>NC_058064.1:5138500-5452000 GCF_020085105.1 Siniperca chuatsi
ATTAGCCCAAAATCTCAAAACTGACCAGTGCATGAAAAAACAATGTTTTTGCCTTAACTCACAGTTACAGTGGTCACAGGCGTAGATGTTTCCCTCCAGTGCTTCAGTCTCTGTGAACTTGGCCAGCATTTCCGTCAAATGGCATGAAGCCTGAGCAGCCGACTCCCTGCTATTACTGTGATACCGCTCAGGGAACTCCAGAGACAGATCCCAGAAAGGCTCCACAGTGTTGGAGCGATGGTCGCAGGCTAGGCACGTCACCTGCACACGAGAGTGAGGGAAATAAAGACATGATGGGTGTCGTGGTATATTACACATATAATCCAATATTATTCTAACCCTACTTGTAAGTGTGTGCTGTTCTTGTGTCTCTTTAAACTCTCTCAAAACAAAGAAAATAATAAAGTGGTGATTTGCTGTAATTTTCATATACAATACAAACTGCCACTGCTAGAGAGTGCAAAGGCAGTCTGAGTCAGTACAGTAGTTAAAAGCCACAGGGCCGAGATACCCCCAAAACCCCTACAGACACACAGCCCTCTATTCAGCAAGAGCAGGTGTCACAGTGTGTGCTCAGCCTCCACAAGTAGACGCTAATCTCTTGTCCTCATACTAACTCTATACACTCCCATGTCTCTCTTCCATCGGTTACATCAGTTGGATATGGTTGTATATATCCAAGTATTGTCACCAGCTGCTCATATGTCCATAAGTGCCAAACCAGGTCTCACTATCACTCTAAGCACATAAAAAACAACAAAGTAGAATTTTTACATCAAGAAGTAAGTCCTTTTACGTATTCTTGAGAAAATGAAGTGAAACTATTTAATTGATATCACACTTTCAATTTGAGATGCCCCAACTGGAGCTGAGACGTCACAGAGGAGGAAAATACAGCTAGTGTGCTTTAGTTGTGATCTTAAGTACTGTTTTGTCAAGCAATTACGGTGAATAGATGAAAAAACAACACTTAATTTGAAAATCAAGGAGCACAGGTGCACTTAATTTTAATTATTAACTATTATTACACTATAATAATGACCAGAAAGCTCCACTACTCAGGATTAGGACTGCAACATTTTTTCCCTATTATCGATTAATCCATGAAATGTAAAAAATAAATAAATAAATAAATAAAAAATCCATCACAACTTCCCAAAGCTCAAGGTGATTGTTTCAAATTTCTTGTTTTGTCCGACTAACAGTCCAAAACCAAAAGGTATTCAGTTTAATTTGACAAATGACAAAGAAAGGCAGCAAGTCCTAACACTCGAGATTTTTTCACCATTTTTGGTTAAAAAATGAGTTAAATGTTTATCAAAATAGTGGACGATTATTTTTCTGGTGATTGAATAATCGACTAATCATTTCAGCGAGGGCGTACCAAAGTTCTGTACTGTGTTAACAAGGTACAAATTTGGAAGAGACCAAAAAAAAAAACATCACCAAAAACATTAAAATCAGCCCAACTCAACCTTAAAAATATACAAATTTTTTTTTACTTGTGTCAGTGCTGGAAGCTTAACCTCCACTTAAGGATTTAAAGTGATACATGAATCCATCAAGGCCAGTTTAATCTGAATTATGAATTAGTGATACAGTTCAGTCAGAGCTGATGATGGCTGGTGAATTATCAATGCAGTGTGGAGTGGAGTGTGTGGGCAGATCTGATTAGGTGCATGTGTGCAGGCATCATGCTTATCACCACGGCTGAGTTAGTCAATGATTAAGTAAAGTTGATTGCAGGTGTGTGTGTGTGTGTGTGTGTGTGTGTACCTGGCTGAGGAGCTGGCCATGAAAGATGGTGTTGACCACACTGAGCACCTGCTTGATGAGTCGTTTCTGTGTCTGTGGGACTCCTGCAGTGGTTGTGTGCTTTCCGGTGCTCTCCAGCTCGTGCTGCACCTTGTCCAGCAACTCACACAGGAACTCCTGAGCATCCTGCTGAGCGTAGCCCCTGAACGCCGGGATCAGCTGCCACACCGAGTGGAGCATGGCAAAAGGCGATACCAGCGCCCACTTGCCAGACCACATAACCTGGAACAAGGTGTGCAGCTCGTGGCAGAGAGAGATGTGCTTTGAGCTGGGCTCTTTGGGTTGTATCAGCTCCATGCTGCGGGTCCGTGAGGCCCCGCCGCTCAGCCCTGCCCCAGAACCTGAGCTGGCCTGGAGTCCCTTCCTTTGGGTCAGGGGAAACTGCGAGGCCTTCCCAGCCAGTTGGCCGTGGACAGCAGATGCCAGTAGCTCCAGTGCCTGTGTCAGATCCAGGCGCAGAAAGCACTCCCTGAAGACATGCAGGTGGCTCAGCACCTGCAGGATGGAGTTCATATAACAGGTGTTGCCTAAATTCCTCAGGCCCGTCACTCCAGGAGTGACTGTGGGACGCCGTTTGAAAGGTGAGCCACCCTGTTTGGTACTCTGCTTGCGGCGAACAGGTGTTTGGGCAGAACAGGGGGTCGCTGAGGGCGTTTTGGGTTTAGATTTGGTGGTAGAAGAACGGCTCCGAGGTTTGGAAGTTGGTTGGACCTTTTTTGTCCGCCCTGCTTTCGTGGGGGTAGCAGTAGCAGGGCTTCGAGTCCTTGGCCTGCGGGTGAGAGACGGGGGCGCAGGGGTTTTTGTCTTGTTGCGTGCACTCCGAGATGGTGTTGTGACTGCCGTATGTGCAACTCTCTGGCTCTTCCAACGTAACCGGCGACTCTTCCTGAGAGGGGCATTCTCCAGCTCCTCCTGTAGCTGCCTCTTTATAGCACGCCTCCTCTCCCTTGCCTGCCTTTTTTGCTCTTCCTCCTCCTCCCTCTTTCTCTCTTCTTCCTCCCTCTTCTTTCCACATTCAGTCAGTCCAAACCAGAAGCGGAAGACACGTCCCATAAGCGCCCTGCGGCGGTGCCAGAGCGCAGTAAACATCCTGTCCTCGTCCCTCAGCTGCAGCTCGCGGGCACCGGATGGCATGACGGCGTCAGGGGCAGCGCTAGCAGAGCGGAGGGTGCGCCCACTGCGGGTGGTAACCTCATAGCGCTGGCTCTGAATGGCGCTGAGCGTACTCCGAAGCAGCTTCAAGTCTCCGGTGGCGTTGTCATTCAGGACATAGTCGTCACACAAGTAACAAAAAACATATAGTTCATTAACCTCCATAGCCAACGGGTGGTGCTGCTGCTGAAAGTGCTGCAGAGCATGTTCCTCGATGTAACGTCCGCACGCCACATGAGCACAGCCCAAGCAGGCCCACATAGACTCTGTGGTGTTGCAGTCCACGCAGTGCCACTTCTGGGGGTTGAGGATGGAGTGGTCTGGGGCCAGCCGCAGCCGCCCCACATGCTTACACCTGTCCATTACACACGCCTGCCGGCCGAACTGGCTGGCTGGCTGTGTCAGTCAATAACTGACCGTCTGTGTGTGAGTCTGTGTGTGAGTGTCAACGCTTCACACTGGCTTCATATCACCATGGTGACCATGGTGAGCTGAGAAATGGGACCCTCCCAGGGCATGGTGGTGTCTAGAGGGGGGAGAGAACAGATCTGGTTAGTCAAGATGAATAGATGGAATAAGAAAGCTAAAAATCAAATGGACTTGTCCTTCAAAACAGAGATCTAAAAAGTACTAAATAATTAAAAAACACATTTTCCTTATTTATCTTTTGTTCATATTGTTTGACCATATACCCTTACAGACCAAACATATAGTTTAAAAAAGCACATTTGGTGTACTTTAATGTCATAACGACATCCTGTTCTTTTCCTAGAAACGCATCATCCCACGCAATAAAATTATTATCTGAAAGTCATCTAACCTCCAATGTTTTATGAGGCCATAGCTATACACGGTAAACTTTGGGCAGCAAGCAAGATTTAACATTTCCCAACACTAAAATAACTGGTTGATAAACATGACTGCACTGAGTGTTGCCAGGCACATCCACTGAAAAACAGAAAGATGTAAGTTAACATGGGCTGTTGAACCTGGATGTGAAACAAACCTTTGAGCTTTTCCACTCAACCTCTTCTGGCTTCTTTTCACATCCCTGAGGGTTAGTGTACCTCAGCTGAGAAAGTGGGGGTCCTTAAGTGGGCTGAGCCCTATCAAACCCCCCCACTGAGGTCAAAGAAGTAAGATTATCCAACAAAAGGGGCACTGGGCTTGCAAAGTGGTGCAACCTTTGTCTTGGTACAGGACTACCTTTACTGGGGAAATGAAAGCGTGGAAACCAAGGGAAGAAAATGGACTGCTAGGAAAGAGCTTAGGTAACAGAGAGGGAAAGTGATAAATAGATAGATAGTGATAGATAGTGACTGGGACACGGGAAAGATGCTGTATTATCCCTTCATTCCATTAAAGCAAAACAAGCTCAAAGCCTTCAGGTCAAAGTAGGCGTTTGTTTACCAGTTATACTATAGGAGTGGGCGTATTTATTCAGTAAGTGTTCAGATTGTGCTGCCATGAGTGTCTGCAGCCGCTGTGATATAAATAAAATATAGTTGCTGTCAGGGATCCAAGACAGACCCTGTTGAGTTTGATAACTAACCTAAAGTCTTGTTAAGATTGCTTAATCGTAGAGCATGAAATCCTTTCAGGTTGATTCTTCAGGTGGTATCATGATAAGCAATAAAGATGCAGAATAACGTGGCACTTTGCTGTCGCTCCAGTCAGTAACCTAAATGTCCACATCAGAACCTCGCTAAGGATTATCCACATTTTAAGTTACAGTAATTACAGAGCTACAGTAGTAACAGAGCTTTAGGATTAAAGCCATTGATTTGATATGTAGAAAGAAGTGGCGTCTAATATAGCAAACAGTGCGAAGACTCTTGGGAGAGTTGTTTCATAGTTTCTAATGACACTGAAGTTTTATCAGCAAGTTAGCGCGCTTTGCCTGGTTTGTCCTTGTGACTGCATGGTCTCAAGTGGCTGAACACCCCACAGCCTCACGTTAAAACAGGCTAAACAAGTCACAGTAAAACACTATCAGCTTGTCGAGCCCTTCAACAAACTGTACGATATAACGGCAAAACGAGTCGCATGATAAGGGTAGTCGAAACAGCTCAACTTTTAAGTAACGTCACCTCTACAGTTAAGGTTAGCTGGCTACAGCTAGCGTGTAATTGATACAGCTATGGGGAGTTGCGATTACAACATACTGAAATCATACACAACGAAAATCGAAACCACTGTAAAAACCTTACAGAAAAAATGTCTAAAATAACTTAAAATACTAGTAGAGCATAGACAAACAAGCGCCACTTATGTTAGCTATACCGTTTTTATTGTATTTATTCAAGAGATTAGTGAGCCCTAGCTGTCCTGCTAACGTTAGCCTAGCACGCTAGCTAGCATTAGCCTACCAGGCTAACTGCGATAATCCTAACAAGTTCATGCGTTAGCCGGAGGTCAGCTCCCAGCGGCAGCCTCGGCTTTAAAACCAACCTGCTGGATGTGTTTGAACAAGAACAAACGTATCATCGGCCACACTGTTAAACATTAATTATGGATGACTCTATGTGAAAAGAAAACAGCATACCGAGCCTCTCCTTCACGGCAGTAACTCCTCTGTTTCTAAAATGATCGCCATCTTGTCAGTCTCTGTCGCGTGGTGTTGGCTCGAGCGCGTCCTCGATACGTGACGTTGTTGTTGTTGTTGTTGAAGTTGAAGATGATGATGATGATGATGATGGTGAGAGTAAAGGTGTTCACTTATCTTTTATTAAAACAATGTGTATGTGCTCAAAGTTGTATTATACTGTCATTCTAGTGTTTTTAGTTCCATTTGGTATTTACTAGTTTAATGTCAGACTCTTGGATTTTAGTTTTGTTATATTTTAAGGGGTATTTTCATGTGTGTTTAGTATTCCTGTCAGTTGTTGCATTGTGGTACTTTAGTGGGCCTACATGTAATACTGTTACTTGTTGTTTATTGTGTGTTGTGTCACAGTGCCACTTTTCATGAAAATAATCAACAAGCCAAAGAGGGACTGGACAAAATTTCTGCATTGCACTGATGGTGAAATAGAAGTAATGTAATTTTATACCACTAGAGGGAAATGTTGCACCATTTACACTCAAGTACAGCCAAACCAGTATTTAACCAGTTAAAATAAAAATCAAAGCTCCATAACAGTCGATTCATTAAAATCATTAGCGGAGCTAATTAACGATTTGTAAAAGCCCAAAGTAAAAGCAACAATACCGCAGTGTAAGCGGTAAAAGCCCTACATTCAAGTTTTCTTACATAAAAGCACAGAAGTATCATCAGCAAAATATACTTAAAGCATCAAAAGTAACAGCAATCACTATGCAGAATGGCCTCTATTATCATATGGTATATTATTGGATTATTATTATAGATGCACAAACGTGTAAGCAGTTTAATGTTGCAGTTAATCGAATTGGAGCTTATTATAACAATTTTATTGTTTTTGGTGGTCTCATCTATAGAAATTGATCATATCTTATATGTTGATCATATGTTTAGTTTGTAAAATTTTTATTCTGCAAAGTAACTCCAGCTGTCAAACAAATGTAGTTGTGTAAAAAGTATAATATTTCTCTCTTCATACTTAAAACTAGCTGCACCCGACCATTTTCAACTTCCTCCTTACAGTACATGTTAATGCATCAATAATAATCCATTCATATAAAATATATAATAATAAAACAATGTGAAAGGGGCCATTACTTTTACTTTTGATACTAAACGTATCAAAAGTAATATGGTGATAATACATCTAATGCAGGACTTTTACAGGTGTGTACTGCTACTTTTACTTGAGTAAAAGATCTGAATGCCATTGCCTTTCACCTTGAAAAGCCCCTTCTTTCATGGATAACAAGTGTGTGTGTATTATCTTTTACCCTCTGGCCCTGCGGTTGTACTTTTAGGAGGTATGTTAAAGCCTTGTGTGTTGCTGTGGGATGCAGGTGTAGCACTTCATGCTGGTTAATAGGGGCTGGTGGCACTCACTATGTAGATCCTATCGGTGTAAGCCAGCGTTTTTATATGACAACAACACTTTACTGTCTGCTGTGCCGATTTAAGTCTCAACTCCAACAACCATAACAGGGAAAAATCTAATTACCTTTTGACAAACTGTACAAGAATATTGTACAATCAGTATACAGGAGAAGAAACAGAGACGCTTACGGGAAAGATAGTTTGCAAAGTGTTGTTATTATAACACCCTGTATAAATACAGTAGGTAAACATCTCTATGAGAGAATAAAGGGAGTTGATTTTCATTCAGGAAATTGTGCCTGAAGGAGGACTTTTAATCTCAACACACGCATGTGAAGAATCCCTCTCATGTACTGATTAGTGGGGAACTGATCCATACAAGCCTTCTTAAACCCCCACTGAACAGGGGGAGTGTAGTAATAGGTGTGTGTTTTTATGCAAGTGTGTGTATGTCAATGGACCACAGTTTTGTGTGTGAGAGAGATTAAGGGGCGTTTGTGAGTGACTTAGAGAAAGAGGTATGTGTTGATGTGACATGCGATGCCTGTGAATCACCTCTAATGTTTTTCTCCCTCTATGTCCGCGGGCATTTACCGCCTTCATGTTCACACATGCTAACTCTCCCTCCCTCTCTCCCTCCCTGTCCTCTTTTCATCTGCACTCTCTCTCTCTCATAAACACACACATTTTTTGTTACTATACTTCTGAGGACCTTATGTGATATGATTCACTAACTTCCATCTTTAAAGCTGCATTAATCTATTTTTTTAGTTTAGAGATTTATCACTCAATGCTGCAGTTTGACCTTGCTTTGGTGCTTCTTTTAGCACATTGTTTTGGTTTTACTGCATATTTACGGTACGCATCAGTGTCACTTTTCTTGTGAAGCCTTGTTTTCATCAAACAAGCCGATAAAACTCAGTGTACATTACCCCCCAGCACAAAAACAGAAAACATATCGAATTAGCTAGAAGCTAAAGAGCCACATATTTTCCCAGGAGTTGGTGGAGATTGAAGCAGAGATACAATGCCAGAGAATATTGGACTTACATTAGTAAGAAATATTACTCATATTACTCATATGAGACAATGATGTTGTTCTGTGTCTGCTGAGTGTGAGAGTAGGTATTATTTACTGACATGTTAGCTGTAATGTGAAGTTTTCTCGCCCCTACTGGTCAGAAATCGGCAGCTTTAAAGTAGAAGTCTGACATTTTCATATAATTAAAAAGGTACCACATGGACTATCTGACCACCATCGGTGCTATGGAGCGACGCTTTTATGAGTGGGTCAGTGTTTTGTTTGTAATCGTGCAAGCGTACGGGACATGGCCGCTGTGATACACGTTCCTGATTTTCACACTATTCCACTGATCAACAGTTGGTGGCAGTAATGTGAAAAGAAAGGCAAGGAAGAAGATGACTGCTAACAAGTAAACATGGAGGTAAACAAATCACAATTTAAAATCTTTTTAAAAATCTGCTTTGCAAATGTTTTATAGGGAGGAAATGCATTAATTACGACCTCAAGGCTACACACAATATGTTATGGTGAGACCAAGTAAACATAACTTTTGTTTGTTTACAAGAAAACTCCGCTGAGCGCCTTTAAACTGTTTCACTGTTCTGTCTCATTGTATAGAGACAAAACCTATAGCCGTGTTATTAAGCTTTAAAGGAATAGTTTGACATTTTGGGAACTATGCTTATTTTGCTTTCTGGAGTCTTGACGTCACTGTGAGGCAGCTCCAGGAAGTCACTGTGCCCTGCCAGGAAATAGTCAGGCACATACTTTTTGTAAGGATTAAACAAATGAGATATAACGTCTCAATTATTGAGCTGTAGAGGTGCTAGTTATCTTTGGACAGAGTCAGGCTAGCTGTTTCCCCCTGTTCCCAGTCTTTGTGCCAAGCTAAGCTGGCAGTTGTTTTATATTTACCATGCAGAAATGTGAGTTGACCTTCTCATGTAAGCTCATCAAGAAAACAACAAAGCATATTTCCCAACATACCGAGCTATTCCTTTAACATTTGTTGGTCTAAACACCTAGCTCTTTCTACTGGCACCCAAGGTTATGTTTAGGGCAGCAACAACAATGTTTTGTTATAAATATATTTAAAAAACTGGCTAGCATGACTGAACAAGACAAATACATTATTCAACAGTGGCATCTGATTAGAAAGATGGGACTGTTTGCTTGGAAGGTAAAGTAAAAGAAAGAGAATCTTACACATAATTGTGAATAAATCAGTACATACCACATCTAAACCAAGTCCTCAGTCCTTGTACTAGCCTTTTGCAAAAGTGAGGACCAACAAAACTGCAGCCGCTTCGAAAGGCTTTGTCACCTGGACCTGGAGTAGAAATTCCTAAACACACACAGAGAAATGTGGCAACCTGTTTTCATTGAAAGGTGGTTGATAATTTCAGTGAAAGGAAGCCATTCCGGTGGTTTCATGGTGGTGTTAACGCAGCTGGATATGGTGTTGGTTTTGTGGCGGGTGAAAACACAGGTGCCTGGTGAAGCCAGCGGAAATGCTTTACAGCCTGTAAACAAACACTCCTGTAATTTCTGCTCTTAGATTTGCAGCCTGCTCTGGCTGGTGAGGCTGAATGTTAACGTTGGCTACTCGTCAGCTTCTGATGTTTAATCTGTTTTTTAAAGAGTGTCCCAACTTGTCATGAGTGCCTGTTTTTCCTCCCAAACTGTCTGTCTGTTGTCACGTTGATGTGTGGATTCATTCATAATGACTCGATGACATCAGGTCCTTGTTTGCATGGCTGTATAATAATCAGCATTAGCGTCTCAATCGCTCTGCTATGTCAACATCGCCCTCCCTGTTCTGGCTTGCTCCAATGCTCTTCAGGTAGAGAAACATTCCTGATGCGTGTGTGCATGCATGTGTGTGTTTTCGTGTGCAATTAGGTAAAAACCAAAGAGCATGGATGGTTTCTGAGGACGGAGCTGGAAGTTTTCAGGTGAAGGAGTTTCAGTCTAGTTTCCTTTGCCATAATCTTTTCATTTCCTTTGTAAGTGAATCACAGCTGATGGGATAATACTGACCACATGACTCACTTATCCAGAACACACTTCCTCTGACCATATTCCTGAGGAGAAATCCCCTTTCTATATTTTCTGGGTTTATTTTCCTCCTTCTGCCCTCCTCGGGACCTCTGGGTGCTGGTAGCTGTGTGACACCCAGAGCAGGCCAGTTTCGGGGCGTCTGTCTCAGGGTGATGGGTGCTGCCGAAGAGGGGCATTGTGACTCCCAGCGAGAGGAGGGGAGGGTGGGGGGGTCATTGTCCCAGAGCCTGCGGGAGCTGCCATGCAATCCGAGGCCAATAGCAACACAAGAATGCTGACAGGACAAAGGCCATAACTCCATTCTATAGCAACACAAGTGGGGCATTGTGTTCATACAGGCACACACACACTCTCGTATACACACACACACACATGCATGCATGCATTTGCCATTACTACAATATCACACACACACACAAACTATACTGGAGCAAACTATGCATCTGTGCAAGCATGCCAAACACTCATTCATCAACTAGTTTCCCACACCATGCAACCCCCCACAGGACATCTCCATCACAGGCTGAGAATTGCCAGTCAATCTGCGGACAATGAGTGAGCGAGCGAGCAAGAGACACAGTGTGAGAGAGAGAGAGGTCCATGGTTCAGCATTTCATGTGTTTGTGGCTCCCTGTTGCGTCTTCACTTCAAGGCCAGTTCCCACCACATAAAACACTGACTAACCTGAAGATCTGAGCCGTAGTGGAAGAAGTACTCAGGTACTTTACTTGAGTAAAAGTACCAATATAATGATGAAAAATGACTCCATAACAAGTAAAAGTCTCACATTCAAGATCCTATAGAATGATTATCAGAAAAATGTACTTAAAGTATCAAAAGTAAAAATGGCCCCTGACATATTATCATAGATAACATTATTAGATTGTTAATACTGATGCAACAATGTGTACGCTGCATTTCACTGTTGTAGCTGGTCGAGGTGGAGCTAGTTTTAACTACTTTATATATTAATCCAGTGGTTCCCAACCTAGGGGTTGGGTCCCCTTCAAAGGGTCACCAGGGAAATCTGAGATGATTAATGAAAGAGAAAAGAAGTAAAAACAAATTTCTGATTCACAAATTTGTTTACATTTTTTTGGACTTTTCTCTAATCTTCGCCTTTTTATGAAATACTGGATAATTTAACCTCTTTGGGCCTCAAAAAGTTATTTAAAGTTAAGAGTAAAAATCTCTCTTTGGTGGAACTGCTAACAACTCATATAAAGTACTTTTTCATCCCCAAGTTTTTACGCTCAGGTGAGGTGCAAAAGTTTGTATATCGTGAAATGAAAACTAATTTATTGAATAAATCATGACGTACATGTGACATCCACAAACATCAGATCTGTGTGGAGCGATGAGGAGACTGTAACATTCCTCAAATTAATACATGAAACAAACATAAATGACATATTTCCATCATGTTTTCCACATGGTAATCCATTGTTTGAGGTTTGACTGGCGCTCTTTTAATTACGTCATCTTGCTGCGCTCTCTTCTTCTGCAATAGCATAAGAACTGGATACGGCGCCGCCACTCAGCCTTACAGCCAAATGTTTCCAGTGGCCACTCGCGGTATTGCAACGAAAAATTCCCCTGTGGCCCAAAAAGCATTTTCCTCATAGGACACCATAATAAAAGAGACATCTGTAAAACTGTTGACAGCACACCTCAAACTGCAAATAAGGTCAATTATGACTCTTTATATTATGAATTTTTGATCCATGGAGGTTTTATATTTGTAAAACTTTCCTTGAGCCGAGAAAAGCGATTTAAAAATGATGTCATCACAATGTAAAGACTATGGCCGGAGCGGGAACTTGCGGGTGGGGCCAGCGGGAGAAACACTACTGCGCATATTCAGTGGGCCGCACACCCTGGAAGTAAACCCGGAAGCTAGAAAACTTTTTTGGCGTAAGACGGTGTAGTCCCTCATTCGTCCAGGAGTGTTCTATCGTAGAAAAGGTTTCAGTCGTAGTCATCTGGACACTGTTTTCAGAATCAAGACGTTTCGGCTCCCATCCGGAAGTCATTCTCAATGTTTTTGGCGTATGCGCCAGGCGAGCAATTCTCATTGGAATGAACAGACGCCATTTTGGGGTCCGGTATCCAGTTCTAATAATTCATCCATGAATTATCAACACCAACTGTTTATCTTGATACTCCTAATATTTGCATGCAGTAGTAGGTGGAAACGCGCATTCATTTGCATTTTCTTTTGCCGATTTTCTGGCTATAGACATCTGAAGTGTGACAAGAGGCCCCAACTAGACATTTCTTTTTGTGAGGCGGCACAAAGCAAAAAGGTTGGGAACCACTGGATTGATTTTAACAATGCATTGTATGTTATAGTTATAATATGCTTTTAAAATGTAAAATCTTTATCTGTAAACTATCCAGTAAGATAGATGTAGTGGAGATAAAAAGTACCATTTTTTCCTCTGAAATATGGAGTAAAGTATAAAGTAATATAAAATGGAAATACTCAAGTAAAGTACAGGTACCTCAAGTACAATACTTGAATGCTTAGTTACTTTCCACCACTGGCACTGAGGCATTCCTTCCAGTCACATTCCTCTTCCCATATGCACTCGTTCACCCCTTCTCCTGCTGTCTGGAAACAGCTTGGCAGAAACTAGGAGGAGCTGTGACCCCTCTGCCACAAATCTGTGAATGGGCCGTGAATGAGGAAACGTGGGTACAGGAGGCTATCCGGCCATGGCTGTGAAAAAAACATCCACTCCCGCTCACCTCTTGTTGAGGAGGCGAGGCTGGCAGACAGGTGAGTGACCTTCAACCCGGCCTGCTGCGGAGCGCTGCTCGACGCGCCAGGAATGTGTCCACACCTCTCGGCCAACCACGTCACAGCGAGTGGGCGAGGAGGAGGTGGAAAACACGCACGCCGCCTAAACCCAAACAGAGTGTGTGTGCTCGCCCTGGCCTCTCTGTTATGGTCTACATTCTGTGGCGCTGTGTGAATGTAGGGGAGAGTGTTTTGGGAGCGAGAGTGATGGATGACTTAATCTGAAGGGACATGGAGAGAGGAATGGGAGGTGTGTGTGTGTGAGAAAGAGAGCAGGGTGATAAGGATATTTTTGTCCAATTTATGTGAAGTATTTCAAGGCCTGGGCAGTTATATCAACTGTTGTTGAGAGTTGGAGTTCATGTATGGGAATAGTTCTGTTCAACAACAAGGTTTAAATGACAAAGAGAGATTGCTGCAACCTATTAAAGGATAAGTTTGGTTTATTACAACTTGGGTCCAGTTCTTGTAGTTTTGGCCATCGTTTCTTTTGGTTTTGTAATGTTGTGCTCACCAAGCTAAATGCTGACATATGGGAACGCAGCAACATTGCTAAAATAAACGACAGGGCAAGAACAAGTTTTTAACAAACTCCCGGGTTAGCCAAACTTGTCAGTGTCAGTAAATATCTATCACACTTTGGGAGACTCCTGATGGACCGCTACGACCTGCAAGGCAGAGGTCACATGACCAACAGGGGCAGTCAAGTTAGCATTACCGCTAATCTGCTAGCACGTTTACTGCCAACCACTATTGGCTGTGTGAGCTATTATTACAGTGTTATCTAATGTACCACACCGACTGTCGGTTTGACCATGTTGTTTTATGAGTTTCCTTTCATAAAATGTTACAACTGACACATTTCAGTAGGAATTGATTATTGAACATGACGTTTAAATGTTTTGCTTTGTTCAAATCACAATTTGTCAAAAATATGTAGACGCAAAACAATAAAGAAACACGCCAGGTTGATTAAGACGCTGCAATTTCTCCTTTGCTGTACGGAGCTTTACAATTTAGGCTGCTGAAAAGTATCGTATTGAGGACTTCATCACAGTTTACGGACTGACTTCCTGGTTCACCATATTTGTGCACTCACACAGTTTTCCTGTCCAGTGAGCAATTATTACTAATATTTTGGCTGTGCTCACATTCAGTTTCACCTCCATAAAGTGGTTTAGGTAATCTGGCTAAACTGTCTGATCGTCTAACCACTTGTGTTATCTTGCCCCATTGGACTTTCTTAAAGCGATGTTGCTGTGTTCCCAGATCTCAGCGATTACTTCAGCAAGCACAACATTATCACAAACAATAGAAATTATGTCCAAAACTGTGATAATAAGACCAAAGTTGTAATAAACTGGAATTATCCTTTAATATTACCATATACAAAACAATTAAACAGAGATGAACAATAATATTTATGTAGATATATACAAATAATACTGTACAAGAGCACAAAGGAAGGAATAACAAGAATTTTCTGAATTGGAGTGGAGTGTAATATGAGATGAATCAATATACATAACGCTGTATCATAAACATTGGAACGGATGTTTTTGAAAATGTACACAAACCTACAGAAAGAGCTGGACTGAATCTGGACTGTGCTCGTAAAATATACCTCTGCATTCAACCACTCTCTCTCTCTCTGTCTCACATGCACACACACATTTGCAAAACAGGCAAATACATTCACGTTCGGGGTAAAACCCATTCGCTCTGATTTCAACACAGGCACACCTGGACTGGCTAAGTTTTAACCACCTGTAGTGGCTTGTATGGCTTGTTCAGCGTCACTCTGGGTGCACATTATGTCAGCAGCACACACACACACACTGCTACCTGTTTGTGTGTCCACTGTTAACGGAGCACATAGGGAATGGACGAGCTCCATGTCAGGGGGTCATTTAGTGTGTGTCCATATTCCCTCAGTCCATCTTAGGCTAAAGTGCTCAGAGAGGAAGAGATTCAGTTTTTTTTTTTGTGTGTGTGTGTGTGTGTTTTAATGTATGTTAATGAGTCCAGGGGGCATCACTCAGAATAGAAAGCACTTGGCTGTGGCGCTGAATTCCTCAATTTCTTGCAAAAGAAATCCTACATAGGAATGTGTGAGACAGATATGTCTTAATAAAATTAAGTCCTGTGTGCTTTTAGCTGGTGCAGTCCGCCACTAGAGTTATGCTCTCATTGGACAACGGAAGAGAAATAAAGGGGTTTCAATCATCTCAGTTCAGCCCCCAAAACTTGCTCCCAGACCTGTGCGATTCAATATTCCACATCTGGAGGACAAGAAGACACAAATCCACGGCGTTGTTTTGTTTTAAAAAAAAGTCTCGTCTGTCCATGTGGCCGTCTGTCCTCCAGTGTTTTAACGGTCAGTCTACCAGTTGCAGTCTTTCTTGAGTAGCGTGAGGACTTTGCGCCCCAAGCTGGCTTTCCAAGGCTTGACGAAGCTCTTCATGTTGACCAGAAGGCGGCCCTGCTTACGGTCTGAGTGGCCTGCCACAAGGTACTCCACCCCTGAGGAATGACGTCAAAGGTCAGTGACACTTGTGCTTTGGAGAAATAATTTCAATTTTAGAAGCTATACTAACTGATTCTCAAAACAGCGTGTTTGTTAAATGGTATAAAATTATTCAAAACTGGTGTATTTTGTCTCTGGCTTGTACTTCATTTTATATCAGGACATCTCGTTATATATTATTAATAAAGGTGCCGATATTCTATATATTTGTTATTGAAAAGACCAAAACCAACAGGGCCTTAGTCCGTTTCTTTCTTACTTACTCTTAGCCCCAAGCCCATTGGTTCCTAATGAAGGCATACATCTTTAAAAATGGGTCATAAATATATAGTTTAAATTTTTTTTAAGCCTAAATTATTTCCTACAACAGCTGGTCACTGTAGTTTATAGCAAACATTACTCAAACAGAAGGAAATAGTGCATTTGTTGGGGACTATTTTCAGCGGCGGATTAATCCACATTTGGTGCTCTAGTGAGTATTTGGGGCAGCAGGATGGTGTATGTGGGACTGAGTCAAAATAAACTACAGTGTGTGTGTTCATGATGTAGGAACATGTCACCCAGAGCAACAGTGAGGCTCACTGATGTGTTTCTAATAGTTTTTGGACAACAAAGGAGCTCTATGGCACAGAGGAAGAAGATATATCAGGCTTTAGTTACACACACATACAATACTTAATTAGTAGGATACATTCATTGTTGGTTTTGGTCTTTTGTTGAGAAGAGCAGATAAATAGAATATCAAAAGCCTAATCTGCTAATCAAAAATCAGAAATGGTCCCGTCACACTCTATCTTTAATATAAACCGCAGTTTGTTTGTTTGGAGACATCCAGAACAGTCTTGTAAAATACCTAAATCTGATCTAATTATACTGTAACATTTAAAAATAAATTACATAAATTACAAATATTACAACTAGGAGAAAGTGTAATCTTTATCCAAAAGTTTTTTCTCGAGGTAAAGTCGTTTTTGCGTGACTCTGATCTGATTTTTAACACATGCGATTATTTTGTTCTTTATTATTATTTTTACTGTATTTCACTAGTTTCAACTTTGAAAACCTCCGTCTCTGAGTGAGACAATCATAGGAGAGTGTTTGTCTGACCTGGGTTGAGGATGGGGCAGGTGCAGCCCCGTGTGGTCCAGGACTCGGGGTAAAAAGTGACCCGACCCCGCTGTATCTTCACCTTGGTGTTCTGACTGAGCACCTTCTGAACTTTGACCTCCACCTCGGCGTGGGAGCCCTTATCGTGGGCTGACAGCACTTTCACCTTCAGAACTAAAAGTCAGGTAGAGAGACGAGATGTAATAAGACCTTCAGTAAACATGTTTGTGTGAGAGATTATGTGTAATTGATTTTATCAAACTCACAAGACTCTGCCATCTTGTTTAGCACCTGCAAGCTAACAGAGGAGCTATGCAATTGTTTTCTACACAAGAAGAACTGTTCTGTACAAAGTAAAGTCCAACAAGAGGTTCATAGGGCCTATAGAAGAAGGCTGACATGGAACTATAGCGGCTAACTTGGTGTGTGGTAGTTTTTTTTCAGTTTGAGCTGAAATTCAGATTTGATACGCTTTCCCAAGAGGAGTTGGAGCAAAATTAACCATAACTCTGAATGCTGCAATATCTAAAGCAAAACGTGTAAAAGTGTTGGTCGGTTAGTCCACCACTTTGGTCCAGACTGAAATATCCCCTGAATTTTTATCTACCACCGTTTTCACATATCCAGTGAAATATCTCAACAACTACTGAATGAATATGTCATTTATTATTAGAGGAATTGCCATTAAATTTTGTACAGACATTCATGCCCCCCTCAGGATGAACTGTAATAACTTTGGTGATCCTCTGACTTTTCATCAAGCGCTATCATCAGGCCTAAATTTTATTTTGTCCAACACTTTTATGACCAAATACCTGCAAAACTAATGACATTCCCATCAGCCTCAGCTGTACTTTAGTGCTAATAAGCAAATATTATCATGCTAACATGCTAAACTAAGATGGGGAAGATGGTAAACTTTATACCTGCTAAAGATCAGCATGTTTGCATACTGATATTCACATTTAGCTCAAAGCACATCTGTGCCTAAGTACAGCCACTCATAGAGCCGGTAGCATGGCTGTAGACTCTTAGTGTTGTTAAATAAAATTATTATTACATCAGGTCTAATTATCCCTGAGTTTATTTGCATTAGGTCTGGCTGTCTTTGGGTTGGATCTCCTTTTTCTGAAAATGTATGTTGTGTTGAGTTTTCTATAGATCCATTTCAAATCAGGTCAACAATTTTGGACCCCGCTCAGACTCAGGTTGTAATAAATTATCCTTTAATTGTCATACAGGACAAGATGAGAAAATGAGGACAAAGAAATGCACTTCGCAATTCAAAAAATGTGCTTGATAGTGCTTACCGTATGCATAATTCATGGTGCAGAACAGTTTACTGTTGGTAAGGGCTTGCTCTTTGCACTCACACTTCTCTGCAAGAGACAGACACAGATTAATATTTGTAACATAACTGATGTGTATGTGTGTGTGTGTGGTCTTAGATACTGTGCATGGCGTCCTAAGAATGCAAGCACAGTGTGTGTGTGTCCAGTGAGGAATGTGCCTATGAAAGCTGCAGTTACATGGTGGTGGTGGTGGTGTCTATGAGAAGGCACACTTGGAAACTGTCCACACACACACATCCATCTTTGTTCCACGTCCGTCTAAGGCCCTATCATGACTTTCATTACTTAACCATTAATGCGTGGTCACTGGAATGTAGAGGATGAATACACACACACACACACACACACACACACACACACACACACACACACACACACACACACACACAGTCTCAGTATCTCACCTGAGTAGTGGAGGGCAGAGAAGAGTTCGTCTGCTCTGAAGATCCTGACCGGCTCGCTGGAGTTTCCCTCTAAGTTGTACAGGTCCAGATCAGAGCTGCACAAACACATTACAACATTACACATGGGAATGTAAATGAGATAGGTGTTGGAATTGGAATTTTTACTCACCCAAACATACAGTCTCCAGTAAACGGATCACAGTCTCCTGCACAATCACATGGACGGCAGCCATATTCGTGGAAGCCCCAGTATCCCACCATGCACCTGTCACAGTGGGCTCCACCTACTCCAGGTTTACAGATGCAGTTCCCGTTGGAGGGGTCGCAGAGCGAGCCGTCAGCCAAGTGGAAGGGCATAGAGCCCAAGGGATGACAGCTGCATGCTGGGAGAGAAAAAAGTGAAAGAGTGAATTTAGATATTAAGGTATTTCATGTTGCATTTTGACATCCATATAGATTTTGAGGCACACTCTTTACAATGTGATTTAGTGGGATTTCTTTACATCACAAATGGAGGCCAGTCGGTTAAGGAAGAAAGAAATACTTTAAAGTAAAGCCAAAGGCCAAAGACAGAGAAAAGATCAAGAGGAAGAATGATACAGTTCAGGCAAGCAGGAACACCCTTTTTGTGACAGGAAGCCCCATGATTTACAGATGTGGTCTGGTTTTTCTGGCCGATTATCCTTTTTACATAGCTGAATAAAACAGGAAACAGAGAGAGACAGAGGGAGACCAAGTGATAAAGGTCTCTCCGGTCTGAATCAAACCAGGGACAATGTGGTTAAATGTTATGTGTTTTAAACCGCTGTCTCACCACAACACCACCCAAAAATGTGGTTTTAATTTTGAGATACAACAGCATCAACAACAGCACTGGTGTCAAACAGAGGCTAACATTCAAGCATGGTGTTTTTCTTTGCAGTGGTTATACCAAAGTATCACATTTCATTTTGATATGTTTGAAAAACTACATTTTCCAACCTTGTAGTTTTTAGCCATGCTAGTAGCGTGGCTCTGAATGCTTCAATATTTAAATTAAAAACCGCAGTACCCATGAGAAAGAAAGCAGGGATGGCAATGTCGGTCAGTCAGTCAACTACTTTGGTCCAGGCTGAAATATCTCTACAATATTTACAAGATTGCCGTGACTTTAAACTAGTTTATGACCTGCAAAACTAATGACATTCCCATTTGTCTCAGCTGTACTTTGCGTTCAGTGCCACTTAGCAAATGTTACACCATACATCCACCAATTCACGAACATGGAGGGAATTCTCCTGAATCAATCTGATTTGTTTCTTTATTACACTGAAGGTGAAAAGTAAGCAGTTACACAGACATCAGAAATGTTGGAGAGAGTGTGGATCATTTGATGTAGATCACTCATGTTTTTGGGGAATTGGTATGTAAAGTGCTACAACAAATACTAGGATAGAAGGTCCCTATGAGTTGTTTGGTACTTTGTCTCTGTAATTTCTCTGAAGAAAGTGTAATGGAAGCGAGAGATGTTTGGTTAAAACACTGTTAGTAGCAAGTAAAACACTATTACAAGGAACTGGGGGAAGGCCACCAATAAAGGACCAGTGGCTAATAATCAGTGAAGAAATCTCCTTAATGGAAAAACTGAAACATACCTTGAGACTACAAGAAGCACAACTGGAAGAAAAATGGGGAAAATGGACATTATATTATTGATTGTGCTAAATGAAAAGCCAGAGATCACCAAAGTTGGTAGGATTCATCCTTTGGAGACCATGAATGTCAACTGCTAGCAAGGCTATATATATATATATATTTATATTCTAAAAGAAAGTAAAACAATCTAAAGAAATAATAAAACAATAAATAGAAAACAATGAAAATGTAAAAAAAAAAGTCACATTGAGTCTAAAGGTCTTTTAAGCTGACAGTTTACTGACATGCAAATTATTATTTATTACCAGGACTTAAGTATTTCATCACTCATCAGTTGTTCTATTTGTCTGTCTGGTATTGTTGCAGAAGATTGTAATACAAAGGACTCTCTCTTTTTCTTATCACACACACACTCACTCTCCAACTTTCTCCCTCCCTCATGTCTCCTCTAATTGTGTGCTGATAGGATGTTCTTTAAACAACCTCCAAAAACAATATACTTGCGCACACGTTTCCACTGGTATCTTGGAAAGCTACTGTCTGCTGACTTGGAGCCTTTACAGGAGGAGGTGTCAGGCCTCTCCATAAATCTGTCCCTATCTCGGGGGCAGATGGGGAGGGAGGGCAGGGGCGGGGGGAGATGTGGTGAAGGAGAGGCAGAAGACGAGGAGAGGGAAACAAAAGAGGGGGTGTTGTTTGGAGCCATTTCTCTGCTGTTTAATGATGCTTGAAGCTCGACTGGCAGTGAATGACTCTACTTACTGTACACCCAGAGGCCTGTCTCCCTGTAGTCAAACACAGCATTAATAATAACAAAAAGAGGAGTTGTAGTTCGGGAGGTTGTGTTTCCTCAAACCAAAGTTCATGATATGATGTTAAATTCACATGACTGCTCACGCAGTCAACTGTAAACAAATAATGCATTCACATGATTGCACGCTTTTAAAAAAACACCTCTAAGGCTGAGACTGAAAGCTCATTCTTGACCTTGGAAACAGCAGTTGACAAAACAATCTTACCACAAGGTCCATTTAGTAGCTGTTCTGGAGCTTTCGATTAAATTCACACGAGGTGTCCAGTTGTACAGAAATTGTAGATGTGCCCATTTTTCTGAGCACTTTGAGGACAATTGAGAGACCTCTAAGGCTATTTTTCAGCATGGTGTTAATAAAATCGTTCGACATACCAACACGAACACACAGGTCAGGAATGACATGACATGATATTATTTATAACATTTCCTAGCATTTTAAATTTTAAAAAGGTCCAGTGTGTAACATTTAGGAGGAGCTATTGGCAGAAATGGAATATAATACTTATAAGTATGTTTTCATTAGTGTATAATCACCTGAAAATAAGAATCGTTGTGTTTTCGTTATCTTAGCATAAGCCATTTTTATCTACAGAGGGAGCGGGTCCCCTTCCACGGAGGTCGCCATGTTCCACCGCCATGTTTCTACAGTAGCCCAGAATGGACAAACCAAACACTGGCTCTAGATAAGGCTGTTCGCGTTTTTCGTGTAGGAGAAACTACACACTTGAAAGGGGAGGGTGATACGAGCAGTATTCAAATGGTTGCAATCTGCAATTTCACCACTAGATGCCATTAAATCCTACGTACTGGACCTTTAAGCATTCCTGAAGTGCTACAACAGAGAAATGTCTTGAGAAACAGCAACACTTTCAAGCCTATTTTGATGTTTTACAAATTGATTGATTATTTAATGATTCAAATGCACTATAACTCTGCAAATGTAATAGTGTAATCATTGAAAACAGAAGAAAGCCTATTGACACTGCAGTCCTAACTTTCGACAGATCGTGTCAGTATAGTGTTGAAACAGTCAATTAGTGGATTGACAGAAAAGTCTTTTTTTACTCATAATTTAACAAATCTGATGATGAAAATATAAAACGTGATAGTTTGGAGCAACATTTCCGGCCACTTGGGATCAACACAACAAGCTAAAATGTCAAAACTGACATATTATCACCTTATAAAGTTGTTTGGCGAACAGTTGCCTATTTACACATCCAGCACACACGGAGAAATGGTGGCAATTATCTGGAGTTTATCTCTCCTTTCAGCTCTGTTTTTGGTCTCCACCAACTCCTGAGGGAAATATCTGGCTCTTTAGCTGCTAAATGCTCCACTATGTTCACCAGCTGGTCTCTAACTGTGTCTGTCTGCTGTTTGTTGCACAGAGATGACAGGAAACGATGGGAAAGAAAGACAGGAAATTACATGCAACAAAAGTCTGTGCCTTCAACGCCTAGGCCACCAGTCTTATTTAGTCTTATAAACTTGATTAGCGATTAATTATTTAAGTAATTGATCAGGCAAAAATTAAAAACATTCTGTGGTTCCAGCTTCTCTCTGTTTTACATCGTTGTAAATTAAATGTGTTTGTGTTTTGGACTGTTGGTTGAACAAAATAAGAAATTTGAAGATGGTTAAACAATTATGTAATACTCAAACAATTTGCTGATTAACTGATTAGTCGATCAATAGAAAATAAATCCCCAGCAGTTAAATAATCAGGTAATTATTTAAATCTTTTATGAAGCAAAAATACCAAACATTTACAGTTTCTAGTTTCTTAAATATGATGATTTGCTTCTTTTCTCCGTGTTATATCTCTGTGCTTTGGACTGTTGGTTGGAAAATCAAGACATATGAAGTCTTGTCATGGTCATGGCCATTTTTCATTATTTTCTGACATTTTATAGACATTTAATAATAAACAATAATGACAGATGAATCGATAATGAAAATAATTGTTAGTTGCAGACCTATTTGGTAGTTCTACAACTAATGTAAAATATTTTTTGGTCCCCTCAGTGTTGTTTATTTTACAAAACATGTACAATATTTTGTATTATATTATTTTTTCCTCTTTCCTGAATAGATATGTGATTTATGTCTATGTTTGTTTTGATGTTGGAGGGTTGGTAGGTAGTGGGTGTACAGGGTTAGTTGTGGGTTATATGAAAGTAATGTTATATTTTTCTCTGAATTCCCTCAATAAAATAGGGATCAGGAATGACACATTTCCCACAATTGACTTACTCAAATTACGAATGAAGCACATCGGTGTCTTTCAGCCTGTAAAAACGATGTCCCATCAACCTCCCTGAACTCCAAATCAGACAAACCACCCAGGAAGAAAGATAAGATAAACCTTATCATAAGACCAAACTGTGCTATATCAATAAAATCATAAAAATGTAAGATTTATAGACTTTATAGACGTGAACATGTTCGCACAAGACAATATACCGGGCATATACCGACCATTACAAGACAAGATTTTAATTTACAGACTAAGAAAGCTTTGAGTGTGTGTATGTGTGCGCATCAGGCTCTGTCTACACTATTGTTCGGAGAGCAGCCTCCACATGTTAATAATTAACCGAGATTACAGCACAACCTCAGTTCCATGTAAAGCCAGAACACGTGTGACGATGTGTTTGGTAAGCGTGTGTGTTTACATATCTGCGTGAGAATTTATGAGCATTTAAAAGGGGTCACTACACAAGGACTCCTGTATGTGAATATGTGTGTGTGTATATCTAAGATAGCTGTCAGCTGCAGGAGCTCTGACAATGAAAACTTTATGAGCGTGTGCTGAGACATGACAAGACACCTGCCTGAGCAACCAGTGTAGACAACAAAATCCCCACAAAAAGACAAAAGTGTTTTGGTGTGTACGAGCTTGCATGGAGCTTGACAGGAGTGTTTTCTTTCCCGGGCCCCTCGGAGCCTGGTATGAAAAAAATGTTCCTCACGACGGAGGGAAATTCCTCCATTGTCAGCGAGCGGCTACAGCTCAGTTTCACAACCTGTACCTTCGTCTCAGAGTTACCCCACAGGTGAGTTTTTAGGTGCAAAAAACACGCACGACACCCAAACCAATCACTGAAATCCAAACCCTGTAACATGTCTGTTTTAAAAAAGGTGGTGCATTAAATTTCTATGACCTTATCAGACATGCCAACACACCTAAACTTGACTGTCTTAAATTGGCATGGAAAAAAGGGAAATATTGAAGAACAACAATGGAATAAGGCTGTATCATGTTGGCATACTTCTGCTCCAAAAGAAGTCCAAGTGCAATTCATCAACTATAAGGTCCTGATAAGATTGATGCTAATGGACTCCAAGCAGAATGGCTAGGCTCAAACTAAGAGAAAATGATTTATGCTGGCACTGTCATAAGAGGTTAATATACATGCTGTATGTGACAAGGTTAAAGACGTATGCCTAAAAAGTAGACTAAAGAGTCTACAGCCATGCAAGCAGCTCTGTGAGGCTGTACTATGAGCTAAATGCTAACGTCAGCATACTAACATGCTCATCATGACAATGCTAACACACTGATGCTAAGTGGACATAATGTTTACCATGTTCATCATCTTTGTGTTGCATGTTAACATGCTAACTTTTGATAATCAGCACTGAATGAGGTTCACATTTGTGGTTTTGAGTGAAATATGTCAATTATTATTGGATGAACTGCCATTAAATTTGGTTCAGACATTCTTGTTCCCCTATGGATGAATTGTAACTTTGGTGATCATGACTTTTCATCTGTATTTGTTTATGGAAATATCGGGGTTGGTGGAGTTAAAATGTTTGTATTTCTGTTGTAATGGATCTCTTGATATAGAAAATAAATAAATAAAAAATGCGTGACATCCCAACTCTGACTGATTCAACTGGGCTGATAGCCAACATATTCTCCCCCCCAGATGTTTTTGGTCTGGCGCAAATTGACGTTGTCGTTTTAAATTCAATGTGTATGCCTACAGTACATGAACACACACACCTTCTAGTAATCATGTTTGAGTCCAGCATACCTGCAGGACTGAGCTCGCTGGGTCAAATCTGACAGATAATCAGAGGGAGAATGTAGCCACTGCTCTGTGTTTATGGATGACTATCGCGTGTTTACTTAAGACTCATCACATCACCGGAGGGCAGCACGCCGCTCAACCCACCCACCCTCACACACCCACAAACGCACACACACACACACACACAGAAGACCCTCACACATTTACAACTACTACCAATGATTACACTGAAGCTCCTCAGGCTCTGAATCACACATGAACAATGGCAAAACAAGCTGAGATGGACAAACAGGGGTTGTGTGTCGAGCTTTGAGTCAAGACGTAGGAATGCCACCATCTGATCATTAACTACCGCGTAAACCTTGGATGGAGCGTGACTCGTCTGCAGTCTCACACACACACACACACACACACACACACACACACACAGAGAGAGAGCCAGGTGCCCATCAGGAATCAGTGTTATCCAGCACGTCCCGGCTTGTGATCTCAGTCCTCTGCATTCCTTGAGAAAACGAGAGCGCTGTGCCAGTGTGGTGTGTATGAAGTTAATGCTATGATTCACACCAGCAACATTTTGTCAAAACTGGTATGATTAATTATGCTGTGTGACATGTGTTTTACACATCGCGGTAGTGACTGTGTTTCACGGTGTCAGTTTGCCAAAACATAGGGTATGGCAAGAACCCCCTATCTAATATTTACTTGTGAAATTCCTTAGCTCATCTGATATAAATAGACAACATTTTGCGGCCAAATCGAGTGACGACTGCTGAGGATATATTATGAGGTCGGTTTGAAAAAATATTAGATATGGGTCACCTTTTGTTCAGATATGACTAATTTTGCTTAATATTTACTCTAAACTACGATATTAAAATATTTCTTGACATCAAAATATCATTGACAACGCTGATGTAGTCCTGCATCAAGAGGATTTCCCATATGCCCATTTTTAACTAACCATGAAACATAAGCTTCCTTGTTTCCATTCACAATATTAAACAAAAATCCCATTTGAAATTACAGGGACACAGTTGTAATTTAGCTAGTTTGTTGTATTCAGTGTTAAAAAGTAAGACAATGACAGATGTCATCAGTAACAAGGGCCTTAAGTCTACATCAACATTAATCAGGGAGCCTGCAAGTTTCATCAACCTGGATTTAAGAGTTTTTAATGCCAATTAAAATGGAAAATAACACAGATTTCACTGAAAAATCGCTAAAAGTTGGTAAATTTACAGTTAGCCCACTACTTCCTACTAGACTATACCACTAACTATTGCTAATTAACTGTTATACCTTGGTGTAATTTCCATGAATACCATCTTTGACATCAGTGGTACCTACTATTACTCAAAATTAAGACCACATTTGTATTATTGTCTTCTTGCTTGCTTTATTAAAGAGGATGAAATTAATGGAAAAGATTTTTCCATCAACCTTTCACTTCTTCTACCATGTGTCACTTCCTGTTCCACTGTTTATGCAGGAGTAACAGTAGCCTATCAGTATCCTGTTTTGTGCCATCAAAGTCTGACAGATTTCCTGATAAATCCACATTTACACACAATTTAAATTTGTAAATTTAATATGTAGTGTATTATCTGGCAGCTGAAAAGTTTGCTGATCTTCTAAAGAAACTTTTAATTAGCTCATTGGACTTTTGCACCTTTAAATTCACTTATTATAACCAAATGATGCCAATATTAAACCATCTCCACTGCTCCTGTACTGTCAACTTAAGATCCAGGTTGTTCACTGTAATGAGCAACATGTTTCGTAACATGTACTTGGTGTGTGTATCTTACGTTTGCAGGAGTCGGGGGCGGTGTGCGGTCGCTGGGGGTCTCTGTGGAAGCCGGCCTTGCAATTCTGACACTGACGTCCTTCAGTGTTGTGCAGACAGTCACACACGCCTCCGCTGCGCTGGCCGGACTCACGCCACACCGTCCAATCAAAATGGCAGCTCTGAGCGTGTCCGTTACACTTACACTCTGGTGTGAGAAGGAGGAAATCAACACATCAGCAACAAGGACGGGCTGGAGGAAGTGTCAGTCACTGTAGCTTTAGACTAAAATGTAGGGCTGGAATCGGCCTTTTGATTGGTTATATATTTATCTGTAATAATTATAATATAATTGTCTACGGGAGGCACTAAATCAAAATTACTTTAGTGAGGCATCAGATTCTGCACATATTTGCATGAGAAGAAATATTCCGTTGAACATTTTTTGAGTATCAAACATTTTCTTAATCTTTCCCTCTGTACTGCTTTACCATTTGGTGCACCCCAGTTCTCCCAAATGCTGCTTGGTTTTCCAGCTAATTAAAGCACTCTCTTCTCCCTAAATCCTCAGGGCTTGGATATCATGCTTTGTTCAACATACATATGCACTGCAGATGTAGTAGTAAATAGTGGTTGCTGTTTGGCTGATTGTTCTAGTAGTTCTTGTTGCCATGTGACACCACATTTGATTGACCTATCATCATCAACAGCACTGCTAGCACCACCTAAAACTACCTGGAATCACGTCCTAAGCAGGGCCAAGATTTAACTCTAAGGAACTTTTCCCAAAAGTCCTAAGAAAGCCGGATGAGGGACGATGACTACACATTACATCAACATTTTGTTCCTGTAGTGGAAAAGGTGCGACTGTCTTTGTTCGACTCACTCCAACATTCGTGAGGCGCGCCCGTCAGTCCATCAGCGGCCTGCCAGGGTCGGTCGTTGTAGAGAGGAGCGCAGCGTTCGCAGTGATCACCTGCAGTATTGTGTCTGCACACACACTTCCCATGGACCTGAGAGAGAGAGAGAGAGAGAGAGAGAGAGAGAGAGAGAGAGAGAGAGAGAGAGAGAGAGAGAGAGAGAGAGAGAGCGCGCTCATTAGCAACAAGAAAAATGATAGACAGAGGTAGAGATGCGAGGATGGGAGGAACAAAGAGATCAGTGTGATGAAGAGGAAAGTTTCCCACATGAGGACAAGCCTGAGGACTAGATTTCTAGATTTCACACTTGTTTCCTCCATTTCTTCTCCTTTTCTATGACTCTCCCTCTTTCTCCTCTTCTTCTCCATTTTCTCTGATTCCCTCTCACTCCATCTCTCTCTCAGTCTCTCTCGCATACTCCCTCGCCTGAAACTAGTGAATGGGGATTGATTGTTTGGCTTCATCACTGGAAACAAGAACGGGCCTCTGGTCTGAAAAGCCTGTATGTGAGTGTGTGTGTGTGTGTATGTGTGTGTATGAGAAGAGTGCAAGTATGCAGCGCTGAGAGCACAATAACAATCTCCTTGTCATTCCTGTGAGCTGGAATGCCATGCATGCTGGATAATGATTGAGGGGAGGGGGGAGGCATCTGAGGAAGCTCTTTATTTGTTTGCGTTACACCGTGTAACTGTAATGTAGGACACACACACACACGATTATACAACGATTATAGAGGTAGACACACACTGACTAAAATAACTGCGAATGCACAAAAACACACACTAATTCTTGCATTGTTTCCCACGGTAATTCACACACAAACACACTGTACTGAGTTTAGAGTTAAACACATCCACATGCTATAGAATAGAGCCAGAACCAACATGTTCTCTGTCTGAACTGACCCCTGATCAGCCCTGCAATGTAGAGGTGAACACGCACACATGACTGATTTTACACCATTTCAATCATGCTAATAGGGGGAGCATAACTGAGAGGTCCAGGAAAATAGGGAGGCAGGAGACCTAATGACACAAAAATGAAAAAGAAGAAGACGTAATTAATGGAAAAGTCCAGAGTGTTGAGAAATGAGGGGCACGGCAAAAGAAGAAATGGACAGGGAGGAAAGAGAAGAAGGGGAAATGCCCAGCAGCAGCAGCAGCTGGCTCGGGTCCAGGCTGCTGGTATTTCAACCCATTTCACATGTTTACCATATCGTGATATGGGACAATTAACACATGTACACACTCAGAACTGCACACACGCAACCATGTAAACTCACACAAGCCACACAGAGGACAGAGCAGGGCCGGACTGATATGTACGGTGGCCTTGAGAGAGCTCAACGCACTGCAACCTAAGAAAACACATGCAAATAGACAAAACACAAGCAAATTAAGAAAACATCTTCATTAATTTGACAAAACATGCACTTTTAAGGTCCCCTGACGACAACAGACGACAACAGAAAGGGGACCTTAAAAGTGCACGTGTTGTCAAATTGATAAAGATGTTTTCTTAAATTTGCTTGTGTTTTGTCTATTTGCATGTGTTTTCTTAAGTTGCAGTGCATTGAGCTCTCAAGGCCACCGTAGATATGCGATGCTGAGTGCTGACAGAAATATTTTTGGAAACTGCTGATAGCTAACAGATCATGTTAGTATCTTTAAATTTCACTACTTTTATGCCAAAAAGGGACAATTACACAGTTTTTAATCAGAAACTTATAATTAAATCCAAACTTATAACCAGAAAGATAATTTGGGAGGATAATGTTGCCAAAAGCTACCAGAAGGCCAAATGTTTTTAGTATTTCCATGACCATTATAAATAAATAAGGTGACAATGGGCATCTTAACAAGGGCACTAAGGCTGAGATAAAATCCTACAGCTAGTGCTATTGTATATTACTCAATTAATCAAGGATTTGCCAAAATGTAAAAAGTCTAAACTTTATTTACATAGTTTATATAACTTTTACTACTTTATCAGATGCCTTCTCCACGTGAGCAATAAAAATGAAACCAGCTTTTTTATATAACTCATAATTTTAAATATTCTATGACAACTGTCTAATATTATTTCCAATAAAATGAAAAAATCCTGATTGCTCTTGATGGATAACGCTTGTAAACACATCTGTGAGATTTACATTTAGAAGTTATCTTTGCCTTATGCCATTTAAGTGGTACACACAACCCCTATATGTCCCTATCACACTGTATATTGTTATGTCAACACATTATATTCAAATGCTGAAATGCTGAAAGCTATAGAATTTCTAATGTCTATTAAACTTGATTTCCTTTTGGAGAAAACCTCTTTTGGGATCACCTCTTCCTCAGTGACCAACCAGTAAAAGCAAAAACAAACACTAGTAGAAAGAAATAATGTACAGATTTAGTGCTGCACTTCCATAAAGTTGGGGGACTCAAAAGAGACAGATTTTTAAAAGATGGTCAAAATGCTTCTCAGACTAGAGACTAGAAAGTTTCCTCCAGAGCCACAGAAGACCTTACATAACTGTTTTTACAGGCTGAGTGGTACTCCTCTTCTACCTCTTTGGTGCCTCTTTAACTGCGTGAGGAAGATGTAAGTGAAAGAAATGAAAAGAAAGAGAGTAAGAGAGGCACAGAAAGATGGAAAGAGAGGCAGAGAGACTGTAAAACAGAGAGAAAGAAACACACACACACACACACACACACACACACCATGACTGGACTAATTGCTGCTGATGATCCAGTAGCTTACTCTGGATGTCATCGTGTGTGTGTGTGTACTTGTACTTGCTACATAGTTGGAACTGAAAATCGTTTTTTTTTTTTTTTTAACCTACAGAGTGAGAACATTTTTGGAAAGTGAGGATATTTTGTTTGAAGGTTAAGACTTGGTTTTAAGGGTTAGGTTAGAATTAGGTTATGGTTAAGCATTTATTTCTGATGGTTAAGGTTAGCGGCTAGGGAATGCATTATGTTAATGACAGTCCTCACAAAGATAGTAGTGCACGGATGTGTGTGTGTGTGTGTGTGTGGGTGTGTGTGTGTGTGTGTGTGTGTTGGCTTTGTGGCTAACTAACAGACAGTGTAATCACCCTGAACCGCAAAACCCCATGTGGGGGGGGACAGGAGCACAAAAAAACAACAACAACAACAACAAACAAACCGCACTGGGCAGTAATGACTCGACGTATCAGGGCCACTTTCACCGCTGCTTACTGCGCACACACACACACACACACACACACAGAGATGTACACACTGACAGCAGCAGACCAAACAAAGACATACTATACATTTTTGAACAGAAAAATATATAATGCTGCGCTGTGTGTTTTAAGCGTATAGGAAGAAACCTTTGGGACGTTACACACATTTATAGAAAGCCCACACGCCCAGTGGTGAAATGTAACTATGTACATTTACTCAAGTGCTGTACTTAAGTACCAATTTGAGCTACTTGTACTTGAGTATTTCCATTTTATGCAGCTTTATATTTTTACTCCGCTACATCTTAGAGGCAAATGTTATTTTTACTCCACTACATTTGTCTGACAGCTTTAGTTACTTTTCAGATTACAGTGTTTCATACCCTTCCTGTCCAGTTAAAACAACTCTCCAAATTTGGTGATTTTTTCTGATTTTTTATGATGAACTGAAGGATGAAGTGTTTCCTTTATGGGCTGAGAAAACTCTCCTCCTCCTGAAGCTGAATAAACTCTTTAACCCCCCCTCGGATCAGCTGGAAAACGCATCGTCACAAAGCTGAAAACAGGCTGTTTTTCTCATGAACAGTTGACTTTTTAGAGATACGTGGTTCTCACAGGACAGCGACGCTACAAACATATGATGATCTTATAGACCATGATGCATTGCTGTAGATTAAACTACCCAACAATAAAGTAGTTAAAATTAGCTCAACCTTAAACATCTGCAGCAGTAAAATGCCACACACAATAATGCAGCAGGAATATTAATCCAGAAACATCAGATATAATAGTGAAACACTTTGTGCAGTAAACACACTTTTACTTTGGATACTTTGCCGATAATACTTACATTTTTTTTATTTTATTTTACTTAAGTAAGGTTCTTAATGCAGGACTTAACTTGTAGTGGAGTATTTTCACAGTGTGGTATTAGTACTTCTACTAAGGATCTGAATACTTCTTCCACCATGGCACACACCCTTCCCTTCCCTGAGTGAACGGTAATCTCTGCCCTCATCTCCCATCTTGTGCTGCGCTGCTTGTTTGGGTTTTGCCAGAAACGGCGGCTCTGGGTTGAAACAGAGACACAAAACAAACCGCTGATAGCCGGGAAAAGGCACTTACATAACGTCTGTGTGTTTACCGAACGCTCCCGCATGGCACACAGCAGAACGACGCTCCGATGACCTGAGGTAATGTTGTGAGGACGATTAAGAAGGATTTACTGTTCAAACTTTAAGTCTTGAGTGCAGTTGGACTAATATTTGTGACAGAAAATGAAAATCAACCATTTGGCGTCATATTTCACACAAGTAAGCATTAAAGTGATCTATTATTATCATTATTATTATCCTGGCGTGCAGAGGAGAGTTTTACAACCCTGTGGTCTAAAAGCTGTTTCAGAGGACTTTCTAAGCTCAAAAGAAGGAAATCCTGGTGAAAAAACTCAGTAAAGCTACTTGGAATTTCTTGGCATGAAAATAGTCAGATTTAAAGATTTAAAGACTTTGTCCAATAAATCGGCTATCAGCAGCTTCATTACAAAAACGCTGATATCAGCCAAGTCAACACATGAATTGTCTTCATTTATCACGTATAATACCGAACATTTTCTCTGTTTCATATTAGTATAAAAAGCTGCTTGTCAGAATGCAATTTTCAGGGTCTGAAAAGTTATGTATATGTCCTTTTATGCATTGTTTCATGCACTAAATGACTTATAGAACAGAAAGTGAAAAGATGATAAATAGAAGCACAAAAGATGCAAAGTATTAACAATGAATTTAAAAACAATCATTACCAGGGGCCCTAATAACAGCCATGCTAGCAGCCCTGAGGCTGTACTTAGGTGCAGCGGTGCTTTTTCAGCATGCTGACAAGCTCACAATGACAATGCTAACATGATGATGTTTAGCAGTTGTAATGTTTACTATGTTCACCATCTTAGTTTAGCGTGTTAGCATGCTAACATTTGTTAATTAGCGTGGCTAAAAAAGTGTCTTCCCCAGAATTTTATTCTTGTCAGGCTGTAAAATCCTCTGGAACACTAAAAAACTACTACTAATAATACTGTATATTCATGGGTACTTGTGTGTGATCCGGTCAAGACATTAGAAGAGAATCAGTTAAGGGTTTCTCATAGAGTAGCAGTCATAAATTGCTCAATTCTTCAACAAATACAGCATCAACTAACCGGACATGCAGTCTGACAGATATCTCATATAAGGCCAGTATTGTCCCTTTATATTAAAGCCAAAGCAAATTGGACAAGCCGATATATTGGATGATATTAGCTTATCACGAATATATTGTATCGCCATGTATTTTGGCTTCTAAGTATCAATTCAGTACGGAAATGCCAAAGATATGTTTGAGGTAGTTGAGATTAAGTGACGCCATTACATAGTTTGTCCATCAGAGAGCACTGGCAAGTTTATTTTTCAACTGTAAAATGTCAATTTCAGTGCATAGTGGTTGCAGTTCTTTAGAAAACAAGACATCCACATCAAAAATGTTTGTCTGGTTAGGTGTTTATGTAGAAAAATGAGTATTGGAAGAAAAATCAGATATTGTTATCTGAATTTTCTAAACTCCCAAATATTTATATCCCTATCAGCCTCAAAAATCCATTATCAGTTGGGCTTTACTGCTGTATATATTGATGCAATACTATTGTTTATCAGTGTGAATGTCTTTGCTTATATAAGCTGTAAAGGAAACTCCTCGTTGACGCTCACTTTTCCTGCCAAGCCTTGCTGATTGCAGCACAGCAGCAGCTCGGCTTCAAAGTCATCCAGCGTTTCTGTTTGTGGAGATGGCTGTGATAGGAGCCTGGCTCTGAAACACTTATGGTTGACCTCCAGGAAAAACACAGAATCACACCTTTATCAACACACACATACACACACATCAACACATTAACCCTCAGTTGAATCAATATCTACATCTCTTGGGTTTGTTATCAGCGGAAAGGCAGCTGTTTATCTGACCAGACAGAGCCAGAAGAACAGAGGAAGCAGGAGAGAGAAAGGTGACCCCACCACCCCTTCTTGCCAACTGTCAACACAAAGTGAGCAACTCATTTACTCTGTAATTATCAAGCCTTATAATCTTGATTTCCTTAGAACAAGTGAAAAGCCTGCCGATGGGGTGCGATAACTTCATGATAATTATCAAAACAAGTGAAACCTGAAGAATGGAAAGAAATGTCAGTATGTCAAAACAAGTCAGAGTCTGGAAGAGTGGTGCGTTAGTATCACTGCATCAAGGCTTGAAACAAGATTATTTTTTTCATTGAATATGTAATTACTGATAAAGAGAATTGATACAAAAACAAATCTTAACTTAAGATCCACTTAGTATTTCTTTCAGAGCTTTCAACATATTGTGAGATGTAGCTAAAGGCTACTAAGTGGACCTTGAGTTAAGATTTTCTTTGTCAAACTACCGTTTACAAGGTCAAGAATGAACAATCACACTCAGGTTATGACAGTATTTCAGTAGTATTTTTATAAATGTAATTTTTAGATTATTTTGGTGGTTTGGAGCAATGTTTTGACAAGCGGGTTCCCATTTTGTTTGTATCTCATGCTCTATTAGTGCCCATATTCATGTACCTGCACAAACACGTGGGTGATACACTGCAGAGGGCGATAATGCAAATGTGTTGTGCATGCATGCCATAAAAGAAGAAGACAAAAAGGTCAAACAATATGCAGGCTCACACAGGTTCACTCATTCACTACTCCCTATATAAGAGACACTGAATAGTTTACTCTATAGGAAAAGCTTATATCAAAGCCAATATTAGCTTCTCTGCTTCCTGTAAAATCCAGAATAGAATTTAAAATCCTTCTCCTCACCTACAAAGCTCTTAATGATCAGGCACCATCGTATCTTAAAGCGCTCACAGTACCTTATTACCCCATTAGGACACTGCGCTCCCGGGATGCAGGGTTACTTGGGGTTCCTAGAGTCTCCAAAAGTAGAACGGGAGCCAGAGCCTTCAGTTATCAAGCTCCGCTCCTGTGGAATCAGGTCCCAGTTTGGGTTCGGGAGGCAGACACATCTCACATCTCCACATTTAAGAGTTGGCTTAAGACTTTCCTCTTTGATAAAACTTATAGTTAGGGCTGGCTCAGGTGAGCCCTGAACCAGCCCTTAGTTATGCTGCTATAGGCCTAGACTGCCTGGAGACTTCCCATGATGCACCTCTTTCCTCTCTCCTCCTCTCCTTCTCCATCTGTATGCATTCTTATCACATTACTGCATATTACTAACTCGACATCTTCTCTCTCCCGTAGTTTTGTGCTTTCTCGCTCTCTCCTCTCTCCTTCTGTAGCTTTCAGCAGGTATTTCTACCTCCGGAGCTGCAGAGACTGGGTCTGTGATTGTGGACCACCTGCTTCCCCCGTGTTCCGGCTCGAAAACTAAAAAATATTATAAGGAATACGGTCCAGACCGGCTTTATAGGAAAAGTGCAATGAGACAACTTCTGTTATGAATTGGCGCTATATAAATAAAATTGAATTGAATATAGTTAGCAGTAAATTGAGATTTCGGACACTTATATCATCATTTCATATCATTTTGCGACACGACCAACAGGTGTAGTGTGTCGTACGACTGTGCATCTATAAAATTTAACAGATTGCACTGTGAGATTGTTAGCAGAGAGTAGTGTAGAGTACGTACCATGGATGCTACTTTTTTCGTTCCATTGTGGGAATTTTTGAAGGCCACATATAATGCATAAATTTCACACTCAGAATCCAGACGCTCAAATAAAATGGCCTGTATGGACTGTAAATGTAGTGCACTATTTAGTAAATAAAGAGTGATACTGGACTAAACTGCAGAGGAGAGTTAGTACTAATGTTTGTAGGACATCTTACCAGTTTCTCAGCTGCTAACATCTCATCAGTTGCCTGCATATCAAATTGCCCGACGTGATGTTAAATGAAACTGGCATTTACCTGAAAGACTGGTCCTGTCTATCAAATGACAGGATGCTACAGTCTGTGACGTCCCTTGGTTTCATGCTACTCCACTGACAGTCGGTGGTGGTAACATGCCAAGAACGTAACAATGATCCAGCAAAAGGCAAGTAAGAAGACGCGTTAGGCCTCAACGATACACGCAAACAAAAATAATGACAAAATAATAATGTTATCCCTGAGGTGTGGGTGAGAGCTATGGAAAAAGCTCAAGTGGACCTTGAGTAAAGATTATGTTGTCAAACTACTATGCCCAAGGTCAAGAATGGACTTTTATGCAAGTTCAAGACATTTTAAAGTACTATTTTTGGACCTGATAGTAAATGTAAAGATTTTTATAGTAAACAAACGCCCTCTAATACACATGAGTTGATACACTCAGTCAATGCTCCTCTCTTACCACATGGTTGGTCCGGTCTCTGATGGGCTGGTACCCCGGAGCAGGAACACACTGCTCGGCATGTCCGTTACAGAAGCAGCTTCCCTTCACTATGAGGTCATAGATGGCAAAGTGCCGGGTGGGAAGAGCTTCGTGTGTGGAGGCGAGGTCTTTGGCCTGGCAGGGACACGGCTGCCACTTCAGCAGTCGGATTCGGATGTTGGTCACCCTCAGCTGCTGCTGGCCCTCCACCCCAAACGGATCCAGGGACTCCCACTTTGGGAGGGTACGGTAGATCACCTGTTAGTCAGAGACAGAGATCTGCTGTCACATTTTATAATTAATCAACTATGGAAGTTGTTTTACCTTCTGAGTTTTTACAGGCAAAAATTCCTAATGTGTTCATTTTAATGGGCTAAACATTTTCCAGGCAGCAAAAGACACAACAGGAACCTGCAATCTGACCAGAAATCACATCAGAATTCAATTAGACTAACAAAGACAGATCTCAATGCAACACCTGATTGGAGAAACGTCATATTTGCTGCTTGGCTTGTCGTCAGGAGTATTTTCTTCTGATTTTCAACCTCCAGATTTGATCAAATTGCTTCTAAATTATCCAGCAAACGTCATTTACTGATTATTTTGAAGTATGAAACTGGCAGTGTAGTTGCAGAACCATGCTAGCTTAAAGTTTTAAGAGGTGGCAAGTCACCTGACTGGTCCACATTCAAGCTGCCAAACTCAATTGATTCTCAGGAGATATTTCTAGACAAAAAAACTCTGAGCAAAAAGTTTGCAGCATTGACTGGATTTGCAAAGCTATATTTTAACCGCCAAATGCATCAAAAAAAGTTTGCTGACATGTACGAACGTTTACACCTAGATCGAATAGCAACAAAAATTAAGGAGTTTGACATCCCAAAATAACATTTGGCATACCTAACTGCCCACAACATCTTGGTTTCTCCAACCTACGTGATCCTGAAATGGGTTTTTACCAAGAAACACCAAAAGGAACATGCATTTCTGGACAGAGCGACAGACTTTCTGTTCTACTCATCACTTTCTTTTAGTGTGTTCCTGTAAACAACAACACCTGAAATCAGTATTTAATTTAACCACATACATAAGGCAGATTATGAAGCCTTGTGTAAGTGACCATAAGACTGTGTCCCTTTGAGTTTTTGTACTCTTGAAAGGGGCAGTTCAAGAACTTCTTTGGGCTTGTCAAGCCATCGTCATTGATGCTACTCATGCCACTACATCTGTAATGTTAATGGGGGTTTGTTTTGGTATCATTTGTGCACTTAACTTAAATTTACACCCCGCCGTCATTGACTACATCCTCACGTGACCATGAGGGTGCTGGTAAATGAGTGCGCCCAATCCCCCCCCCTTACCCTGTCTGGTCCCTGGACATCCTTCAAATCGAAGATCCCTTTATAGGCTGCCATCTCCATGGCTACTGTTGCCACTAGCAACCAACACAGCTACGGTTGTCGGGGCGAAAAAGTTGGTCTGCCCCAACTCTCGCTGTGAAAGAAATGTGTGTGTTTGTAGTGTTTCTCTTTACAAAGTGTGTGTTGTTGTCACTGGCTGTCATTGATATTATTGGACGAGTAGTGTGTGTGTTTATGTGTGTGAGTGTGTTTTCTTTGGTTGAGATGCAAGCAAAACGCCCATGAGGCTCCCTCATTGGCTGGATGACTGGCCGAGAGTGTGATGGGAGGAGCGCTATTAATTTCCCTGTTGTTGGAAAAGGTCACGGGGTCACGGCATTGTGGTCCACAATTAAGAGAACACGACAAATAGGACAAGGGGCGCCGGTCCACGGGAGAGCACGGACAGCAGGGCCAGACAAAGACGGGGACGGAGATGCAGCTTCACATAACTCAGGGCCGGACAAAAGACCTACGACAGCCCGCTGACACCACAGCAACACCAGCACACACACAGAACCACACTGGCATGCACACAAACATCAGCATCGTGCAAAGAAGAGGCCGTCTTAGACCTTTTACTAAACAATCGTGCCTCATAGTTTTTCTTTGAATGTGGAGACAAAATATTAGTGTTCGCAAATACGCTGATGAGACCCATGTTTATGTTAATCTGAGCCATGAATAGATGTAAGTCTGGGGACACCACAAGAGTCCTTAAGGGATTTTAGGTGACCAAGAAAAATGGGGGAAAAAAGAAAAGTTTAACTAATGTAGGAATTTATCTGTGTTCATTTTTATTATTTAAAAAAAATAACAAAATCATGGTGGAGATCTATTTATAATTTTTTTTTTAGCTCAAACACAGTGCACATTCAGCTGCTTATTTATGTTGTCTTTCCCTTTTTCGCTTCACTTTTTATTATGTGAAGCATTTTCTGAGTTTGCAAGAGGACAGCAGAAAACATAACTTTTGAATGCATGGGGACATTAAACCACTGTGAAAATCAGTTTGAATCAATCTGCTCCTTTGTAAAAATCTGCATATTTTTTGGTGAAAATCAGTAGAAACCCAAACCGATTAGCCATACTGGGAATCCACATAAAAAGCAAGACGTGAGTGGCGCCTGAAGCGTCCAGCCTGTTCAATCTGCACAGACTCCAACCTCCGTCTGGCCATCAGTGTCGTCAGAACCAGCTGACAACAGAAAGAAAACAGAATTGCTTTTCTTTATTGATTGATTGATTTTATTTCTCTGCTGAGTCTGCCAATAGTTAAACAAGAAACCATGGCGTGCATCTGCAAGTGCATCTCTTTCATGGGTCTGTGAGTCGATGTGGATTGTTACATTTGATAAAATAAGAGTCTACCTGTTCAGTGAGATGAGCAAGTGATTGATGTCAAAAACGTTTTCTGTGTGAATTGCCCTTTAAAAAAGGTACCATGTGGAGTTTTTGACCACTAGGGGTGGTATGGAGCAATGTTTTCTTTATATCTCAAACTCTACTAGCACTTGAACAAAGATGCACATGTACGTGAAAGAGCATGCGACACATATTCCTACGATTTCACACTCTTTCACTGATCTACAGTTGGTGGTAACATGCAAAAAAAAAAACATAGCAATGTCCCAACAAAAAACAGGAAAGAATGAGACTGCTAGATAGCAAACATTGATAAATGACACAGGTTTCAAAATACATTTTATGAAAAAGGAAATGCATTCATTGGGTTTGTTGGGCCTCAAGGTTACACGCAATGTGTTTTGGGGAGAAACACTGACTATAAACATTTATACTGACATTTGCTTTACAAGAAACTCCACAGGGAACCTTTAACCTTAATTGAATTCAGAAGTGCAGAAGGAAACACTGCTCTTTTAAACTTTCACTGTCACAGTTGTGTGTCTAATGTAGAATCTAAGAGCCTTTGCTCTACAGACGATATAAATCATTAGTATAATTATGGAGATTGAAAACATCAAAGACAAAATGGAGATGTAGTCTTGAAAGTTTTACATCTGCCATCAAAAATATGTAACAAATTTCAGGCCAAATGAGCCACATTTTAATTTTGTCTCTCTGAGTCTTGAGGCAGTGGGTTCACTGAGAGCCATGTGTCCACTTCAGGCTGAAAAATAAAGTAAGTCTGGCTTTAACAGGCGTAATTCCATCAAAGCACTGTGGACTGTAATCTGGTAAACAGGCACAATGGGCATTGATGGAAGGAGAAAGACGGAGAGGGAAACAGAGGGAGGGGATGGGTGTCTAGCCAACAGTACCAACATCCATCAGAGCAACGGCACTTCCTTCCCAGCAGACAGACTGTATATGTGTTATCTGAAAGGGCACGGACAAGTGTGTGTGCATGTGTGTGTGTGTTCGAGGAACTGTGAAAAAGAGAAAGACTATGTGTGTGTGTGTGTAGGCTGGTCTGCCTCACTCTCTTCCCTAAGGAGGTCAGTCTGTACAACAAACACTCACATTCTTCCAGCCCGGCTGACCTCATAAATAAGACAAGGAGTGCTGCATACTCTACACACACAAAACACACACACACACACACATCACCTTTTCCCCACATTACAGGTGAACACGAAAAGCTTTCAGTTCAAGAGATGACATGCTTTCATGTTGCGGAAGAAAGAAGAGAGGCAGAATCGCTCCCAGCTACAGTACGAACCCCAAAACCTTCTGCTGCCATCTGTTGAGCCCTGAGCCTGAGCCAGCAGCAATCCCACACATGCATGCAGGCAAACTTTAAATCAAGTTATCAGTCAGGTGATATGTTTTTAATATTTCAGTACATATTGTTGACGCAATTATGTTTTGACTTACTACTCTGTAGCAGTGGAGGGTAATCCTTAGCTGACCGCTTTATTAGGCTTCATGACATAAGTTCATAATGCAAACAGGCATAAGGCTGAAGAGTACTTTCATTATTCATTAATGTGCTAGTTAGTTAGAAACCTGTTATTTGTTTGGCATTTTTGCTTGATAAAGGACTTAAACGATTATGAAAATTAATACATTTTTTGTCTGAAAGTCTTTTCAGTGCTAAGTGATAGTAAGTTTTATGTAAAGAGGGTTGTATTTTTGTTTAAAACCCATTAATTATCGGTTTACTGAGAGAGTTTGATTTCTATTAACAATTTGTTTATCATTCAACAATTAGAGGTTAATTTCCATGTTCATATTCATTCGCCATGACAGCTGAGCAAACTCCATCTGCTGATGAAGGCCACAGGACACAGCTGAAAGCTCCAGAACTAATACAGTTAAGTGGACCTTGCAGCAACATTGTTTTTTCAAACTGCTATTTCCAAGGTCAATAATCAATAAATAAACCTTGAAACTAAATTACGGGTTTCCTGAATAGATGTAAGTCTGAGGAAATTCATGTATAAGCAGGTCCAGGTTTACAGTCGCTCTTCATATTTGTACATGAAACGCAGAGGAAGTGAGGTACTACAGCCCACTCATACATACTGTACAGTATAGGGCTTTGTTGTCAACACCTTGCACAGGCAACTGCCAATATAGGTGATGCACAACCACAAAAAAAACCCACACAGGAGCAGAAAAAGTCCAATCAGCAGCAGCTGCTGGTGTGTGAGAGTGCAATTTGACCTCTTTTAACCTCTGGGTCATCAGCTGAGGGGTTAAAGGGCGAAAGTCTTGCTCCTAGCACAGGTAGCTGAGACATACATAAACCAATATGTGAAGCACAGAGTCAAAAGAGAGAGACAGAAAGGAAAAGAAGTTGCTATTTTCACACCTTCATGCACAAAAGGTGGAGAGAAAATCTTGGAATAAATGCAAAAAGGCAAATTATTCGGTTTCTTACTTCCATGCACAAGCCCGTCAAAGAGGGCGTAAACACGCACTTCATATGAGAACGCTGCAGGGAGTCCAGGGCAGCACCACGCTTGGCATGCGCCTCCACACACATCTGCAGAGCAGCTCCCGACACACACTGCTTCAATTAAACATCAATGGACTTCAGGAAGCCCTCTTGTGCTACAGTCAAAGTACGCCTATTAAACACTCACTCATGCACATACACACTCACAGAGTTTCCCCCACCTGGCTGCGCTCTGCTTTCATTCTGCTAACTACGGCGTATGACTCTTGCATGTTGTCTTACTGCGGAAAGAACTGAATTTGTTCCAGTAGGAGGGGTAATGATGGAAAGGGTGCACTTTAAATCATTTGATTAGAAAAGCATGTAGCGTGGTTTACCTGTCATACAGGGCGTGTATGATCATTAACTATTCATTCATAGAGGAAAAAAAGGCTGCCTACTGAGCAGGAAACTCTCCACCTCCAGCATCTCACTGCAGGTGTGTATCCGCCCTCCTTTCCACCTGCTTTCTGAGCGTGTTTGGATGAAGAGAAATGGTGGAAATTCTACCAAGACTTGATACAAATCTGATCATCCAAAGCACTTCTGGCAGGTAGTCATGAATTGTGAAGAGAAAAGGCAAAGTAATCAGTTTTTTGGTTAAAGAAAGAGAAACATGATTTGACTGTGTATACTTGACAATAAAACTCTACATCAACAGATTGTTTGGCCACTAGGGGGCAGCGCAACAAGCTGTACAACCTTGACATGTATTCAACTTATATAAGTTGTTATTCGCCATAACCCCCAATACACAATCACAAACGGAGTACCTGCAGCGTAAAAACAGACTATGAAATGTAAAAATACCCGGAGCGTATTTTTACGCTTTAAGTCTACTTTCTTCTGTTTTACGCACGTAACTACAGTGATTGTGTATTGGGCTCTGAGAGCTGCCAAAACGCGGGTGACCTAAGCTCAGTTTGTGTCTGCCTCATGCTGCTGGAAATGATGCTGAGAGAATGGACCAAAAGAATGAGCGTAAAGAAGCTGAAATGCTCCGTAGAGCTGAGGGGATCTGCAGAGTCAGGTGATAATGATCTGTAGGTTTGTTGCTATGAGCCACACCTTTCACATTACATGTATTCGATCCAGTGTGATTACGAAGATATTGATTAGCGCAGCTTTAACTTGCCTTCAGACAGATTTTAATGTCTGATGTAAAGGTAAGAGACATGCAGCTTCCTCCTCACCTCTCCACGGTTGCATGGATAAGCCCCGGAGTATTTGGAGGTGCAGATGGCCCCGTCCCGGCCTGCACCTGCACCTGCCTTTCCCTCCTCCAGCCCGAAGGCGGCGCTGCAGTTGCTGGCGTAGTACTGCAGCATCTTCCACGTTCTCCCAAAGTCCTGCGACCGCTCCAGAGTCATGGCAGCAGGCCTCGGCGAGCGAAACACTATGATGAGATGTGTGAAGTAGAACTCCGCCTCCAGGTCCAGCTGCACCGTCTCAGACTCCACCCCCTCAGCTGACTGCCACCAGGTGTTGGGGTGACGGAAGGAAGAGTCGGACATGGCCCCGGCCAGGTGGGACAGGAGAGGCAGGCCAGCGTTGCATTTGGCGCACTTGGCGGCGCTGCAGGCCAGGTTGGCATTGGGGTCGGAATAGGAGCAGTAGAGCTCGGTGCCGTTGTTGCCACAGACGGTCTGCGTCAGGACCCGGCGACCCAGGGCTAAGTTACCCATGCGAGGGTTGCAGGCCCGGCTCTCACAGCGAGGGGCCACACCTGCACGAAACACCTCCACCGACAGACCTGGAGGGAGAAAAAAAGAGAAGAGTTTACACATGTACTTGGTAAAATATGAGCTGAAGTCACATAACAGCTCTCTAGAGAAAACAGGAAAAAAAAAGAGTGAAAGCCTGGGTGTCAGGTGGGTATAGCAAGGTGTGGCACTCACTATACCTGAGCTGAAAGGGTCAGTTCACCCAAATCACACACCTCTAGTGGTATTTAGCCTTGCAGATACTATTTGTCCACAGATTTCTGCCTTCACCTCAAAACAATGGCGGTGAAATTTTACATTAAAAACAGCACTGAGGCATTAAAATAACATTTAAATTATTAACATGGATAATCCATAAAACTCACTGGTGGCGTTTTCACTGGGACTATTTCTTTGGCAGGATGGAGGAAGAAGAGAGCGAGAAAGATATCTTAAAACCTGAAAAAAATAAAGCCAAACCTATCTGCATGGCTAGATACCACTAGACGCAAGGGAGAATTGACCATTTGACGCCATAGGTCCAGATTTTAAGAGGAAGAGCAATAAAATTAGCCAGAAATCATATTTGAAATATACCTAAACAAAAATGACAATAGAAAAACTCTTCCCATCTAAGATGATAATTTTGTGACCTACAGTACTTCTAATAATTGACCATATTGAACAATAAAAATGTCTTGTTAATCAGCATTCAATGCCCCACTTTGACCCTAGAAATGTAATGATGCTTTCTAAGCAGGTTTGGAGGATTTGGAGATATTGGTGAACAGTGAACAGACACACCTGAATCTAAGTGATAGCAACAGTATATGTGAGAGTGAATGAGCGAAGAGTGACTCAGTGTGTCTGTGTACACAAGTCAAGTGATTTACCTCAATCGGAAATGTTATGCAAAAGAGATAATGGAGGCATTGTGCACCTGCCTGCCGCAGACTGCAGCCAGCATGGACTCTAACGCAGATAAAGTTTGGCAGCTCTGGGAGGATGAGCAGCATTCAGACGCCTTCCAGACGCTTTGCAAACCCCCCAGGGCCACAGTGTCATCTTCCAAGTGGATTTATTATCAAAAACCTGGAGCTTTCTTTGTTTTTCCATGTCAAAGATCTCACAGATGGACTCATATTAAACCTTAGAGGCCTGAATTAATGACATTTTGCACTGAGGAACCTTTTCTGGAAACATGTTTTTTGTTTAGATTAGAGTTCATGCTGAATTACATAACTGTCTGTAGGTGGGGAGGTCATGGGAGGAAGACTGAAACTTATAAAACAGAATAATCATTTATTTTAATTCTCCCATTCTGCTAATTAATAGGATGTAAACAAATAACTAAAAGAGTAAATTATGTTAAACTGTATTTAGTTTTACAGGAACTTTGAATATACCTAATTTGGAAACGACTGATCTAAATGTAAAGATACAGCACAACGCTTATGTTTTTAGTACCAAACTTCCTTCAAAATATGTGGCAGTGAACAACAATGAGGCTTAATCATATCCCTTGTTGTTCTGTGACTCTTAGAGGTTAATATGAAAACTGGAGTTTAATAATTTAGTTTATTATTTTGAATAAACTCTAAACTTTTAATATATTTGGGTTCACGTGTCAAAAATCAAAAGTAGAAACTCTTTCAGTCAGAGATTAAATTGCCTAAAAATTCAGGCGAGTTCTGCATTGCTGCACTTCTCCCTGAGGGGCAACAGCACATTGTTGCACCAGTGACAATAACTCTTGACAATAGGATATTTGATGTAAAACACACACACACACACTAACCTGCATCTGACAACACGGCCAGGCTAATTACAAATAAAATCAACATATCTCCTTGTGGCAGGAATAATCCAAAATATGTGAGAAGACGGAGAAAACTGAACCAGAAAATCCGCTGGAGTTATTCAATCATCAAGTACGCAAAGATCTCATCCACGGTAGCAAAAAAACAAAACAAAAAAACACCGACAAGTGCGCAGGTTCAAATCCAGTGTGGACTTTCTCTTTCACTCAGCTGCGATCCAATAAGGCGATAATAACTCGTGAAGAAACAGCATGATCCCGGACGGTGTGTGATGTCCCGCTGAGGGAGGAGAAGAGTGGAGAAGAAGGAGTGATCGGGTCTGCCCAGCTCGTCTGCTGCTGCGGGACCTGCAGCGTGTTTCATTTCCCCACAGTGTGCGCCAGCTGCCCGCTCTGCCCCGCGGATCTATTTCTAAGGAGCGCAGAGAGACGGAGAGCTGTGTAGTGCCAGCAGCAGCTCCGCCTCTCCTCCGCGTTTATTCGCTCGGATTTAAAGGAACAATCCAGTTTGGGCTTGGGCTGCCATGGATGGAGCAAGTACATTTAGTCAAGTGCATTCAACACATCTTATTGCTGCGCTTCTTCGTCAAAAAATATGTCCCTTATTTGAGATGTCACAAACAGAATCCATGTTTTTGGCTCGTCAGATCAAATTCATTGTACAGTCAGAGGTGAACATTTATGTTAATCTTTCGTAATATAAAGTAAGCAATGGTCTGCATGACAGGCACTTAAAGTCAGACTTTAAATGTGAAGGATTTTACAGCCATCATTGAGATACATTTGTTGATCATATTTTCCCTCAGGGCCAGTGGTGGAAGAAGCATTCTTTGACTTAGTGAGAGTACCAGTACCACAGTGTAAAAATACTCAAGTAAAATGCCTGCATTCAGATTTGTACAAAAGTATTAGCACCAAAATATGCTTCATGATGACTTATAATGATATCATTGGAGTATAATTACTGATGCATTAATGTGTACATCACTTTAATGTTGAAGCTGTATAAAGGTGAAGCCCCCCTTAATCTTAATCTACACTATTACATCATAATTTGTTGATTATATTTTGTATTATTAATCTGAACCTGCAAAGTAACTAAAGTTATCAAATCAATGTAGTGGAGAAGAAGTATAAAGTAGCAGAAAATGGAAATACTCAAGTAAAGTACAAGTACCTCAAAATTGTATTAATTACAGTACTTGAATAAATGCACTTAGTTACTTTCCACCTCTATCATATTAATACCAGGAGTTCAGGACATGACAACGTTTGGGACCCCCTGTACAGACCACGTGGAGTCTGATGAAAAGCTGATATGGGGCGTAAATGAGTGTTCATATCCACATTTCTGACTAATTGGCTTTGGATGGAGAAAGCACACACACAAAGTGATGCTGGATGAGCTGCTGACGCACTTCAAATTACACCGATTGGTTGCTCGGCTGAACCCGGCTGCGGCCTTTGTTGACAACATTGTTGGTGTCCATACAAAACCAGTGAAATATGCAAGCCAATAAATTGCAGGCTTTTTAAATTCCAGTTCTGCTTTCCACATGGCCATCTCCTCCCAACAATGGCTGCTTAATAGCCCATAAAAGGAAGAGAGGGGCAGGATAAAGGCATTCATATATGAAAAATGAACTCAGGAGCAATTTTATGCTTTTGAAAAAAGCTTTAAACTAACACAGCTTAGATTATTTGATACTTGTGTTCCAGCCTCCATGAACAATATGAGACGACAATGTGCAGAATACACAGTGCCCCCCTGTGCTCGGCAATGGTACAAAAAAACAGAAGCATTTGTAGGAAATTGATGTTGGAAAAGTGTTCTTTCCGCCCCGGCCCATTTGGGCCAAGCTCCACTGAACACAGCATGGCTTTGGCTTCTCTGTCTGCTGTGTAATCGGACCATGACCTGCTTTCTGTGCATCTGACCCGTGTCCAATAAGCAGTGAGCCAAATGAAACTATCTCACCTGTTCACTTTGTTCTGTCTGTCCTCTGTAAAACTACAATATTTCTCAGAGATCCAAACTCTTTTAAACCCAGTCTTTATGCTAAGCTAAGCTAACTGTCTGCATGCTGTAGGTCCATATAGCGTACAGACATGAGTTTGATATCTATCTTCTTATCTAACTCTTGGCAAAGAAAGCGAATAAGCAAGTGTCCCGAAATGTCGAACTACTCCTTTAAGCAGGTATAATGTTTACCATGTTCACCATCTTAGTGTAGCATGTTAGCATAACATTTGCTAATTAGCACCAAACAGAAAGTCGAGCTGGGGCTGATGGGAATGTCATTAGTTTTGCAGGTATTTGCTCATAAACCAAAGTACTGGACAAGTTGTGGCCTGATGATGGCGCTAAAGTAAAAGTCACGGGATCAGCAAAGTTATTATAGCTCATCCTGTGGGGACCATGGACGCCTGAACAAAATGTCATGGCAATCCATCCAATAGTTGTTGAGATATTTTCAGTCTGGACCAAAGTGTTGGACTGACATTGTCATCCCTAGAGCCATGCAGCTAGCGTGGCTAAAAACTCTTTAGCGTGGCTAAAGTCTGTCAAACAGTGGACTTTGGCACACGGTTGAGGAGGTTTGTGAGTCCCATGCTTCACACTTCCTGCAGTTCGTCCACTCCACAGGCCCATTCAGTGTTAACTTTTGTCTCTCAGCTGTCTGTAGACTTCAAAGCGCTGTTTGGCACCAGACTGGAATGATCCGACTGGCCTCTTCAACAAAGCTGTCTTCCTCCAAATGATGATGATATGTAAAAGGCTGCAGTAGAAAGTTTTACAAATTGTCGGAGTTGATCATTTAGACACATGCAGAGCTACACAGGCTGTCGATCTCCCTTCTCAGCCGGGGCTGTGTTGATAAACTTTTGAAGGGGGGGGGGGCACAACATTTGTAACATTTGTGCCTGGCTCTTGGCAATAATAAACTGTACAGTATTAATCGTTACGTTATTTATTCAGTGAAATAAAAAAAATGAATGCCAAATAAATATCTTTAAATATTATAATTTCAAATAATATCAATAAATAGCAGCTATTTGTAACAGTCTACAGCCATGGACAGATTATAAGGCAGTGGGCCCTGGACAGAGAGACACCTCCTTCATAGGAACAAGACACCTACTCTCTCTTTTTGATCTCTTTAAGTTCATGTTGTATCTCTTTGTGGTCATTTTTTGTCTCTTTGTGGTCATTTTTTAATCTGTTTGTGGTCGTTTTGTTTCTCTTTGTGGTCATTTTTTATCTCTTTGTGTTCATTTTTTGTCTCTTTGTGGTCATTTTTTAAAATCTCTTTATGTTCATTTTGTGTCTCTGTGGTGATTTTTTGTCTCTTTGTGGTGATTTTGCGTCTCTTTATGGTCATTTTTTAATCTTTTTGTGGTCATTTTGTTTCTCTTTGATGTGATTTTTTGTCTCTTTGTGGTTGTCTTGTGTCTCTTTATAGTCATTTTGTGTCTCTTTGCGATCCCCCCCCAGCTCTTTACATACACCCACACACACATTGCTATCATGCCATAACTGACACGGTGACTGACTGACGGATTGGTTAATTACACAGAGAGCAACTCAAAAGGTGAGGGAAGAAAAATAGGCTAAATGATGTAAAGACATGAGTATTTCAAACATGCAAAGAAAGCTCCAATGCAATTTCAGAGGAATTTTCTGACAGAACCAAGCCCTTTACTAAAGGAAGTCAGATGTTGGATTCATTCAAAGTATCAGGTATGAACTTGCTTAATGCTTTAGTAACAGCTGAATGCTTCAGCGCAGAAAAATGAGTGAAATCTTCAGACCGTTTGTGCCTGGAGAGAAATAGCTGCCCAGACAGAGAGCCAAGCACGACCCAGATATGACAGTCATTTCACTTTCTGCTCCAAGACAAGTCAGAGTTTTCAATTACTGGATAACTCTTTGTTAATGTTCATGTTAAAGTGAAATATTCTATAGAGCAGCTGTTGCACAAACAGTTCAAATCAGACAAGACAGAGAGACTTACAGTGATGCTAGATATACTTCAGAAGAAAGAAAATATGATTTCATTTGCGTTGACAAATTTTTAAAAGAATGTCCTTTCAAGCTTATTATTATGATATATGACATAAGAGGGAATAATACACATCATCAAGTAATATAAGGTCACTTTAAGTTGTTACAGCGAGAAATGAAATTATAAGTCATTTAACTGTTTAGGTAAGTTTAGTTTAGTAAACTGAATATGTTTAGGTTTTAGAGTGAGAGGCGAGAAGAGGCAATGGCGACAGCACAAAATTGAATAATTTGTGTGTGTGTTAGCTTTATTGACTTCTTTTCTAATCGAACATTATCACTCATTTTATATTTAACAAAGTTCATAATGAAAATATAGACTTAAAAATGAACAAAAACAATAAAACTTAATAAAAAATAACTTTCTATCATTAATTTCTATCACCTCACAGAGTAAATGCAAGAACTATTTCTTTGAGGTAGTTCTAAGCTTGAAACTGCTGTTGACATTAAGTGTGTGTGTGTGTGTGTGTGTGCATTACCTGAGGCTGAATATATTGTTTGAAAGCAATAATCAAGACACTAATGAAGGAGACTGACAGTTGTGAAGAGGTCTAAGGAGACAAATACATAACCAATACTCAAATCATTTAAAGCTGACAGGTGTTTCACAAAGGAGGCAGTGCTTATTGTGAAAAGTCTGTTGAATTAAATGAGCAAACTGAACCAGGATCAGTTTGGAGCTAATGTAAACAGTGAAGTCTGGTGGTACTTGTATTTTGTGTTTTGTTTTCATGCCAGTTTATATTTCTACTCCACTACAATACAGAGGGAAATATTGTCATTTTTACTCGACTACATTTATATGACAGCTTTAGTTACTAGTTACTTTACAAATAAATTTGTGTTAATTTTGAGGTTTGGACTTTTGGTTGCCAAAATGAAGCATTGTGAAGCTGTCACTTTGGGCTCTTTGTAATTATGACGACATTTCTTAATATTTTCAGATTTTTTACAAACCAAACAATCAATCGATTAATGGAGAAAATAAATAGCAAATTAATCCATAATATAAATAATCAGTAGTTGCCGTGCTAAAAAACGGTTAAAAAATAGCTCCTACATTTTCTTGATTATACTTACATAATTTTACCTAAGTAAGATTTTAAATCCAGGATTTTTACTTTACTTACTGGAGTATTTTTAAGCAAAACACATCTGTCAGTAAATGACTGACGCGGCAGTGTAAACCTCACACCACTAGGTGGCAGTACGGAAAAACACGAAGACTCCTCGGAGGTCAAAGTGTTGCACTTCCTGCTCGGCGGTAAAGCGTGTGCTGCTTTGCGAACTGCAAACGTTATTGTGACGAAAAGATACAAAAGCTGTTAGTTCCCAGACATTAATAAGTAGAACAGAAATGGTGAGTACATTTTACTAATTTTAACTATCAACTCATTAGATGTTTTGTGGGATTTTTTTTCGTTACCACCGCGCAAAGATAGTAGCCTTTTTGCTAGTTAGCATTAGCTACGTTCGCTTCTCATTCATGATTTCAAGTAAATGAATGAATCCCTCACATTTAAGCTAGGCACACAGGCAGTGCATTATGTAATATTAATTTACTTAAGCTGTAAGACGGTGGATGTATTGCTCTCTTTCATTTATAACTGAAATTGTGCCGCCTTTCGTTTGAGTTTGGCCCAATTTCTGTGGAGATAAAGTCGCACCAAACTCCATTTTAAAGTTCTCTAATTTAGCGAGCATATGCTTATAGGCAAACAGTACGTTTTATAATTAGTATCACTTGCTCCACATAAACTCCTAGCTTTATCTTTCTACCCGTAAAGACATTGTTGTTCGGGTTGCCTGGGCTGCACGCAGCCTAATTGGCTTACTGTGGAAAACCGCACATTCTCTGAGGAAAATAGTGCATAAATGGGTGTATATTTCTAAAAACATAATGCATTTAGGCTGTATTCTATAAGGTGCAGGCTACACCAGCCGCTGCTTTTCAGTTAGGTATACATCCAATCACAACACAGCAGCAACACCTGTAAATATCAACTTAAAATTGGTTTACCTAACATTATCTTATTTACAGCCATACATCGGGAAGCATCTGCTCTTCAGAGAGCTGTTATATTTGAAATAAGAACTTAAGTGGTCAAATGTTTAGTGCCGAATTTACTATCATATCATCACATAACAGAAAAGTTCACTAGATAAATGTTTTCATTCCACATGTTGGTGATATGATAAGCCACAATTATTTGCCAGATTTTTTAAACTAAATTTGGCATGAGTTTTGCTATTTAGAGAACAAAATTGTTTGCGACAATAATGAATAACCTGTATAATTTTGGTGAATGCTGTCACAATATATATGTATAGTTATCCAAATTAGCCAAAGGTTAATAAAGTAAAGTGTATACAATAACCTTCCTTATCTTCTTTCTCCATAGAGTTTACCTCTGAACCCAAAGCCATTCCTGAATGGCCTGACAGGCAAGCCAGTGATGGTGAAACTGAAGTGGGGAATGGAGTATAAGGGCTACCTGGTGTCTGTGGATGGGTACATGAATATGCAGGTGAGAACAATTTATTGTATTGTATGCCTTGTTTGTTCCCATACAAAGGTTAAGATCAACCCTGATATGTGCCATCCTTGCTTGCAGAGAGAGAATATTTTACTAAACTTTTTTTGGATATTGTGGTATTGTTGATCCACTGGTAAATCAAACAGAAGTTATCAACCAAGCAGTTTGCATTTCACATTTTAGTAACATTTCAACTTGTTAGTCCCTCATGACTTTGAATTGTTCACACTTTTAAAGGAAGATGTGCTTCTGCCCACCTCACACAGTCACAGGCCGGATCAACAAAGTTGTCTGAAATAAAAGAGTCATATCACAAACAAAATGTCTGAGGAATTATACATTACAAGTGTCAGAGCTTCCATTTGTCCTTAAAGGGACAGTTCACCCCAAAATCAAAAATACGTATTTTTCCTCGTATCTGTAGTGCTCTTTATCCATCTAGATTGTTTTGGTGTGAGGAACTATCAGTAGAAAGAAAATAGTTCCTACATGAAACTGCTCACAACAAATCTGTGGGTTATCTTGAGTAACAGGGTTGTGATTTCTGTAAAGAGACGTTGATGTTTTCAAATGTATTTTTTGGCGCTTTGAGCACCACAAGCCGAGTGTCATATAGTCCCAATATATTCAAAACATGCACACATCTCTACGGCCGATATCTCCAAAACTCAGCAACTCACACCAAAACAATCTAAATGGATACTGCAGGTAAGAGGAAAAATATGTATTTTTGTTTTTGGGGTGAACTGTCCCTTTTAATGTGAGCAGCCTGCCAGCGACTACGTGCAGTGCTAGTGAACATATTTTTCTTTAACAAGCAAATTACTTTTGTACACAAAGTTCAGTTGTCGATTCCCCAGAAAGAGACCTCTGTTTTTACAAGACAACGTATAATTTATTGGGTGGGGAAAAAATTAACCACGTGTTTGAACGCACGTGTCCGCACATTCAGCCCATAAAAGTAGGATCTCTAAAAAAATTCTTTATCATATACTTTCATGGGCTGTGTGAGTGTACGGTGATTACCACAAACACCTGTGGTTTATTTTTTCTAACTTTACATACATCTCGCAGTTGCCAGAGGGTCTTGTTGTGCTGAAGCGTTTTTCTCTTTTTCATAATTTATTGGGATTTTATTATCCCAAGCTGTACCACTTAGATCAGTGCGAACAAATGTCCACATTCATATTTTTGGGACATCATTATTACCCAATAGGATTTAACCCTTATGCGAAGCGTCTTGACCTTTTTTATATTGATATATATGTTTTCCTGACAGCTGGCAAACACAGAAGAGTATGTGGATGGAGCATTGGCGGGTCATCTTGGTGAAGTGCTTATCAGGTATGTTACATTTACTGCTTTTCAACAAGGTTATCTCAAGTAAGATAATGTTTTTTAAGGGTCCTTGCCAGGAAAGCATCACACAACAGCAGAACAATGAAATCTGGATCGGAAAAGCAGCATCAGATTGGAATCTGAACAGTTTTTGGCTAAACAATACAGAGAAAGTTGTTTTTATGGCCTTAAGATTCCTAACTACCTCATCTAACTTGTGTTAATAATTAACTTGTTGCCTTTCAAAGAAATCAATGGTGGAAACAGGGGAGCACTACATGGTCGACCGATTGTTCTTCAGTCTTTTTCCCTGCTGTGCGCTAACAGGTGTGTTTCATACCCACAGGTGCAATAATGTTTTGTACATCAGAGGTGTAGAAGAAGAGGAAGAAGATGGAGAAATGAGGGAGTGATGTTGGTGAACAGGACTCTGTCTGAGTGTGATTGTACCTCGTAGTTGAGTTGATGTGTGTTTGTGTTTTCACCATGTGAAACAAATGAACGCTTGTGGGTTTTGGTTATTTTTCAAGCAGTCAAGACTTTTTTTTTTTTACTGTATGTAGGGCCAATTTTATGTTGTGACATTGTGATACAGACACAATAAATGATTATACCCTTTCTTAAACCTGATTGTTGTGGTTTGTGCATGTAATATGTAACAAAAGCAGCATATGTAAATTCCTCTTTAATTATTACTGAACACTGCAACTACAGAGATAATGTCTGTGGCAGAAGCACCACCCCTCTTTGTGCACTTTAAACTGCTTTCCTGGACAAATATTTGCCTGTTCCCAAACTAGCTTAAAGCCAGTCTCTCTGAAGTAAGAGTCTGCCTGGGATGAATCAAAATGTCCAGTAATTACAGACTACTGGTGAAGAATGCCAAACAGGTGGTTCTGATCTGCAACAATGGAGAGAAGTACATGACCAAACATGGGATGCAAAATCTTTGTGTGATTGAAAATGGGAGCGTAGTGATAGGGAGGTAAGTTTTCTAAACCACAATTTAAGAGAGGCATCTGAGAGTACTTAATACCATGTGAGAGGCATGGTTTGAACAGTGGGGTCACTGGTCATTAGCAGGCCAACTCAAAAGTACACTTTTATTAAATTTTGTATGACTTAGTGAAGAATTGTGACACAAATAGCTTTAGTTCTCACCTATGTAGCTGCATAGCTAAGGTTTTTTGCGTGTAAAAGCTAAAGGGAATGTATTTACTGCAGCACAGGAGTCATGTAAAATAATGTACACTTGTGGCTCCTATAGGCTGTAGTGGCTCATTACACCCAAAAACAAAATCACTGAATGGATGGAAAACTGATCCAAGGGGGTTTTAAAGAGTTTATTTAGCTTAAGAAGTAGGAGAATTTCTGTAACCCATAAAGGAAACACTTCATCTTTCAGTTTATCATAAAAAAAATCACATCAAAAAGCACCAAATTTGGAGATACATGGTTTTCACTGCACAGGAAGGGTATGAAAATTTGTAATCTGAAAATTAACTAAAGCTGTCAGACAAATGTAGTGCAGTAAAAATAACATTTGCCTCTGAGATGTAGAGGAGTAGAAATATAAAGGTGCATAAAATGGAAATACTCAAGTAAAGTACAAGTACCTTGAATTTGTACTTACGTACAGTACTTGAGTAAATGTCCTTAATTTCATTCCACCTCTGAATATTGGTGGATATTTTGGTTTCTGGGTATTTACTATAATTATTCTATTTATTACTATTGCTGTTCGCTCACCACAAGTGGGGCAAAAAATCTATAGTTTGGACTGAGGGTGGCTTCACAGAAAATGCCATGTTGTTACAAAAAGGTTTATCTCTACGGTGGCCATTTTAGAAAATCTCAGGCTCCGCTTTCGTTAGTCTAAGCTGTACTTTGTCAACCTCAGCTGCAGGTTCAGTTCCGAGCTGTGCTTTAAAGTGAATGTTGACATGAAAGTAACTAATTCCTTCATCCAGTGATGGGCTGATTAAAGCTGTGGGGCCTGCGGAAATCATCAGAGCACAGTATTCAGAAGTGTCCTTTGAGAAAGTGATTGATGCTACAGGAATGTGTGTCCTGCCTGGTGAGTATCAGCTGTGATTTTTATGGTTTTTGCACACAATCTCAGCAGAGTCCTACATGGACTGTCTATACAATTACATAATATCAGTGATTAGCATTTCAAGAACCTTCTTGTTTCAGGGTTGGTTGACGCCCACACCCATCCAGTCTGGGCTGGTGACAGGGTGCATGAATTTGCAATGAAGGTAAATCATTATGCCCAATATGTGTTTACCATTTTTTTTCAAACTGACTTCCACAGCTGCTAAAATTTTAATGAAATGCGTGATACTCTTGCAGCTGGCAGGTGCCACCTACATGGACGTGCACCGGGCCGGTGGAGGGATCCACTTCACGGTGGAGCACACTCGAGCCACCAGCTCCGTAGAGCTGCTGGCCTCCCTCAGCAGCAGGTTGGGCCGGATGCAGCGGGCAGGTACTACCCTGGTGGAGTGTAAGAGCGGATATGGCCTGGAGCTGCAGACTGAGCTCAAGATGCTGGAGGTGATCGAGGAGGCCAGAAGGATCCTGCCCATCAACATCTCCTCAACCTACTGTGGAGCCCACGCAGTGCCCAAGTATGGACCATCCTCAGAATGATCTAATTTCACATCACATCCTGAAAAATTAATCTTTCTCTGTCCTTTATTCAGAGGGAAGACAGTTGCAGAAGCCACAAAGGACATCCTGCAGGTTCAGCTGCCACGGCTGAAAGAACAGATGTCTGCTGGGACTCTCAGAGTCGACAACATCGACGTGTTCTGTGAGCAGGGAGTGTTTGACCTCAGCTCTTCTCGCGCCATCCTGCAGGCTGGCAAAGACATGGGCCTCAACATCAACTTCCACGGAGATGAGCTTCATCCTATGAACTCTGCTCAGGTATCACTTACTCCTAAAGCTGTATTTACTGTTTTTCGGCCACTTGAAGGGCAAAGGAGCTCCACAACGAGCCGAAAAACAACCACCTCTGACATATGTATTACTAATATTTTGTCCACCCCATTTATATCAGTGAGGGTAGACAAAATTTTAGAAACACCTGTCAGTGTAATGCAATACAGTTCAACATAAGCTACACCCTCCAAAAAAAAACGTCTCTCTAAAACAGTTTAAACAAAACCTGAACATTATAACTTCAAAATAGTACTCCGCTGATTTATCAATGGACTCATGGAAAGTGATGGAAAGTTTAAAAAGTAAAAAAAAAAGGATTAAAAATCGATGCAACATAAATACTTCTTCCTTGTCAAAACATGGTGTCTACATTACCCACAATGCTATTTGGCTGCCGACAGTTCGGTTGGCGATTCGGGTGTGTTATGCTAGTAGCAGCTAACGTAGCCTCGAGCCGCTAGCCTGCAGCAGAGATGAGGAGCGAGCTACAGAGGTCTCGTGAGCTCACTTCTTTCTAACTCCACACCAACAGATTTTTGTCATTTTCAAACTTGTAGTCTTCAGACCCAACCGACGCTGACTCAAGTGACATCACTTGAGGACATTTATCAGATTTCACACAGCTCCCTCTGGAGAGACACTAAAGCTTTTATACTACTTTTTTCAGATACAGTATGTAGTAGAACCTGCAAACAGACTGTGATGCGTAAAATCATCAGAGATCCCCTTTAATGATGGAAGGATTTATTGCAGAGCTGTTTTTAGCTAACTGTATCTTGTATTGCTGACTGTTTATATATCCAGCAGACACAGAGCAGTATTATCATTCATTAGGAGTTTAGTTTCTGGCCACCTGATGGATGCAAGTCCAATATTTACTCTGTTTTGGTCTCCACCAACTCCTGTGAAAAATATCTGGGTCTTTAGCTGCTAGTCTCTAACTGTGCTGTTTGGTGCTGAGCAGGTAGTGCACAGTGGGTTTATCAGAGCTTTTTTGCCACTGTTGTAAACGGGTTGATGCGAGTGATTTTTGGAGGCCTTACATCCCTAAAAGATGTGCTGTTTTAATTTTTAATTTTAACATCAACAAATGATAACTGTAGTTTACCCGTATAACATTATCCATTATTTTGTAAATGTAAAATAATATCAAATAATCATTGGGGCTATAAAGTTAAAATGCTCATGACAAGTTCTGAGTGCCAAGGTTTCCTAAAGTTAATATTTCTTGATGCTGTTTTCATCCTTAATGTTGGTAAACACAAAATGTCAATCGCTTTTTTCCAGAGCCCAAGGTGACGTTTTCAAATAGCTTATTTTGTTCAACTAACAGTCCAAAACCCAAAGATGTTCAATTAACTGACTAATTGTTTCAACACTATACTGCAAGAATTTTTTGGCATTAGAATAATAATCTTGTTAACCTGAGTGTGTGTATGTGTGTGTCAGCTGGGTGCAGAGCTCGGAGCCTTAGCCATCAGTCACCTGGAGGAGGTCACAGACGAGGGGATCGCTGCCATGGCAACAGCAAGAACCGCGGCCGTCCTTCTACCAACTACAGCTTATATTCTACGGTATTGTAAAACTATAATACAATATATACTATTGTAATGTAGCTAAGTACATTTACTCAAGTACTGTACTTGAGTATTTTGTTTTCATGCCACTTTATACTTCTACTCTGCTACAACTCAGAGGGAAATATTGTACTTTTTTTACTTACACTACAATTAAATGACAACTTTAGTTACTAGTTACTTTACAAATAAACTTTTTGCACAAAAAAACACATGAATTGCTTATAAAATATGTTTTGTTATAAATGAAACTACCCAACAGTAAAAACAAGTACAGCTGAAATGAGTAGTCGATTCATCGATAAGTCGATTGACAGAAAATGAATTGGCAAGTATTTTTATAATCGTTTAAGTCATTTTTCATGCAAAAAAATGTCATGGGTCCAGCTTCCTAAATGGGAGGATTTGCTGCTTTTCATTTGAATTATTTGAATAAATTAAATTTGTAATATTTTTGAGGTTTGGACTGTTGGTTGGATAAAACAAAGCATTGTGAAGGTGGCACTTTGGGTCTCTGTGACGACATTTTGTCACTATTTTCTGATTTTCTTTACAAACCAAACAATCAATCGATTAATGGAGAAAATAATCAGCAGCAGAATCCTGAATGAAAATAATCATTAGTTGCAGTCTGATACAAAAAAGTTAAAAATTATCTCCACTTTTTTACAACAGTAAAATCCTAATGAGTAATAATAATCTAATGATATAATATATAATAATATAACGGTCACAGGGGACTTTTTTTTATACTTTAAGTACAGTTTCCTGATTATACTTACATACGTTTACTTAAGTAACATTTTCAATGCTTTTTTTACAGTGTGGTATTAGTACTTTTACTTAAGTAAAGTTACTTAAATGAATACTTCATCCACCACTGTGTAACACACACAAATACTCACACACCCCTTGCAGATTATTTGAGTTGTCTAATAGTCTGTGTGTGTATTCAGGCTGCCTCAGCCTCGGGCCAGAGACATGTTGGAAGCTGGAGTTATTGTTGCCCTCGGCAGCGACTTCAACCCCAACGCCTACTGCTGCTCCATGGTGAGTGCAACAGGACAGGTGTGAGGTGAAAAGCTGAGGAGTGTTGCATGATGGTTACAACTCATCCCTTGTCTCTGTCCTCTGTTTATTTGTGCTGTCCTCTCTCTGTCTTCCTCAGCCAATAGTCATGCACCTGGCCTGTGTCAATATGAGGATGTCCATGCCTGAGGCTTTGGCTGCGGCCACCATCAATGCAGCCTACGCCCTCGGGCGCTCCCACACACATGGCTCCCTGGAGGTCAACAAACACGGAGACCTGCTGATCCTTAACACCACACGGTAAATCAGGACAGAAAAAGTAGTCAAGATTTACACACACATACACACACACACACACAGAGGAAAGAATCTATCTTTTGTCCCATTTGTTTCTGGGTTTATTGCATCTTATTTTATTTTACGTTGATATTTTAGAGATAGATTTTGTGTTTAAGTCAGCTACACTTATCAAAGAAAGGTAGGGATAAAGTAATGATCAGTGAATGGAGAATCATGTACATTTCAGTGGTGAAAAGTAACAATGTACTTAAGTAAAACTTTTAGGTTCTTGTGCTTTGAGTATTCCCATTTTATGTGACTTTATACTTCTACTCCACTACATTTCAGAGGGAAATATTGTACTTTTTACTCCAATACATTTATTTGACAGCTTTACTTTTCAGATTGAAAACATATTTACATACAAAACATGTAATTATCTTGTTAAATATTTGTTATAAACTGCAGTAAAACAGAAATCAAAATTAGCACCATCTCAACCAAATACAACAGTAAAATGCTACTTATGCATTGATAATCCAATAATATATACCAATTTAACACTCGCAGGGCCATTTTTCTGCATAATGAGTACTTTTACTTTTGATATCTGAAGTACGAATATTTCTGTACTTTAACATAAGTAAAATTAGATTCCATATTTTAGTAACCTTGAAATGTGGTGGCTGGGTGAAGGTCTATGGATTAATGTCAAAGGAAAATGGTCTAAAAAGGATTTAAACACCTACATACTACAGCGACTAATATCTCTACTATATGCAGCTACTGCAAAAGTTGTGATCCCTCTGTGGGAAATATACCTCGCTCATGCAGGAATCTGAAAGTTTAAATTTGTTGTAGTTCACTACATATCTAATAGAGGGCTTCAAATACCTCAAAGTAAATTGAACAGCTAATGAGAACTACTGAGACCACTTTTCACCTCAGTCCAGATGAATCAGATCTAATAAATCAGCAGTGAGCAGATCTAGCAGAGCCTGATCAGTGAAGAGCCATGTAGGCCTATCTAAGATAGTCTGTGAAGACCCAAAGTTCATTCAATATTTACATTGTTCTGCTGGAATCCTACATTTATTTACAGTGTTACAAAACTCCAGCTTTGTATTGGCTACTAATGGTTTTGGCAGCTTGGCGTTTGCATGACTTTTTTAACCATTATTTTACCAAGCAGCTTGAATAAGAACACATTCTTAGTGCTAGAAGAAACAGTGAATGATACACAGTTTATAGGCCCTGTTGACTGTTGTTTTTAGTAAGCTGTGTTTAATAAAATCCCAAAATGCTAAATGCAAAAAAAGTATACCTAATATACCAAACCAAGTTTTTTCCGGATCTTCTGGTCATTCTAGATACAACAGCATCAGCTTGTCTAGATGTTTTACTCTGTCAACACCTTTAGTATTCATTGTTTGATGACTGTGTGTTTATATGAAATATGCGTGTGTAAAAACAGATCATCTCCTCTGTTTTATTGCAGATGGGAGCATCTGATCTACCAGCTGGGAGGACATCAGGAGCTAATCCGTTACGTAGTCATCAAAGGCCACGTCATCTTTGATAATGACAGAACCATGGACTTATAACCAGAGAATAACCACCTCCTGACCGATTCAGATTAGTGAAAGGAACTATTAATAATATTAATAGACAGCTACGGCATGTATTCAGCTGAGATCTTAGGGGAATACTTAGACATTTTTTGGAAATGCATGTATATGTCTGGAAACAGGTAGCTAGTTTAGCGCTGTCCACTTCCTGGAGTCTCTGCTGGTTGCCTGGCAACCCAACGGAGACGACTAGACTGTTTCCCTATTTCCAGTGTTTATGCTAAGCTAAGCTAACCTGCAGCTGGCTGTAGCTTGTATTTAACGCATTGGGAACATTTTGGGAAGCCGTACAGTATTTCCCAAAATGTCGAACTGTTTCTTTATGTTAATATTAACATAAAATCAGCTGCCTGTCAAAGAATGTGGCTCAGGCCAATGAATCAATGTACTATCGAAGCAGTATTAACAACTCGTCTAGAAACTGACGTTTTGAGATAAATGCCATGTTACCTGTTGATTATGTTATAATCGGTCTCTCTATTCAAACACCTTCTCTTTTGTCAGTAAAAAGCATTTTATCAAGTTGTCAGTTATTCAGTGACTTCAGCAAGCAGAGGAATTTCATTATCACCTAAAAAACAGGTAAAATATTTCGCACTTCAGGTGATCAAACAGTTTATTGATTGACGTGATCTGATCTTTGTTAAAGTTTGACCTGTTGCTCACCCTGCTGTATAATCAAAGAGCTGGTGTTTGATGTCAGGGTGAAAACAGATACCAAAACTATAGAGTAAAGAAAACAAAAGTAATGAGATTAATGAGTCAGTAATTATCAGTACACCTGAAACAAAACATTATCACAAACCATTCTCACATTTGTGAAGAGTGCTTTTATTGAGCATGTTAGTACACAATGCTGGTTTTATCTAAATGGATCTATACATTATATTTTTCCACAGGCATGACTTCCAACAACCAAAAAAAACTCTCTTCTCCTCACTCTTCTCCTCCTCCTCACTCTTTTCTCTCGGTTCTGATTGCCAGAGACCAATCTTCATCACAAATTATAGTGTGATTTCAAAAAGCAAACCATAAGAAAAACTAGTTCAAATGCTATTCACAACAATAATTGGGTGGATAGATGAAAAAATGTGAGATAAAAGGCTGTAGTGGAACACAATAACTGGCTTATTTGTACTATAAACAAAAGGTGAGGGTAACATATGACTGACTGTGGGATTGTATGTAACCGATATTAACAGTATGACCATGTTAATCCCCTCAGGCTTCATACTTCTTCCCTGCTCGGTGGATCTGTTGGTAAAGCGTCATAGAGAAAGCCATACCAAGGAGCTGGGAAACCAACAAAAAAAAAAACATGTTAAAAATAAATAACCTAGTGCTATTTGAGAGTTTGGATGAGTGCTACATAAAGAGCTGCTTACCTGTATGACCAACACACACATGGCGATGGTTCCCAGTAGGTGTTTGTTGTCATCCAGCCACTCCTCTACCTTCTCATAGCAACCCTGAAAACACACAGTACACAGTAATTGAGAAGGGGGGAAAAGAAAAGTACTGCACATCCGAAGGTATCCAGTTCAAGGCCAAGACTCCATGACTTTTGCTTTTGTTGTTTTAATATAAAGTTATACAGACAACAAACATTTTTCTGCATATGTTCGCAGATTTCAAATTAAATCGAAGACTTTGTTTAACGCCAAATAAAATAAAAAAATACTTTGAAACTAATTTAAAAGTTATGATTCATGACTTGCTTGTTTTTTAATCTTGTGTTGTTTTTCCTGTGATTAAGTTTCACAGGAATGTCGGAGTAAAGGTTCTGGCACAAACTTAAAACAAGAAAAAACAATATAACTGCACCCTCAGCTCTGATGATTTATTACCAATCATTAAACCATCAATAGTTTTTTTCCACTTGCAATGACAAAATGACGGTAATAAATAATTGAAGCTGAGCGTGAAGTTATATTGTTTTTTCCTTGTTTAAAAGGAACAGTTTGACATTTTAGGAAATGTGCTTATTGGCTTTCTTGCAGAGAGTTAGATGAGAAGATCGATACCACTCTCCTCATGTCCGTACAGTAAGTATTAATCTACAGTCAGCAGCCTGTTAGCTTAGCTCAGCATAAAGGCTGGAAGCAGCTAGCCTGTACAGACCGGTAAAAGCTCACTAATTAACACGTTATATCTTGTTTGTTCATTACAAATTAGTGAGCCTTAGAGATGCTAGTAGGCAGATTTTTTTTTTTTTACCCTTTGACAGAGTCAGGCTAGCGGTTTCCCCCTGCTTCCAGTCTTTATGCTAAGCTAAGCTAATCCCCTGCTGGCTGTAGCTTTGTATACAGCATACAAACATGAGAGTGGTATTAATCATCTCATCTAACTCTTGGCAAGAAAGCAAATAAGCGTATTTCCCAAAATGCCAATTTTAAGACTTTATAACTACACACACACACTGACCCGTGTCCAGAAGGTATTGGAAGCGTTGCGTCCACAGCCCTGGTAAAACTGCTGGCAGCAGTGGTCAGGAACCATGTTGTCATGCAGGGCAGTGTACCAGTCATTGTGGTTGATGACTCCACAACATCGCCACTGGTGCACAGGCAGGAGAGAAGTAAACGGTCAATTATTTTATAAAATTACATAAACTCAATTTAACTTAAAGCTGAGGTTACAAAGTGCATTACAGCATGTTCAGTGTTAAGTGCAATGAATTCAAACACACAAAACAAAAAGAAATGGCAAGAAATAACTACATAAAATACAATATAAAACAGGTAGAGGACTTGATTGTTAACTATTTTTTGCAAACTTACATTTTCTTAAGAGTCTACATATTACTCTGTATTTTTCCAAGCCTAAAAAGGACTTTCCTTTAATGTGACGTGTCTGTAGGTGTAATATACCTCTCCCTGTATGGTATTCCATGCATCCCTCAGGCCGGCGTTGTTATCTGTGTTGTACAGCACCAGCCCTTCTTTCAGGTCCTGTCTGGCATTTTCGCTCACCTGGGCCGACAGAGGTAAAGAGGTGAATCATAGGATATGTAGGCAAACTCACCTACAGCAGGAGAGGATCATCAATAAACAAGTCTTACCTTGTCGGTGTAGACAAAGAAGAGGATGAGGAGGATAAGTTCGACCAAGAGGATGATCAACAGAACGATGAAAAACTGAAGAAAATCATAAGAAAAAGAAGAAAAGTGTCTTTAACATGAGCTGAAACATGCAAGACACACTAATGTTGCATTTATGTCGATGCAAAACATTGTAGATATGAGCTCCCTACTTAAAAATACACGTAACTTCAGCTTTTAGATGTAAAATGTGAAAAATAAACATGGGGTTTGGTGCTGGATCTGGATCTTTTCTCATATTACAATAACCTTCTGATTCTATAGTAAAGTTTAACAATACAATGAACAAAATAAATTAACTATGTAAGTGTTTAGACGTCACAACTTCTTATAAGTCACTGATTTTGTCAAGTTGCTGAAACACTTAAAATTCCACCACAACCTGAACACAACATAACTAAAAAATACACTCAAACTAAAACTGAACAAACAACACTAGTGATGCATGATGGGTATTGTAGTATACTCACACTCAGTAGCAGGCACTTGTTCTCCTTGATGGCACCCAGGCAACCCAGGAAACCCGTCACCATGACGACAGTGCCGAGGGTGATGATGAGGTTGGCGGCGGAGAGCGACGGGAAGGAGGGCGACAGGGTGGCGAAGCTGCCCTGAGACACTGACAGCCACACGCCAACACCCAACAATCCACACCCGCCCAGCTGAAACACACACAGGAAACTCAGAAACTTCCTGTTGATTTATTGATAACGAAACACTTCAATTGGTTTGCTGATCTTACGACATAACAGCTAAAGAACATTTTCTGACTCGGTGTGTGTGGAATAATTACCCAGAAGAGCAGGTTGAAGAGGAAGAGCATGTATTTAACGCAGCAGATGCAACCACGAGCCATGACTGAATCGACAGGCACTGCAAGAAAATGATTTAAAAAGAAAAACATGAAAAGACAATATTTAAGTTTAATAAAAGGTGTAACTGAATGACAAGCCTCTTACACTGGCAGTACATTTAAATCAGAGTTGATTATTCAATTATATGTTTACAGTACAAATACACACTGTGCTGTAACATGTACATATCGTCACTGTCAAATACAAATTCTGCACACACGTTTACATTCATATACTGTACATAACCACCCACTTCATGTATATAAAATAATCTACATTACCCATTCATTCATTTATTCCTTTGCACTATTTTTATTGGTTTACAATTTACAGAAACACTTGACTTTGTATGTTGTTGCGTTTTTTTTTAAATATATTTACATATACATAAAAGTTTATCTTTGTTTGGCTTTGTTGTCCTTTAGCTGTATGTCTCATTCTATCTTCCTGTAAATCATTGTGTGTGTAACATTGAGAGCAACTTCAAGCCGGAGTCAAATTCCTTGTATGTGTGACACATACAGTATATGGCCACTAAAGCTGATTCTGATATTGTTATTATCTGTAGTCAAACGTCAGCATTGTGCTGGAATAAAACAATGAATAAATGCTACATTTTAGGCCAAATATGAACTTTTATGATATAAAATCATGTCATACATCACAATAACTGGCTGGGGTTAGGGGTGTTTTTATGGGAAAAGGCATATAATTACTGTTTTTTTTGCAACATCTTTCATTTATTTCAGGTTGTTTGTGTCACCATGACCACAAACCAAACATCATACTGTAGTTCACCAATCTTTTTGTTTCCTGTTACATCACACTAACAGTAAACATTTTGTTCTCCCTGGAGAGTCATGCTGTAAACCACATCACAACCATAGACTGTATAATCACAACAAGGAGGAGATGAAACTTACCACTTCAACTAGCAGGAGAACGCAGAAGCTCTAGAGGTGTACCTGTGACACACAAGTGAACACAAACATTTAAACTGTACTGTATACAAGCTATCATTGAAAGTGATGCTTTAGGTTTACAGACAAACCTCAACCGACTATTAGGCCTACTCACTATGGTCATTTGAATTTTTATAACATTATTATTACGGGTATTTTTTAAATATAGATTTGGTTTTGACGGATATGAGGGTATCCTCTTTGGTCACTCCACTAATAAAACTAAAAACTGCAGGACTGGGAAGTGACATTACTCATAAATGTGCAGAAAATGCTTTAAATGCAAGGGCTGAAGTCATGGACGGAAGTAGGGGTGCTGAGGGGGCTGCAGCACCCCCCTAAAACCAGGCATAATAAAAACTATCAGTTAAACTTACAATGCCTTTCTCCTTTTTTTTAAACTGGGAATTATATGCGTAGTGCACTAATATTTGTGGTAGGAAAGAGGTTTGACTTTTTATCTGTTGTTTATCTTAATATGTATTAGCATAAAATACGGAAACAACCTAATTTCCAGCCAAGGCAAGGCAGGTCGGACCTATCACACGCGAACACACTGAGGTGTTTTAGGGAGTTAAGAGTGTCCCACTGAAGACGCCAGGGCAAATGGTCAGACAGATCCAGAGAGTTCAATCCAGCCAGCTACAGCTAGAGTACATAAGGTAACTGCAATTACTGCCACTGTACAGTGACACATACAGGCCATTAGTACAACAGGATGGGTCATTTGGTTATAGATCTAGATTATGAAATATTATCTGGTAACTAGATCTTGCTCTACTTTTTTGAGGTTTGGAAGAGTATTAATTTAATAATGTTTAAACGTACTGTACTCCCCCTGAGAGAGAGAGAGCGAGGTCATGCATATGGGCAGAAGTGGAGACAAAAACTGATCATTTGATCGCGTGAAGCCTGATGTAACTCTGTATAATTCTCTGCTTCATCAGTAAAGTGTATGAACTACACTGCAGACTCCATTAACAGCTGTTACTCTGTTAATAGCAAAAAGAGTGACAGCTGCCTCATATGAACGGGTCCATCGCTGGTTGAAAGGGCATCGATTGTTATATCCACGTATCCTCGCCTCTGTAGTTGCTGTGGCTGCTTCGACATACAGTATGTTGGTGTTCATGTTTGCTGTCAGCTTGTGAAACACTCATACAATTGTTAGATATAATATATACAGTATATATATATATATATGAATGCAAAAATGTCGCACAGCATTTTGTATGACGTCATTAAATAGACGGAGTTTCTCTCAGCACCCCCAACTCTTGACTGACTTCCAGCGCCCCTGGCTGAAGTAGCCACCCGCTACACAATCTAATTTTAGGTTTCTTGATTCTGACAATAATGTTAGTAAACACAGACGTAGGGCTGCAGCTAACAGTTATTTTTACCAGCAATTAATCTGCTGATTATTTTCTTAATTAACTGATTAGTTGTTTGATCTATAAATAGGTAAAAATGTCCATCATTATTTTCCTGAGCCGAAGTTATGTCTTCAAATTTCTTGTTTTATCTAACCAACATTTCAAAACCCAACATTCAGTTTACAATTATGTCAAACAGGGAAAATCAGCAAATCCTCACTTTTGAGAGGCTGAGACCGTTTTAAACACATAACATAAACCAATATTTTTGATAAGGATGCCTTAAATTAGTTTTTTAAAGAACTGGGACTGAGATACTGTATGTACTGAGCAGGGCACTAGTTAAAAAAATAAATCTAAAGGCAACACTATTTCTCAAACATATATTGGGCATTTCTGTACTGCAATTTTTGTTACTTATCATCCAACATGTACACATAATATATTTACAGATACAGGACTTTAAAATGGAGGTGGGCTTGCTTCTGCCACAGCAGCCCTGAACAAACTGCCTCGCTGACACTGTTGTGAGCTGAGATACTGGAAGGGGCATATTCTCTGGGACAATAAGTCTATTTAATCTATGTTTGCAATAAGCTAATCAGGCGATATATATTTTTACCCAGGTTTCTTTTTTAAATGTAAATTGCATGTTTTGTAAAACAGCTGTGTCTTGTAATCTCATGTGGGATGTGCCAGATGTTCGGCATGACACAGAAATAAAAAACTAACTGACTATAATGATACCATCCTTGATCCTTATCAGACATGAAAGAAGTATTCACATATTTTACTTAAGCAACTAACTTGGCAGTATTACAGGGTAAAACTACTCTGTTACAAGTAAGAGTATGTGAGTATTATCAGCAAAATATACTTTAAGAACCAAAAGTAAAAGTACCCATTTGCAAAATGGCCCATTTCAGAATCATTAGGTCATCATTTGCAGGTCAAACTCTCCACTTATATGTGTGTAATTTCTGAAAGAAGAAGCAGTAATTTGCCTTTAACATATTCTGTGAAGTGTAACTGTTGTTTTATTTCAGCACAGCTTTTTTTTATTTTTTTTTTTACTTGTTTCACTATTATATCTGATGTTTCTGGATTAATAATCCTGCTGCATTAATGTGTGTGTTGCATTTTACTGCTGCAGATGTTTAAGGTTGAGCTCATTTTAACTGCTTTATATACTGTTGGGTAGTTTAATCTACAGAAATGCATCATGGTCTATAAGATCATCATGTGTTTGTAGCGTCGCTGTCCTGTGAGAACCACGTATCTCTAAAAAGTCAACTTTTCATGAGAAAAACAGCCTGTTTTCAGCTTTGTGACGATGCATTTTCCAGCTGATCCGAGGGGGGGTTAAAGAGTTTATTCAGCTTCAGAAGGAGGAGAGTTTTCTCAGCCCATAAAGGAAACACTTCATCCTTCAGTTCATCAGAAACATTCAAATTCAAAATCACCAAATTTGGAGATACGTGGTTTTAACTGGACAAGGAAGGATATGAAACACATCCATCCATCCATCCATTTTCTACCGCTTGGTCCCGTTAGGGGTCGCGGGTGACTGGAGCCTATCCCAGTGACTTTGGGCCTTAGGCAGGGTACACCCTGGACAGTGGCCAACTCGTCGCAGGGCTAACACAGACACAGACAAGGACAGACAACCATTCACTCTCACATTCATTCAATACGGGCAATTCAGAGTTATCAATTAACCTACACATGCACGTCTTTGGACGGTGGGAGGAAGCCGATATGAAACACAGTAATCTGAAAAATAACTAAAGCTAAAAATAACAATATTTGCATCTGAGATGTAGAGGAGTAGAAGTATAAAGTTGCATATAATGGAAATACCTAAGTAAAGTACAAGTACCTCGAATTTGTACTTAAGTAGCCTACAGAACTTGAGTAAATGTACTTAGTTACTTTCCACCACTGCATACAGTCTAGGAATCTCTTAATAACAGTGTTGCATTTTTTATTTAAAATTAATCACCTGTCTTAAATGGCCTGTTTGATTCGTTAGTGTCCCATAGAGCACATAACTTTTATTTCATTTTTATTGTTCCTATCAGGTATCTTCGTCTGGACGTGACGTCACTGGACTGAACTTCAGTTTGCGGTTTTTAAACAAACGTCTGCGCTAAAAACGGACAAAATAAGCGCTCGCGTCGCTGCTAAATCCGCTAAGTTTATACTTTCGCGATAACAAAACGCGTTGATATTTGCCTACAGACAACTAAAGCGCTCCACTGCGGCTCAGGCCGTGATTGTTTTCATGTCCATGCCGAGGAAATGAGTCGAGGAAAGGAAAACAGCGGGATCGTTTCCTACCGTTGGCTAAGAACTGGAGCTCATCTTCCCGCTAACGTCTCGAGTTTCAGCCGCAGAAACTTTCACATGCCAACTTCTGCTGCTTTCCCTCACAGCATCACTCGGTATGAAAACATAAATCCGACGGTTATTAACTGTGAAGTCGGCTTTGAAGTTTCGTCGATGGCTTGGAGAAGAGGAGAAGAGGAGGAGGAGGAGATTCTCCTTAGGGAGGGCGGAGCACAGCGGAGGACGGAGCCGGAGTGGAGGCGTGACAGTCGGGTGCTGGAGAGAAGGACCAGCCGGGCAAAGACCCTGCCTGCGTCGGTTGAAAATAGGCCACATTTTTGTCGATTCTGAATGAATCACACGGATTCATCACAACAGATCCACGTCAGTCTTCCAGCCAGTTTTACCCAGTGGCCAACTGCGGCACTACAACAAAAAGAGTCCTCGGTACAGTCCAGAACTTATTCCCATGGACCCCCATTATGGAGGTCAAGGCCCAGACTCAGACTCTGGGGGCCCTACTAGTCCCAGGCTCACATGCATGTCAGTTGTTAATTTCATTAATTTGTTGGTGAGTTTGTGCCACTAAAGTACAATATGATCTACAGTCAGCGGTGGAGGAAGTATTCAGATCCTTTACTTAAGTAAAAGTACTAATACCACACTGTAAAAATACTCCATTGCAAGTTAAAGTCCTGCATTTAAAATCTTACTCAAGTAAAAGTATAATCAAGAAAATGTACTATTAAAAGTAAGAGTCATGCAGAAAAATGGCCGCTGTGACTGATATACTATTATATATTATATCATTGGATCATTATTACTCATGCATTAATATAAAAACAGGTTTTTACTGTTGTAGTTTGCTAAGGTGGAGCTAATTTTAACAATTTTGTATCGAACTGCAGCTATTGATTATTTCTATCATGGATCTGCTGATTATTTTCTCGATTAAATCGATTGATTCTCTTTGGTTTGGGAACTTGGGGGCAGTGAAGGCAGTAGGTGAGTGGTCAGTGGTGGAGCGCATTGAATTACAGTTAACAGGAAACCTCCATCCACCTTAATATTATACCTGTGCTTCTCCTACTGTGTCAACATGTCTTACCTGTCACAAGTGACTTGTACTGTATATTAACTCTAAACATCCACACACAAATCCCAAAGTCAAATACGACTTTAATAAAGGTTCATCATTATGACACTGATATAAACACGTGACTCTGAACAAAAAAAACAAACAAAAATACAAAACATACAAAAAAACATTAAAAGCATGTTTCTCTTTCAGTTGCCGCCCTGGTTTATCCATGGCATTAAAGCAGGAGTGTGTTTCCTGTGTATTCTAGGGTCGAGGAGGAAAAGCCATTGTCCAGTTTTTGCCAGCATCCAAGTGGCAAACATTTTCCAGCAAAAACACAGGTCTGTTATTGGTGCCCCCCCCCCCCCCACACACACACACATACAGTGAAGGGGGGGTCACATAAGGAGGAGGGCAGAGACCTTGTCACTGACTGACTGTTCCTCCATTATTTAACTCCTCTCTCTCTCTGTTGGCGTCTGTTTATCCCAGGACCCATCGATCAGACTGGGAGGAGTTCAGCTGCACAGACTCGCTGCTCTCTCCGTCCTGGTGCTGAAAGATACAGATATTCGAGATGACAAATCTATTACTGCACTACAAAACTTACATGTTTAACAGTTGTGGCCCTGGAGAAGTGTTGCCAGGTTGGGTGGTCCGCCCATTGGGGCTACTTTTTAGCCATGCTAGCAGCGTGGCTCTCGGGATGGCAACGTCGGTCTGTCAGTCCACCACTTTGGTCCAGACTGAAATATCTCAACAACTATTGGATGGATTGCCATGAAATGTCATACAGACATTCATGGTGCCCGGAGGATGAATCCTAACGATTTTGGTGATCTCCTGACCTTTTCCGCAGCGCCACCATGAGGTTCACATTTGTGGTTTTGAGTGAAATATCTCGACAACCATTGGATGAATTGCCATGAAAGTTGGTTCACACGTTCATGCCTGCCATCAGGATAACTTTGATGATCCTCTGACTTTTAAGCCACACCACCAAACTAACATGCGTGTTAATGTTTCACTAAAAAAAAAAAAAAATGTATTTCACATTTCCAATCAACTTGTTTCAAGCATTTTCTACAATTAAGTGTTATTTCTTTCTGGTTTTAGTATCACTAAAAAACCAAAGGCTTTAATCTCTGAGAATGAAAGACTTGTCAAAACATGTAAGGAAAGTAGGATTACAACTGAAATGGCCATTAAAGTCTGGGTGTAGAAACTGAATTTGAGTGAAGTGAAGTAAGGCATTATTGGAAAGAACAATACAGTACATGCTCAGTCAGATACACACCTTGTTAGCGATGGCCCGGAGTTTCCCCAGCAGGGAGGGTTTCTGGGTGTAGACCACGTCGTCGTCAGGTTCCTCCCCTTCGGCCAGGGCACAGCTGTCTGCAGCTGGCAGCTCACACTCCTTGTTGGCAGACATCACCAGACGAGAGTATTTGTACTCCAGCCTGACCACAAACCACAGGGACACCGTCATCATGAGACAACATATTATTTGGCGTAGACAACATCCAGTGTGTAGGTGTTTGAAGGCGAATACTAATACTTTTTATAACTGGAAAAGCTGATATTTTATGATAGTAGTGATTCTACCAAACATTTGTTCTTCTAAAATAGCATTTAGACAAAGATAAATCTGAGGGGTCACAAGATGACCGAGGGGATAAAAATAGAAAAAAGTATATTTTTGTAACTCAAAATTGTGTTGTTTTTTTTTCTCACTTTCCTCTAATTTTTTATGATTTGTGAAAACCTAGAAATGTTCACTTCTTCAGACCTCTAAAATGCCGTCAAATGACACAATGTAAGAAGAAAAAACAACTGGTTTGGTTTGATCGCAACTTAAAGAGGTCACAGCCAAAAAGCTTGTGACCCTTATTAACAACCCAAGCTTATATGACTGAAGTAAAAAACAACAAATAAAGTAAAAACATAACTCTGACAATGTTTCTGATATTGTAAATAAAAAATGTGTATTTCTTGAAACAGTCTGAGCCTCATCTGTCACTGACAAACAGCTGTTGACTCCTTTAAATAACAATTCAAGGTGATCACAATGAGTATGTTGGCTTTGGCTGAGATTTGATGGTAGTGTCCGATTGGCAGGTGCCTCTAACCTCTTGTTTTTCTTCCAGAAATAGCAGGTGAGAGAGATGAGCAGCACGGCCACGAAGGCTCCGCCACCAACCCCGACCTTCAGCCACAGAGCGATGGCCTCACACGGAGAGGAGCTTCTAGGAGGCAACGGTACACCTTTGGTGCACAACTTTGGCTCGTTCCACACATACAGAGTTTCCTGGAGAGAGTCGAGGGTGACAGATGGAGAATTTCAAGCAGAGATTTGGCTTCATGAATCAAATAATGGAGCAGAGAGATTTCTGATGAAAAGGTCTGCGTGAGAAGCACGAGGGAGATCTTACAATGTGAAGGAACGACTTGGGTTTAGGATGAAGATTAAATGTTAATCTGGCATCAATTTAGTTTTAGTCCTAACATATAAGTCTTAGTCTAGTTTTAAATGTGAAAATACAACTCGCTAGCTGACTAACTGGAAGAATCTGCTTTATATCACTACCAGGTTTTGGCGCAGGGCCTTCATCAATGTGATTTACTAATTTAATCTAGTTTTACTCAACGAAAAACAATTTAGTTTTAATAAATGGAATTCTTACACTGTTTAGTCTAATTTCAATCATGCAGTTTTGATATGTTTGATATGTTTTTCAAGCTGTATAAAATTTTGTATTGAACCTTTAGTGTTTCATAAAGCACACAGAGAGTTTCTGTAGTGTTTTTGTCTGAGAGAATTATAATAATAGTCTAATAGGAATGATGTAATTAATAATGTAGTAAAATCCAGTTATTTACATGTGAAAAAAAATCTAATTGAGGGTTGGGGTTTGATGGCTTTTTATTGAATCTGAATCTAGTATTATATCTGCATGTTAAACCAGAATCCTTTTGAATCTGTTATCAAATCTGTTTAGGCTACTCCTTAAATAATTTATATACTGTAGATGATATATTTGCTATTTAGCCAAGTGACTACCTGGATGGTTTATACATCTTTAATAATTTCAAATGAGCATAGAGATTCAATAAAGACTTGATCAGAGATTCATTAGACTTATTTTATTTTTGTCAGGAAATGTGATGTGTGTGTTACCTGGACGCCTCCCTTGCACGCCCCCTCTATCTGGTGGTAGTCATCCTCGGCGCAGCGGGGACAGGCGCTGGCGCTCTCCCACAGGAAGTGAAACGTACATCCATCACATGTTCCTGCAGGACACGAGCTGCACAAACACACAGATATCTTATATCAGAAACTTATGTTTCTGGTATGGCATATAGTATTTTCATATTTCATACTATACATTTTAATCAATCAATTAATTAATTAATCAAACTTTTTTTTGTCCCATTGTATTGTACTTAGGGTTAAGGTCCAAAGCCTGTATATGTGCAAAATACATGTATATTTTCATTCAAGTATATAATTTGTTCACACTCATATTAACTAATCTAACCAAAGTACTGAAAACTGAAAATCTTGTTTGTAAAAAACGTTTTGGTAGAAATGAAAACACAATCTCATACACATTATCACCTACCTGGGCACAGAGATTTCTCCTCGTTCAGACTTCTCGGGGTTACAGCGAACGGTGATGACTGAACTGCGACCCTGGTCACACGAGGCCGTTGGCTGCGTTGACCTGAAAGGAAATAAGAACATAGTTAGGACTTAAACACAACCAAAACATTGCAGCACACGCTCTGCCTCTGTCTGTCACACTGTACCTGTAGAAGAAGTTGATGTCTGGAACATCCTTTAAGTTTTCAGGAAAAAGATCTGGTTTAGCATTCACGCCATCCAGGACGGCGTCTACTGTTGCTCCTGAAAAGAGACATAGATATCAAAGCCAACATTACCAGCTAATGATCAGAGAGCCACGTACTGCCATTTAACAAGCGTCATACCGATGAAAGTGTCTGCAAGGCTGATGGACTGGGAGGAAATGGCCATCCTGAAGCCCCGCCCATCTGCTGGGATGATGGTTGATTGACAGATGAAGCTGTCAACTGAGTTGACAAACTGAGCTGGGTCGCTCTGGTCGTCCTTGCTGGACACGTCGGTGACATTATCTGTGCAGACAGCAGCTCTCTTCCCCTGTAGCAAGACACGTACATGCAAATAGCATGGAAATTATATGGCAGTTGCTATGGTTACGTTTGATGCTTTCCTGCAGCTTTTTCAGCACAATGGGGTGACAGGCCTGCATGTGAAATGTTTTTATTTCTTTTCACAATGCAAATAAATCTTCAAAACAAGATATAGTAATTGTTAGTTTGTATTGTAACTGGAATATTTAATGAAGTCTGGTGGAAACACAGCCACAATACACAATATTTGTAAAGAGCTAGTGAAGGAAAGTGAGGTAATGCTGAAAAAAACTTGAATAAATCCAGACACAAGAGGCTCAAAACTGTCATTTCCAGGCAAAATATAATATAACCAAAATAAATAATAAATCCAACATTAAAAATCACTTCTCATTTACCATACATTTTAAATTTTAGGCTTTTAATTTTTAGTGTTGCTTTCATACATAAAATAAAATGTCCGGTTAAAGGTAGGTCAAAGTTAAAAAACAGGATAAGATCTGAAGGATATTGTTTATAAAGAATGACAGTGATACCAAAGAGGATACTAACAGAACTAATATAAGATGATAACAAGTATGTGTGAATTACCTCGTGGCCACACAGGCTAATGTTAAACAGGTGAAGGTACTTTGTGCCTTTAGAGGTGAAACTCGGCCCGATGGTCATCGAGGCCACATCGCTCAGGGGACTGAGGTCAAAGGTCAGCGTACGGTTGTTCTCTGTGTGGGAGAAGGAGCAGTCGCTGTAGCACCGAGAGTGTTCCTGAAAGAAAAGCAAATACATGAACTCTCAACATGCAACATATTAGATGTACTATGGACAGTAACAACTAATGATAAATAAAATAATAAATAGTTTTAATTATTGATTTGCAATATCACATTTCTTGAGCAAGCATGTTGTGATTTCTATTTACTACATTTCTGTTTGATGTAATAATCTGTTATTACTGCTTTATAAAAGTAATAACCTTTTTATTGCTGTAATTTACAGTAAGTTTTTTGTGAGTTAACAGGGTTCTAGTTCCTGGAAACATCATGTCCTCCATAATAACTGTAAATCAACCCCACAGTGGCTTAACACTTCTGGCCCCTGACACCACATTTTGATCCCAAAATCCTCCTACCCTGTGCGAAGTGGACAGATGTCAAGTTTTCATATACATATTTTGTATTTTGTTGTCAGAATCATGGAGAGAGCTCCAAATGGTTCATATAGAAATAATAATATAAAAATCCCCACAAGGACTCTGAACCCCAAGGTTGAGAAACCGTGGCTTAAACAAATCACCACTTATTGATAAAAACCCAGAGTAGGACTGGGTATCAAACATCAATTCTTTTTGGTTTCGACCAAAACATGTATAGTCATCAGATATTCATCAGATAGTTCCTGATTTAAATGAAAACTTTGCGAATTATAGTTCTCGTGTGGCTCTTTGTGTTTCGACAACATTTAACATTTAAAATCTTTGGATTCTTTGGTTTAATGAAAAAAAAAAAGTTTTTTGTAGAAAAACATATTTATAATTCTCAAAGTAAGATATCAAAAAAAGTATTTTAGCATTTAGCATTAGTATAAAAAACATTAAATGATACCCAGTCCTAAGCCAGAGGAGGTCTCCCTACCTTGTTGCTAATACTTCCAGGCCCACAGGCGACACACGCGTCCTGGCCGTAGGTGTGGCGCCCTGCCAGGTGTGTGTTGGGCGGGCACTCCTGGCACCGGTTGGTGTCTCTGTTGATGTAAAAACCAGCAGGGCAGGGAATGCAGGAGGAGCCGGCCCGCTGGGAGTTCTGGGGACCCAGAGCGCAGGCCCGACATGCTGACGCCACCCCATCCAGGACGTTTGTCACACTGATGGAGTACAGCTTCACCATGTCACTGACATAACGACGCATCTGCAAACATACACAGGACAAGGATAGACACATATGCTGAGGTATAAATATGTTCTTGCTATTTAATGAAAGTGCATTTATGGTCACATTTTGTGACATTACTAGAACTGTCTATTGTTTTATGTCAAAGGGACAGTTCACCCCAAAATCAAAAATTAATATTTTTCCCTGTAGTGCTATTTATCCATCTAGATTGTTTTGGTGTGAGTTGCTGAGTTTTAGACCTTGTTGTGAGCAGTTTCATGTAGGAACTGTCAGTAGAAAGAAAATAGTACCTACATGAAACTGGACGTAGAGATTTCTGCCTTTTTTTGAATATAATGGAACTGACTATATGGCACTCGGCTTGTGATGCTCAAAGCACCAAAAAAATACATTTGAAAAACTTAACAGCAATGTCTCTTTCCAGAAATAATGACCCGGTTACTCAAGATAATCCACAGAGCTTGTTGTGAGGCTGATGGGAATCTCTTAAGTTTTGCAGGTAGTATTGGTAAAACTGTAAATTTTAAGCTGATGATGCCACTAAATTAGAAATTAAGGAATCACAAAAGTGATAACAATGTTAAATGTCTGTACCAAATTTCATGCAACCCATCCAATAGTTGTCAAGACATTTCAATAAAAGCCAAAAATTTCAACCTCATGGTGGCACTAGAGGAAAAGTCAGGGTATCAGTAAAGTCATTAGAATACATCCTCAGAGGACCATGAATGTCTGTACAAAATTTCATGGCAATCCATCTGATAGTAGTTGAGATACTTCAGTCTGGACCAGAGTGGTGAAATGCTAGCATGGCTAAAAATATCAATGTTTCTTGAGTATCTGAAAACACAATTGTATAGAAGAACAAATTAGTACTGAGAATGACATGCACAGGCATTAAATTAAAGTGAATACGGTACTTTGTATGTTTACGTACGTCCAGAGCATGGTTCGTCCTCTGGAAGGCCCATGTATATGTGACAGAGGCGTTCCTGGTCATGCTGTGTGAGTATGACTGTTTCCCCTTACTGCCTTCCCAGGACTCCACCACTGTGGTGCTCTTCCTGTTCACATCCTGCAGGGGGCGTCACAGTTAAACAGTTAAATGGGAAAATATGGGTTGGATTACCGAACAACAATATTCTGAATACTGTAATTAAGCTGGACCACAGTGAGACAAAAGTGACTATTCTGGCTCGCTGGTAAAATTAGTCACATAATTACTACCTTCTGCTCCAAACACACATTAACACACACAATCAAGCACACACCATCATGAAGTAGAGCTCACAGTCAGCAGAGCAGATGGTCTCAAACACAAAGGTTATCTGGCCAAACTCACTACCGGTCATCCCTGACAGTGAGGCTGGGACCCTGCCACAAAAACACAAACAGATATTTAGATACACTTTTAACATGATCCCACAAACATATTCATTGTGTTCACACAGAAATACGGTATTGTTAAAGTGGATTTTAGCAGGCAACTACTTCCTACTAAAACCTGTTTTTCTCTAAGACAGCGGAGAGATGATGAGATCTCTTGATTTTATCTTTCTATGGTGACCAGACTTGGATAGATAAATCTAAATCTCACACAGCAAACAATTACATTTCCCTACACAGCTACACATACTCACTTGAAGCCAGGCACATGCAGGCTGAGGATGAGATAGTCATTATCTGAACTACCTGCTCCACTGCGAATGTGGTCCCCTGCAACCTCCCATCCTGATGAACAACAGACATGATGCATTCACATTACAGCTCACTGATTCTGGATTACAGATCTGTGCACATATGTTGCTATTTTATTACATTATCCAAAAGTGGCTTGGATGTAAGAGGCAACAAGTGCTTTTACTGTATGTCAATGGTGATTTCAGGTGGACAGAAAACATATAGGTTGAGAAAACAATCTCACCACAAAGATACATTTAGTAGCTGTTCTGGAGCTTTCGATCATATCACATGATCTTCATCAGCAGATGGAGTTTGGGAAGTTTTAAAAGGTCCTTAAACGTCTCTGACAAATCTACATTGCCTTGACAACTGGGGAAAGTCAATTTGCTGATGAAGATCATGTGATATGATTGAAAGCTCCAGAACAGCTACTAAATGGACCATGTGATGAGACTGTTTTCTTTACTGCTGTTTCCAAGGTCAAGAATGAACTTTGAACTTCAGACAGTTAGTAGACAGTAGGTAGTTAGTTAGATGATATTTTAATTACTTAGTAGGTCATTGTTAGTTAGTTAGTTAGTTGGTAACTTAGTGTAGCTTAGTAGGTAATTAGTTGTTTGTTACTTAGTATGTAGATAGTGGGTAGTCTGTCACATTTCACAAATTTCGTTCTAAATCGACTGTAAATTACTTTGTGAGGTGTGAACATTTCCTTCGTGCTTCAGTAACACGCTTCAGTGTTGTTGTGCTCACCATTCATGTCGTCACACTTGGAGTTGCCCACGTTGAAACAGGAAGTCTTCATGTTGGAAGGCAGCACGTTCCACCATTTATACTCGTAACCTAACACTGGCTCTGTACCTGCAGGGCACTCAGTGCACACTGGTGCACACACACACACACACACACACACACACACACACATACATACACAAGCTTCATTTAGATACAACAATGACATTTTCCTCCTTGGTAAAACATTATTATTCAATTACTATTAATTGAATTGATACTGGGAAGGAGTGTAACAGGAAGTCCATACTTAGAATAGAGTCATAAAATAGACTTCAGTATTGGGTGCTATATAGAGCTGCAACAATTCATGATATTTTTTCAAGCAAAAATGCTGAACATTTGTTGATTCCAGCTTCTACAATGTGAGGATTAAATGCTGTTTTGTTATATATCATATACTGTATAACAAAAGCAAAAGCATTAAATCCTAAACTAACTGATAATTAACTGAATATCTCTGGGTTTTGAACTGTCGGTTGAATAAAACAGGACATCTCCCTTTGCTGCAGATACTTTATAGACCAAACAATTAATCACTTAATCGAGAAAATAATCGCCAGATTAATTGATAATGGAAATAATCACTCGTTGCAGCGCTAGTGCTATGGAAAGACCTTTAGTATTTGTGCAAAGGTGCAGCCTGTGTTTTCCTTATGCGTGTATATACAATGTACGCAATGTGCACATATATATACTGCATATATATATCCAAGTACATGTGTGCATGCATATCTTTCTTTATTTGTGTTCTGTTTTGTAATTTACAAATTAGAAAATGTCTTTATCCATCCATTTTCTACCGCTTGGTCCCGTTAGGGGTCGCGGGTGACTGGAGCCTATCCCAGTGACAGTGGACAGACAACCATTCACTCTCACATTCATTCAATACGGGCAATTTAGAGTTATCAATTAACCTACACATGCATGTCTTTGGACGGTGGGAGGAAGCCGGAGAACCCGGAGAGAACCCACGGTAACACGGGGAGGACATGCAGACTCCACCCAGAGAGATTGTGTGATGTTGGTCTGGTCCGGGAATCGAACCCACGAACCCACGATCTCCTTATTGGGAGGCAGGAGCTTTACCAATTAGTAAATGTGTGCTCCCCGAAAATAACTGATAGTTGATTTTCCTTAGGTAAATACAGATTAAAAAGCTCCAGTTATATCAATACAGCACCAGTGGCCAGGTGTGGACAGGTGTGAGCAGGTTTACCGTAGGTGCCGTTTGAGTGGGTTCCAGGTGGGCAGGGTAAACAGGTGGAGTCGTTGCTGTTGTAGTAGCCGGGGTTGCAGGGAGGACAGGGCTCTCTCTGCCCCGTTGCAGGCAGCTCCATGGCCCCTGTGATGTTCTCCACACAGATTTTTGGTTCCACCCAACGATACAACACCTGCGTCTGTAACCGACAAAGCCACAGAGGTTATGATCAGGGGTGGAAAGTATTTTAGTCTAATAGAGGGGCTTTATGTTGCTCAAATAATCTTTTTTTAAATGTACTTGAAGTAATAGAACCTGAGATACATACAAATGGACAATAAAGCTTCAAATATTCAAACAATATCAACAATAGAGGGGTGTGTTTCTTTTCTGGTCTTTAACAATCATCACTCTTACTCAACACTTTCAGAGATGTAAATGAAAACAGGCTAAGGTCATGGATTAGTGCCAAGGAAGCTGATTTAGGATCAGATGACATGCGAAGTGCTCACTAAGCTATTCATCATTTCCTTTCTCATCACATTCTGTGACTTCTCTAGTTTCTGATACAATGCCCAGAGAGAGCTGACAAAACATCTTCACTGTTTATAATCAATTTAAATGTGATGCAGTAAAACAAGCAGCATTATCCTCCTGTATGAATAAGCAGTGGGCTAAGGATACATGAACAGCATCATTCATTATATGTTCTTTTGTTAAGTGTAAATATTAGACCAAATGAAAGATAAACAGAAATTTTCATGCTGATCATGTCTTAAATATAAAACTAATCATGGGTGGCTTATATGTATGTAGTCAAAAGTCAACATATTTCCAAATTGTCTGGTTTCATTTGGATTATTTTGCTTTATTTAAGTATATTAAACCTAGAAATTCAAACTAAAAACAACTTAATTGTCAACTAATCTCTGACAACTTATCAAATACTACCTTAAAACTCATTAATTTACACAGTATGTTTTCCTTATGCGTGTATATACTATGTATGCATCTGTGTACATCTGTGTGTGTATATATATCCAAGTACATGTGTGTATGCATCTTTTCTTTTGTTCTGTATGTTTTTATCTTTATTTGTGCTCTGTATTTGTCTTTATATCAAATGAACTAAAAAATAAAGATAAAAATATTTTGTCATTTATGATGACTGCATGTGTCTTCTGCACACCAATTAGTATGTGTGCGTCCCTAAAATAACTGATAATTAAGGCACATGTGAATGTGTGGAACTGTGTGAGCATGAAGCAATAGAAGGAGGGTATGTTTGTAAGTCAGTGTGTCTGTCCTTGTGTATTAAAAAGGTGAGGATGTGTGTGTGTGAAATGTGAGGATGCTGCTGACCTTTCCTTCGCTGTCGCAGGCTGTGTGGATCTGGAAGTAATCCTTCTCTGAGCACGGTGGCCTCGCCTTACATTCAGCCCATCCCTCATCTGAGAGAGGAGTCGAAAACAGAGGAGAACAAAGGAGACGTGATGATCCAGTTCACAGTGATGCAGAAAAAACATGCACAACCAGAATGTGACGTCTGTTACTCCACAGAAGAGAATGTAAAGCTTTAAAGGTCAACATGAATCTTTTTATTTTCTAATGAAACATCATACAGCAAAGTCAATAGCAAAGATCAGCCAATATAGCAGCAGCAGAACAATCAACATAAATGTTCTATCTTTTTATTCAATTTTAAAATATTTTTGAAATATTTGTGTTTTTACTTATTTACAATGAGTTATATTTACAGTTATAGTTGGAAATATAATTTAGCTCTCCTTTCCTATTTTATATACTTTTTTATATACTTTGTTCTATTCTGTTGTTTTATTATATTCTAATTTAAAATATTTTTATATTTGACTATACATTTTCTGTGGGTGTAGCGTGGAGAGGGCAACAACTATATTTCATTGTGCAATTCTATATTGTATAATGACAATAAAGCTGAACCTTGACCTTGACCTAATGTCATAATTTAATAGTAAACACCATTATTCAATTATTAAATAACCTCCCATAGTACATATATTTGTCACAAACCTTTAATAACCAAATTTGAGGGATTATATAAAAAGGTTTGTTTATAAGTGAGTACAAAAGTACTATTAGCCTATATAGCTTTTGTGATATTTCTTACTTTCAAATATTAGCATGATATTAGCCTTACAAATACCATATCACACCAGCTCTATTACGTTGCATTAAACTACTGTAAGGTAGATGAGGATTGGCTGATGTAACGCAAAAAGGTAGGTCACTAGGTATACCACCTTCTTCTTTACCACTTCTCACTGGATCTAATTAAGCCAACAACAGAACCAACAACAGAACCACAGCTCGAAAGAGTGCAGTTATTGCGACAACTACTCTGAGGGTAATGGCACATCGTTGCATACTGTTGTTGCATGTGTACATACGTGAGTAGTGGTGTTCAGGGCAGCGTGTACAGGAGGACGCGTCCTTTATGGAGAAGGTGTTGCTGGGACACGGCTCACAGGATGAGGAGCCGGGCGCCGAACTGAACCAGCCGGGCTGGCACGGAAAACACTCTGATGTGTAGGCTACCCCTGTGTTGACATAAAGTAGCAGCACAACATGCACACACACACACACACACACACACACACACACACACACACACACACACAAAAAGTCATTTTTTACCTTTTAAAATTAAAGTGGAGAGCAATTTATACCTGAGAAGGGATCTTTGGAATTTATCTCTACGTATTACATCCGTCACAAATGTAAAATAGTATTGTTGAGTTCATAAATGCCTTATTGTGTGTTTGAGTTATGCTTTACCCTCTATTTGGATGTTCTTGAGCAGCACAGGTTTGACCATCTTCCCTCCAACCAGGATGCCAGTGGTTCTCCAATACAGGATGTTTGTACCGGACTTCAGATTCACCTAAAACAAAAAAGGACACAGTGAAGCACACACAAACTATAATGCTGTCCCTACTAACACAAGCACAACCAGATACTCACTGTGTGTGTGTCCCATTCTCCATTGTTAGTGACTTTAATCCACTTCTGGTCATCAGTCTGGGCCATTTCCTGACACTGCTCGTTCTGGACCTGAACACATGTTGACATGAAAAAACAGTGATAAACCTCCACTAATTCATTTGCTATTACTGTAAACCGGGGTATAGGGGTGGGCAATATGGCCAAAATCTTCTATCACGGTATATGTAATTTTACAGACATGAAGCGTATTTCCCAAAATGTCTCGCTATTTCTTGAATTTACTCTTTCTTTTAAGATGGAAAAGCTTCTGAAATAGTATTTAGACACTCAATGCACCCTAAAACTCTTCATAAATTAAATAACTTGGCAGTTTATTAAAGCAGTTTTAGGCAGATTTAACCGCAACTGTTAAGGAAAATCCGGGATGATTTTTGTGGCATAAAAGTAATAATAAAATCCTATTTACCAACTACGAACAAGGAGGAATGTCAGATGAAGCCAATAGTGAATATGAATATATGAATATAACAGAATATATTATATGTAGGAAGCAATGAGAGGTGCTTACATAGAACTCAAAGAAGATGTTGTTGTCGGGGTACTGGTAGGTGAAGGAAACTGAGCCCTTTTTCTCCAGATGGACGGCGTAAACCAAAGAAACTGTACACTCATCGCGGTTCGACTCCAGATACACACCCTGTGGCGTCCATGAAGAGCTGCAGCACGGACAAAACACACTCAGCAAAACTATGGCTGTATACTGTATTTTTAGTTGTATACTCAATTTAATACATCTGTACTTAACTCCCTGTGTATCTGTCTAACCTGTGGGAATGAGTGTTTGTGAGTGTCTGTGTCACCTGTTACAGGCCTGAATATCCTCTCCATTCGGCCCAGGGTCCAAGAAGCTGGCCATGCTAGTGAAGCCCGCAGGGATGGCGTCCCATTGGTCAAAACGGAGGCCGCTGCCCAGCGAATAGGAGCCGGCCGCACACGGTGTGCACTGCTGCGTGGTCATCTCTAAAAACTTCCCAGCCGGACAGGAGAAGGCTGTGAGACAGTGAGGAAAAGAGGGTCTTATTGACATGTGAATACACACACAGATATAAACACACACTGGCAGCACTTACAGCAATCTGTTCCTCTGATCGGAGGTGGAAGGTCTGAGCAGGAGCCTGGACTGAGAGGGATGGCGACCCTCCATCGTGACCCTGTGCTGTCACACTCTGTGTACTGGTAGTAGTAGTCTGTCTGCAGAGCACACATACAGACACATACAATGATCAATACACCATCCAATTCACTTTGGTCCAGACTAATATATGTCAGCAACTATTTGATAGCTTAACATTAAAGATTGTACAGACATTTATCTTTGATTTTGGTGATCCCCTGACTTTTCATCTAGCGCCAACATCAGGTCAAAGTTTGTAATTGTCCAACACCTGCAAAACTAATGGCACAGGGCTGCCAACTCTCACTCACTGACCGTGAGACTCATGCAACTGACACTTTTCACACGCTCTCACACCCATTTTCACACGCAGTGAAAAACAAATTTATAACTGATAACGCTGCAGCGCGACAATAAAATCAATGCTTGACAACCCTCCAGATTCTCCTGAGAGTCCCATTTTTCAATGCCCACTTCCCCGCTGTCCTCCTGACTACACATTTCGACTTCATAAATTCACTAGAATGCAGGAAAACAGTCTCTGAAATTAACAGTTTTCTGGGGGAAGTTCTCCAGATACCCTGGTTAGGTTTGGTCTTCCGATTTAGGCTATGATGTCTGGAGGTTGGCAAGTATGCTGATCAACCTTACTTATTCATCATTGACCATAATTATTGACTTGGCTTTTCATCTATAAATGCTTTAAAATTGTGAATTTGGCTGCTGAACGTTTTAAACAAAAATTAGTTCACCGATTAGTTCACTTTGTGTTTAGTGCTAATTAGTAAATTAGTAAATGTTAGATTCTAACACGCTAAACTAAGATGCTATGGTGAACATGGTAAACATTATACCTGCTAAACATCAGCATGTTAGCATTGTCATTGTGAGAATGTTAGCATGCTGACGTTAGCATTTTTAATTTTTTACATCATTATTACCGTTTATCACACCCTCACCACTGCAAATAAAGACCCAAGCACAGACACAACAAAACCCTCACACATGACTTGCTGCGAGCATGAAGCTGATTTCATATGAAAACAAAAGCTGGTCATACAAAAGGGAAGATTGGAGGGTTGAGAGCGTGTCGAGGGTAAAAGTGGTGGCTGACCCTGATCACCACGGCAACCAACCGCTGGAACACTAATGGTCCATTAACAGCAGGACAGCAGGTCATCTATACAGTCGCTTCTTTCCAGGGACTGCTGCTTGTGACATTATGCTCATCATTTGAACTGATTGAACATTCATTTAGAAGACCATTTTGCCCAAAGCAAGTTATTATGAGTGCTTTTAAGCTCCATAGGAAAAAGACCTACATGTAATAGATAATTTGGAGCAAGAGTTTTTGTTATTTTTAATGTAATAAACCTAATACATTACAGATTAGAGACTTGCTGGTTTCAACATATTTAATTTCCCCCCCAACTGTCTTTGAACATGTTTGGTTTTGTTTCTGTTTTTCTGTTATATTATATATCCTATAATATCTTATTTTTCCTTTGATATTTATTTAATACAACATTTTGGTCTAAACAACCTTCAGCAGGTATATAATTTAGACCAAAACATTGTATGAAATAAATATCAAATAAAACAGCACTAAACAAGAAAGTGTGGACAAGTTTTGCACTTTTATTCAAGTTTTGTAGCCCACTGATGCACCTGCCACACACTCATGAGTGCAAATATATTTTATTATGCTTTTGAGAAAAATGGTAGATAAATGCACTTTATTAGAGGATAAGTTTAACATTTTGGGAAATATGCTTATTTGCGTTCTTGCCATGAGTTAGATGAGAAGATTGATACTATTCTCATATCTGTACGTAAATATGAAGCTACCACCAGCAGCCAGTTAGCTTAGCTTAGCATAAAGACTGGAAACAGTTGAAAAACAGCTAGCCTGTGTCCAAAATTATTATTGCTATTTAATAGTATATTTTTAGCCATAGTGGTATTTAGACGTAGACAAGCAGCTTTAATGTTGGTATTCAATGTCTCGTACTTGCTCCTACTCATTTTACTTTTGAATATCTCAATGTCAACGACTTTTAATCTGTTTTCTACTTTATGCAATTCTTGCAGAATTAAGGCAGCAAAGCCTGTAAGTAGGGCTTGCTTTGTACTTTTAATGTGACTTCCTTTGAGTCCACAGCCTGGCTCTGGCAGATCTCCATCTCCTCCCCCAAACCTGCTGTTCAACCGGACAGACAAACCAGCAGAGCGTGCAGGCAGCTGACTGCAGCAGAGCACTGACATCTACAGGAAGCAGCAGCTAATTAAACTGGAACAATCGCAGAAATGACCTGCGATGTGTGTACGGGGGAATTAATCAGAGACAGAGATGGTTTGCAGATGCAGGATGTGTGTGTGTGTCTGTGTGTGCAGTACAGATAAGCTTGAGCTCTTTTAAATGACTTATCACCTCTCTGCAACAACACAAATGGCCATTCATGCTGCACCCCCACCTACACATACAAACATACAAATGGTGCACTGCCAGATTCACCTGCTGTCTCTTTCTGTGTAACATGGACAAACAAAAGGGCTGTGCTAATGTGTTGACAGTGGGGGGAAAAGGTGATACTGATGAAAAAGGACATGGGCTAATGTGTTTCGCTGGTCTCCCGGGTGACTCACGCCGGTTGTCATGGAGACTGATGAGAAGGGGGACAGGGGAGAAAATTCAGCGCCATGGCAAGCCATCCTCTGAGTCAGGAGATTGTAGGACTAGTGGTTTTGGGATTTGTGTAGACAACAGGAAAGATGGACTCTAATCTTTTTGGCCTGCTGATAGCTAATATTTTGTATTGAATGTTTGAGGCCAAAAGCGCTCTTAAAACATCCAGAAAATTACAAAAATTCACCTGGAAATGTTATTCTTGTCAGGGTGGAAAAAGCTGTCTAAACCTGCATCTCTGCAGACACAGACACCGCCACACACTTCTAGTGGATCATAAGTGATGAGTGAGAGGGATTATTTTTGTGTGAGTATATACATTTTTTTTTTAATTTCTGTTTTAGGAAAATCCTACTTATTCTGCCTTTAAAGTATATTTTGATGCTAATACTTTTGTACAAATTTGAATGCAGGCCTTTTACTTGTAACAGAGTATTACTACACTGTGGTATTGGTACTTTCCACCTCTGCTACGCCCACTGTGGAAATACTGGGCTAGCAGCCGGTTAGCTTAGGTTAGCATAAAGACTGAAAGCAGGGGGAAACAGCTAGTCTGACTCTGTCTGAAGGCAACAAAATCCACCAACCAGCACATCTAAAGTCACTAATTAACACCTAACATCTTGTTTCTTTAATCCATACAAAACCAAAGTGTAAAAACTACATGTAGTTGGAGGTTATGTGCTAGCTAGACTGTTTCTTGGCCGGAAGCAGTGACTTTGCCATGAGGTTGCCAGGCAACCAGCGGTGGATTACCGTTGGACTGGACCGTTGGTTTTTCCCACTCTTTATGCTAAGTTAAAATAACCGGCTGCTAGCTGTATTGAATTATTATTATTTTCTAGTCTAACTTTGGGCAAGATAGCTAATAAGTGTTTCCCAAATTCCTCCTATTTTTTTTACATAAATTGCGGTAAAATGTGGATGTTAATTTAAAATTGAACTAAACAATTGAGCTTTTTTACACGGCATTAAGAGAGATAAAATATGCTGTAATTGCTCTGCTAGGAGAACAAAAAACCCTGACAGCACTGCCCGGTTCCCTCTCCGCGGATAATCCTGGCCCGGCTGGCCGGCAGGAGGCTGCCCAGAGGAGGGATGGAGGCCAGCAGACAGCGTCATCATGGAGCGTGTTTATGGTCAACATGAACCGCATTTTAAGAGGCGTGAAGAGGACCGTGTGTTGAGCCAATACAAAGCTGGAAAACGACTTGCAGTAATAGTGTTTTTATTTTATTTTATTGTGCGTTAGGAGAAGTATTTTGGATCTAATCTGGTTGTTTGATTGTACAAGCATGGCCATTTCCTTGATTTGATCACCGCATTAAAATAGGAGATAAACAATTTCTAGATGAGAATAATGATTAAAAAAAGAATCATTAAGACCCTGATTTTTTCCTCTTAAAAAGCAACATCAAGGCTACTACACACCTGTAGTGCTACAGAATACTAGGAGATAATATTAATAATATTAAAGCGCACTCACCTCATCGCACGGCCGCAGCTCTCTGTCTGCGGACACGGATGATGTGTGAGCGGTGATGATGAGTAAAAGGCAGCGGGGGAACCAGGAGGCCCACACCTGCTCCCGCATCCTCAGCTCGGATCACAAACAGCCGGCTGTCCGCTGCCTAGAGCCAGAAACATGAAACAGGCCGAGCGGTGAGTGTTTGTGTGGTGGTGTCCCAGTCATTGATGCCTCCTGCCTGCCTGTCCGTCTCTCACTCCCCCTCCACCCACCCACCATCAAGACAATAGCGATACTTCCGGTCCCGGCTTTCAAATTAAAACAGTCCTGTTTTTCCTAGAATAAAGAGTGAGAATTAAGATTTCTTAAGCTCTTTAATTTCTTTATTATTTGCTATTTTCTATTACTGATTATTATATTATTTATGATCACTTCCTGTGTTTTAAGTAGCATAACTTTATTCTTTATTTTTTATTCTGCAGGCTTTTGCAACGTGTAATTATTGTTTAAGAAAGGTGCTAGGCTGTATAAAAATGATAATACTCGTATATATATTCTTTTTATTATGTTTAATTTATGATTCCAGTGAGAATTTGAACATTTTTGCTGCTAAGTACTAATAAACAGAAAGGATAAGATGACTAATCAGTTAGTTGATCCACAGAAAATTAATGGGCAACTATTTTATTCATAGTTTCAAGCAAAAAAGCCAAACATTTCCTGATCTCACCTTCACAAATGCTAGGATGCTTTAGGCATTTTTAAGTATCATCACGTCACATTTTATAGATGTATAGATTAATCGATTAAACAAGGGAATAATCCACAGATTAATCAATAATGAAAATAATTGCTAATTGCAGCCCCAATCCTCATAGCTGACTTTTGTCAAGTTCAAATATTTTTATCTTTATTTTTTTTAATTTGTAACATTAAACATGAATGTTACCATTTAATGTATTGTACCAGAGTTAGCTTAAAGCTAATTTTCATCTGTATCTGCATGCATAAACTAATTTCTAGAACATAAGATAAGAATTTATTGTTTGCCCTACAGTATACAGTATTTATCCCCAGAAACTGCATTATTAGACCCTGAAGTGACTCTAAAAGTGGAAAATAAAAACTATTTGCTGTTATTGATAAAAGTGGGTAAAGTGAGTAAAAACTTAACACATCACACTTGAACAATTTCTCTGATTGGACATGTGAATTGAAATTAAAGTGGCCTCATACAGTTACAAGTTTCATTCTTTGCGTTAGCTGTTTTAGGAGCACTCTTTGTCATATAAGGGATGGATAACACTGACTGACTGATGATGACGACTCCTTCAACAAAAGACCAATATATCACAGTCAATATTTTTATCTCAAGCTCTGTGCTTTTATTTTGAAGGCACCTCCGCCTGTCTCAGTCTGTTTAATTATTTGTAGCTTCACTTCTCTCTCAGCTAAACCTTCACTCAGACAGTGACGCAACACACGTTATCTTGATTGACAGCTGGAGATAGACAACGGGCCTGCTGGCTGCAGAGCTTATTATAACTCTGCACTCACAGGAGTACGAGCTTGAGGGTAACACTGTAATTGTGAGAGATCGCATGCAAGACAATGCAGTTTAGGTTAAAAAGGATGATGATTTTTTGCATCACAATAAGTATAAATCCATGTTCAGATATATATATTTTTAAAAATGATCCTAAAAAATCTCCTGCATCCACTGCCATTTGCAACCAAAGCTTCCAAACCCACCTATAATGAATGCTTCCATATGTAAGTAATTTTAGATTTAGAGGATTCCCTGTTTCTGAGCCATGCCAAACCAGTGGACTCACACCAATGGTTCTCAAGCTGCAAGTTTTACTGCCTCGCTGTGTCCCTATGTAGAAAAAAATGAGGATTTCAAATTAATATTTAAGACAAGGTAAGGCAAGTTTATTTGTATAGCACCTTTCGAACACAAAGTGATTTAAATAAGACATAAAGCAACATTTAAAAGAGAATAAGCTAGCTTGAGAATAAAATAATGCATACATGCAACGTTTCTGACTCCAGTATATTCTCTTTGCTTGCAATAAAGATGGACAAAACACCTCTCAACTATACTAGACTGCAGATGATCCCATCAACTGTTTGAACATTAAATCACACACTCTGCATTGAGACAGGGAATATCAAAACAGAGTTGACCCACAGGTACACCTGCAAACAGACACACATCAGTTTTAATGTAGAACTTCACTTCCTTCATGTGTCACTTTTCTTTGAAGCCTGAAAACCAAAGAATGCAGAAATGTTTTGTAGATAACCTAACTGGTTTTAAAACAGGGGATTTGTGATCTTTCTCTTACCTGAATCAACACTGGATCACATGCTAGATTACATGTGATGTTTATGACTTCCCTGTAAGCATTTGCAGGGCAAGAGACGTCTAGATTGGAACTGGTTGAAAAGTGAGAGGTTCTAGCCTTATAGGTTACATGTAAGCTGGCCTTAACTACATGTTCAAATATAATACTTTTTCAGCCAAATTTGTCCCAATTTTAACATAGACTTCTAGACATCTTATAATATGCAAATCAGTGTTTAGTGGGTTGACATTTAGTATGTAAGCAATACTAGTAAACTTAGACAAACCACTGCAGTGCATTTTTAATTGGTGTTAACATACAGAGTACTCTCTCACTAGCGTAAAACCAGTGTATGATTTAAAGCAAAACTAAAATCTTGGATATTTTTCATACCTCGACTAACCAGAATACAGATCAATGTCAGCAGTCTCATGCTGTGGCCATTTTTTTTATCTGTGTAAAGAAAATACAGCGTTTGACTGAAATTCAGAGAGTTTTTAAAAACAAGTTTACTGCTAGGGAGACTGAGTGAGAGTTAAGTTCAGGATGCAAGCTGATTGACATTTCTGCTGGGAAATTGATTATTTTATTTTATTGCATTTATTTATTATCATTTTCTTTCTCTATTGTTGTTGTTGTTTTCTGCTTGTGGTATCTACTATTCTGTTTTTTTTAGGTGTATGTATTTTTGCCCTTGTGTAAGTATAGTAAAAAAAAAACAGGTGTAAAAACTTTGGAAATAGTCGAGCTGAGTGAATATATTCAATATTTAAGTATATGTATAAATCTGCATGTCACAACTTCCATTTAAGTCTGTAATGTAGCCTAGGTGCACAAGTCTTTTGATCTTGCACCAGGATCAATATGGAAATAAGTTATGTTAACTTATCGGGTTTTTTTATGCTAGTTTAATATATAGTCTCATTTTATTTGGCTTTATTTTTTTTTTTTACATTTCTACGATGAGGCGCTATTCGTCCATATACCGGTAGGTGGCAGCAGCATACAACAGCGCTACAAAACATCCTCACGAAGAAGAGTAAAACCCGGAAATGACGTATAGTGCAAAATCAAAACAGTTAAAATTTGACAGCTCGGCACCGTCCTGCAAAAAGGCTTGTAAAATGCAATGGAAAAGGTTACTGCCAATGTCAGAAATAAACGACACTATTTAACCAACGTCTTTAGATACCGGGGCGACTTTTTATCGGACTATCGAGGAATGCTAATCAGAGGAAAAGGTTCTTTTGGCTAGTTTATGTAGTAACGTTAGCTGCAGCATCTCTTCTCTATGTAACTAACTGGTTAGCTTCCACGGCTAACGAAAGTTGCTCCATGGCGATCTATGGGCTGAACATTACCATATATAGACCGGCCACAGAGCTCCCTCGCCGGTGAAATGTAAACGGTGACTCGCCGAGGAGGCTGACTAAAGGGCAAGCAAAAACAAAACTAAGCCTGAAAGACAAAACACTAGCTAGCTTCACCATGTCATCTGAGCAGATTATTGCAATCGTCATGGATGACAAAATCTACGAGGTGAATAAAAAGAAGCTGATAGAGAAGAGCGACTATTTCCGTGCACTGTACAGCTCTGGTATGAGGGAGTCCACGGAGGACTCGGTGCAGCTGCAGGGGCTCAGTGTCCACGGCCTGGAGCTGGTCCTGGAGTTCATCAACACCTCCAAGGTTCAGGTTGTCAACGAGACTCTGGAGGACCTGATTGAGACCGCCTCCTTCTTACAGGTCACCTCCATCCTCAAGCTCCTAACCTCGGAGATCCGGCTGGACAACTGTGTGGAGCTGTACAGCCTCTCTGAAGTTTACGGGACTCATGATCTGCGTCATGCTTGCCTCAAATACATGAGCTGCTACTATCACCCCATGCTGAGGCGGCCAGAGTTCAGTAGCCTCCCCTCTGCTGACAGAGACCAAGTCAGGGAGATGCGCATGAAAGGCACTGCCACCCTGGTAGCCATCGGAGACTTCACCTGTCTGTCCCTGGACGTGCCCGATCAGGATGAACCCTGGTCCATGCTGAGGTATGGAGAGGTGGAGCAGCGCTGGAAACCGCTGGCAAACAACCTGCCTCCAGATATGATCAATGTCAGAGGATATGGCTCAGCCGTCCTCGATAACTACCTGTTCATAGTCGGTGGATACAGGATGACGAGTCAGGAGATCTCTGCGGTGCACTGCTACAACCCCTGTAGGAACGAGTGGAACCAGGTGGCTCCGCTCAACCAGAAGAGGTAAAACCAGATCTACACATTTCCTCTCAAATACCAGTAGCTGCTGTTATGATTCACTTACTGCGTCCTCTCCATCAGGTCCAACTTCAAGCTGCTGGCAGTACAAGGGAAGCTGTACGCTGTAGGAGGCCAGTGTCTGGGCACAGTGGAGTGTTACAGCCCAGAACAGGACTGGTGGACCTGTGTGTCCTCGATGCCAGACCCGCTAGCTGAGTTCTCTGCCTGTGAATGCCAGGGGATGATATACGTCATGGGTGGATACACTGCAAGAGGTTGGTATAACTCAGGGTATTTATTGTCATTTCCATACAGTGAACAATTTGTGTACTGGCTGCTCTCCATTCAACATGTACACAGTATACAGGCACGCTATCCTACACACACAGTGTTACACACATATAGTTACAAACAATATAATATACAATAATGGCCACTTGCGCCTGTGTCCTGCAAACTTTTGAAAAGTCTTATTGGCTGAGGATAAAAGCTGCCGCTTGTGAAGGCCTGGACGAGTGCTTTTTTCCTGCTCTCAGAATCATATATCTCACCCAGGTGTTGCTGATTGCTCCTTGTTTTGTTGGAGGTCAATTTTGTAGAGTCGTTTTTGGGCAAACACAGACAGGCTACCAAACTACACTATTAAACTGCAACTAAGAACACTTTTAATATCACAGCAATATAAACTAACCAGAGTTTTTGTAGACATGCCGAACCTCGTAAGTCATCTAATTTTGTTGTTTTTAAAGTCACGCTGGATGGAAAAATAGGTGTTTTGTCATCTCTTTTATGGTAATTTTCCATGTACCTAACTTTTCAGAGTCTTATTTATCTTAACCCCCCCCCCACACACTTGTATAGTTTGTTTGATTTCCTCAGTAAAATAAACAGTGAGTTGATATAAATGTTGATACACTCATCTGAGTTTGCTTCAAATATTATAGTACGCTCACAGTAATCTGTTTTAATAGCAGCGAGTGATGTGTGGGTTTTTTTCCCCTAAATGTGATTTTAAATGCACAGTATGTAATTTCTGCTGCTAGGGGTTTCTCACATCAAAACAATAACAAAAGACGTAGTTTGATGATGTTGTGAAATAGCGTGGGATCATGGGAGTTGTTGTCTTCATTGTTAAACAACCACCATTGCCGATGAAAATCTATCTGACGTGACTCAGGCAGAAATAATGTTCACGGACGAGGTAATGTTTTATTCATGTTACCTTTAGTCACGTTCGCCCACTTCCTTACTTCCTCACTGATGTATCCCGTGTTTCCCCGGAAGTTATAACAACTAGAGGGGGTAAAAGGGATATGATGCCATTGACAGGCGACCAAATAAAACGCACCGTTACCTTGAATAAAATCACAGATTTCTCTGGGTTTGAACATTGTTGGATGATGTAGGTACTCAACAAAATATATAATAGGTCTAGTCGTTTTTAGACATTTTAATGCGGAAATGTTACATATTACACCTTTAAGCTGGGTTAGAGAATTACTAATGAACCAATGTATGGATCATTTATAATTTCTTTGTCATCATAATTTTGTTGATTTATATTGTTTGTAATATACATCTTTGGTTGCACTGGGGTACATTCTCAGTGATTTAACGTAGGTATAACCGGGTGTTTTGGGTCTTTCAACAACAGTCACCCTCACCCAGGCGACCCCACCAGGGTTGATCAAGTCCCCCTGGCTTGTGTCCCAGCAGCACTTACACTCCATGGCTCACTCCGTTTGATCCACAACCATCTAGAGGATCTTTCCGCTGGCTCAGTGGCACTGCTGATGGCCTTTTGTTTTCATACCGCCGGCCATTCCCAGGACACTGAGTTTGTTATTCAGGTATAAATGTATATACATGCAGGAAATACCAGTGATTTGGTTTTTGGTTGAAGAACCTGTGATTTCATTGTGCACCCCCCACTTCTGAAACCACACCTACACCCTTGGTGCTTCCACATGTTAGTGAGAAAGAAATGAGTTCTTTCAGTCTTGCTTTTTTGAGTTTTTTTTTTTCTGTGTCTGACAGACAGGAACACAAATGTCCTCTGCTACAGACCCGCCTCTGACACCTGGACAGTGTTTCGGTCCTGTTCGGCACACATCCGCAAGCAGCAGATGCTCTCGGTGGAGGACACCATCTACCTGGTAGGCGGCTACACCCACGAGCTGGAGGCGGGCCAGCGGCAGCGGCGTCCGAGCCAGACGGAGGATGTGCTGACAGTGCAGTCCTACAACGTCACCACGGGGGAGTGGATCCAGCTGAAAGAGAACACGTCGAAGTCGGGCCTGAACCTGACGTGCACGCTGCACAACGACGGCATCTACATCATGAGCCGGGATGTCAGCCTGCCCACCAGCCTGGAGCATCGCGTCTTTCTCAAGTACAACATCTTCTCTGACGCCTGGGAGGCCTTCAGACGCTTTCCGGCTCTGGGACAGAACATGCTGCTCTGTTCGCTTTACCTCCCCAACGTGCTGTGATTGAGAGGGCTGATGTGAGAGAGTTCAGTGAACACTAACAGATAGCCCATGCAGCATTAATATAGGCCAGTGTGTGGCTTGCTTGTTCTTGCACAGAATGGAGCTCTGTGGCATTAGTGGGAACTATCTGGTTGCCAGGTTGAACGCCTCGTGACCTCTGTGCCTAAAAAAAAAAAACACACAAAAAACCCCCCACACACTACATTGTACATTCTGCTGTGGATGCAAATACAAAAGCTACAATGACAAGTATGAAAGTGATGAAGCGCCATGGCCCGTAGGTCAACAACATCATAGCAGCTAGCCCCAGTTTGTGCCTCTCATGTATTAACATTGAAGTTACATTCAAGTCACAGTAGTACAGTCCGTTTCTCTGGGAAATAACTTGGGAAACAGGTTAAAAACCTATTTTATTGTGCAGCAGACATAATATTTGTCCATCTAGATGGTTAGAAGAGTCTTTTAGGATTCTGGAAATATCTTCAGAGCAGTGTTATTTAACGACCTTCTGGGTTTTACATCGTCGGGTATTTATTTTTCAGAGAAATGGATGGTTACCACCAGGGTCTGAAATTAAGATTTTTCCTCATCTGCCACTGTGGCAGGTTACTGAACATTTCTACCGGCCACTTTGTCTGCCACTTCTGAAATCTATACACTTCAGAATTGTAAACACTGAGTCAGTGGTACCTGACAGTAGAAATATGGAATATATCACATATATATATAACCTTAATCCATGACTATTCTTAACCTAAGAATCTCTTTAAAAATAATATTTATTAATATAGGAAAAACCCATCTGCCATGATGGCAGCCAATATATTTACCCTGTATTTAGCAGGTAGCAGGTGTTAATTTCATTCCCTGGTTACCACTGTCTAATGTAATGCTAATACATGAGAGGCACAAACTGGGGCTACATAACAGCATGCTTTTAAATCTATGGGCCACAATATTCCTGATGTTTACACTCCAAATATGGCATTGGTATATATGTTTATCCATAATTCACTGCAAACCTTAAAATATCTCAGAAACGAAACACATTTCTTGTCTTTATGTACTGTACGTAGCAGATAATCATGAAAGATGGCTTTGGTTTTACACTGCCAGTTTTATGGGAATTAGAGGTTCCTTGAAAGTTATTGTGTGGGATGAGAAGTGGCTCAGAGGGAGCTTAATGTGTTGTTATATGTACACTTGCACAGTGTTATTTTTCAGAGATACACTAAGCAAAGCTTAAAGCGCAATTCCATGAAACAAACGATGCACATGTGCCTTCTGCAACCTCAGTTAATATGAACTTGATACAAAAAAAAGCACAAAATGCAAGACTTTGTTACATTGCCAGCAACTGCAACTGACCAAAACTGCTGTGTTTTATTTTCTCTGTCTGCTAAAGCAGATTTTGTTTTAATTAAGGTACTTTTCAGTTCCTTGATTACATATTATGGGTTGTGCAGACATGAGAAAGGCCTCTAAGCAAAATTTATTTATGAAACTTTTGAAGTTTTGGGTAAATGCAGCACTTAAAATGTTTGATTTGGTAGAAAATTCTCTCTGCATTACTTATTTGTTTGACAGTTTGGACATTTAGGTCATGATAATAAAGACGATGTTCAGGGGTCTGTTTAGCGGTTTGTCCTTTAATTTACCGGCTTATATTGTGTTATTTCTCTATATTCTGCTTGTGTCTCCGGGGTTTGTTCTTATTTTCATTCAAAGTTTACAAATCAACCGAGAGAACAGGCTCATCATAACATGTATAATCTGTGATGTGATATCTTCCCACAACATCTTCCTTGTCATCCACTGTGACCCGGGACACGACCCCAGAGTAAGTCCTGCCTCTGCAGGTCACTCTGCTCTGTTCCTTCCCAGAAAAGCTTGGCACAAATGACCCAATCAATCTGCATTTGCGTTCCTCAGACCCCCGGGGAGCCATGCTGAATCTCCACATAATGATGCCCCCTGCAGGAGTTGAGAAATGCTTTGGATTTAATCCGCTGCTGATTTTTCTGGGGTGTGCAGTTGTCCTGTGATTCTGTTGGAGAGGGTTAAGGACAAACGCTGTAGGTTGTATAAGTTAAAAAGCTTCCTTTGTTTGTACGGGAAAGTCCCAAAGCTTTTCCGAATTTGTTGAATAATCAGAGAAAAATGTAGTAAGAGGTTGTCAGACAAGTCAAAAGCATAACTGAGTACACCAATAAATAATATTGTTTGACAATCCACCATCAATCAGTTGATAAAAAATGTATTTTACTCTTCAGTTTATCGTTCAGTAGCTCATTTAATTTCCAACTCATAATTTACAAATAACTAATTTACAATTTGTATGGAGGATGTATGAAGACCAATAAACAGTTACATTTTAAATTTATTGTTTAAGGGTTGGTTCACCAAATTACGCAAAAAAAGACAACAAAAACCCCCAACATATTTTGTAACTTACCTCTAGTGGTAGCTTGCCATGCAGTTAGTTTTGGTTTAAAGCCTTTACGCAGCCATGATTCACCCACACAGGTGGGTCACTTAATTTGGCAAATTGTAAGTCTGTAGGTGTGTACAGATTGTGTTTGACTGACATCTCTCTCACTGTCTAGGGCGGGACAAGTGACAGATACATCACAAATGAAACCTTATTTACCTCCATTTTACTGGGATGAAGGCAGAAATCTCAGAGACAGAAAACTCAGAATACTCAGAATTATCTGCATGACTATATACCACTAGAGATAAGTGAGAAAATGTTGTTATTGGAATGAACTGACCCTTTAAATTATTACAAATAATCCCCTGAAGAGAGCCTTATAAGCCTGATTATTCTAATAGGTTTCACTGTCACCATTATCTGCAGTGCAAGCAGATTAAAAAATTCAAAACTAAATCAACAAAAAATGTAAAAATAAATTCAAAACAACAAAAACAATCAACATTTTTCACTATTTAATCTGTCAGTTATTTTTTTGACTAATCAATGAATCACTTAGTCCATCAAATGTACAAAAACAGTCAGAAAATGGTATAAAATGCCCATCCCATTTTACATTATTAGATTATTAATACTGAATAATCAATGAGCAAGAGCTAGTTTTAACCACCTTATACAGTGAAGTTCGGTAGTTTAGTCCAGTGGTTTCCAACCAAGGGATCGGGCCCCTCCAAAGGGTCACCAGATAAATCTGAGGGGTTTGAGATGATTAATGGGAGAGAAAAGAAGAAAAAAGTTCTGCTACACAAATTTCTATTAATATTTTGGTCTTTTTTCTAATCTTTTTAGTGAAATATCGGATAATTTGATCTCTTTGGGATTCGAAAAGTTATTTAAATTAAACTATCTGAAAAGTTTAGAGGAGAAAAGTCACCAGCCGCTGGTGTTTTATAAACTGATCATATGTTTGTTTTTTAGTGTAAAATCTTAATTTGAAAAGTAACTAGTAACTATAGCTGTCAAATGAATGTAGTGCAGTAAAAATAACAATATTTGCCTCTGAGATGTAGTGGAGTAGAAGTATAAAGTAACACAAAATGGAAATACTCAACTAAAATACCTAAAGTACCTCAAAATTGTATTTAATTACAGGACTTGAGTAAATGTACTTAGTTACATTCAACCACTGCTAATTACCAATAGAATAAACTTTATTGTCCAGCCGAGGCATGTAAATTGTCTTTGGTCTCACTTTGTATACAGTCAATCGGTCTCACCCATCAAAAAATGTTGTTCAAATATGCCCCGATATAGTTCTCTTTCAGGTATATTTATAATATGGTCAGCATTGTTTGAATATTATCCAAGACAACGGATACCAAGAGTACATCATCTATAAAAAACTACTGCATCTCTCCTGGTGATGGAATTTGAATACTGATGCATGTCAGGCAAAAAAAAAAATCCAAGAAAAAACAGAAAAGAAAGTGACCAGCAGGGTGCAGCACATGCTTTAAACAATAAATATCTCAGCAGGCACACAATATTTTCCACTTCACCTTCACAAAGACTACCTCCTTTAAATAAATATTATATATTCTAAACAAAATTTCCATTTTAGCTCTTTCTTTTGATATTAACATGCATTTTCTGAAAAAATACAGTCCTTAAATGCTATGAAAGATAGGAAAATTAACAAACTTTAGTTGTATCACATGAAACCTTCCACACCTGTAGGCTGAATCATCACTGCTATAAAAATGTGTCATCATCTAGAGGTCATGAATGTGGATGGATGTGATATTTTGAGCTTTTGTTGGTGTGGATTGATGGATGGATGCTAGAAAATGGGTTCTTTAATTCACGGTGTCTGCCACGGGGGAGGCAGAGGAAATCAATTGTTACCATCAGTGGCCCAGATTGATCCTCTGTGTAGGGTCAGATCGCAGCGATCTCTCTCACACCTCCACCACAGCGGGGGCCGCCGAAGCCAATCACTGCTCAAGGCACTAAATACTGCCAACTATATTGGGATTTATGAACAAGATACAGAGTGACAGACTGTGTGTGTGTGTTGCAACATCACTTTTAAGACTAGATAATGTACAGAATCTGTCCAATCTGATGTTATATTGTAGCTACGTGGCTGACTAGTGCATATGTTTGATATACAGTATAAAGACTCTTTTTCTTTGTGTTTCCCCAGGTGAGAGTCAACAGAGAAAATGTGCTCTGTATGCGGAAGTGAGCATGCGTCTGTGTTGAGTGTGTGACGGAAAGAGGTGGGTTCAGAGGGGAGAGAGAGAGAGAATACACTCCTGAAAGCAAAGATAGAGCGTAAGAGAGAGAGAGAGAGAGAGAGAGAGAGAGAGAGAGAGAGAGAGAGAGAGAGAGATCCAAGGACAGACGGCACTGAGGGGCGGGGAAACACATACTCTCAGTCACACCTACCCACAGCCTCTGTAACAGACAGAACAGATCTTGACATTGTGAGGAAGATGCATCTCTACATAAGAGGGGCATCCAGGACAGGACAGTAGCTCCTAAAGCTGCTGAGACAGTTACATGCCAAGGACTACAAACACAGAGAGAGAGAGAGAGAGAGAGAGAGAGAGAGAGAGAGAGAGAGAGAGCAAGCCCAGAGGGAAGGACAGTAGCATTTCAGAGAGGGCAAAACACGGTAGAAGAGGCAACATTTGCAGGTTTATTCTGGACCTAAACAGCAATCCTTAAAAACTGTTTCTCCTCCTCTCTGCACACGGACATCCACTCTGTCTCTTGCTGTCTGCAGAGAGCTCCCAGTGCTGCTGCTGTGAGGTTATAGTCTCCGTGCTTCTGTGCACAGCACCAGAAAAGACTGCTTTATAGTCCGAGACCATGAGTGAGGCGAAGAAAGGTGAGCTAGCCATCCGGGATAAAGCCATCCTGCACCAGCAGAGGCGTCTGAAGCAGGCCACCCAGTTCACACACAAGGACTCAGCTGACCTCCTGCCTCTGGATGGGCTGAAGAGACTGGGCACCTCCAAAGACTTGGTGAGTGGACTTTCAGAGAATCTTAATGAGCGCTTGAGACAATCACTTCATAATTGAACTGATTGGAGAGGCTGTTATGTGTGTTGCCGGGTGCTTAGCAGTTGTTAAAAGGTTAAGTTTGACTGGAAGTATGTGTCAAAATTGTGCAGTATCCAGCAGCATGTCTGACAACATTTGAGAGAGATAGTAGGAGGTAGAAAGTCATATTTAAGAGTCCTCCACTGATTTAGCTTTGCACTCCTATAACATTGTCGGACTCGTGACGAAAAGATTAAAATTGATGCAGCAGAGTTATCGTCTTTAAATTCCACGCTTTCTTCTTCCTTGTCAAAACCGGTTGCCTACATTACCCACAATGCAACTCGGCCGCCGATAGTTCGGTTGAAGATTTGGGAGTGTTATGCTATTTGCCTCAAGTGACATCACTTGAGGCAATTTATCAGATTTCACACAGCTCCCTCTGGAGAGACACTAAAAGCTTTTTTTCCACACATGCAGTAGTACTCCCCAAGAACTATAAACAGACCTTGAGGTGTAAAATCAGTGGGGTTCCCCTTTAATCACCTCAAGTCTGGAACGTAGACAGTCTCCTCGTTATTTTCATTATCAATTAATCTGCTGATTATCTGCTTGATTAACTGATTAATCATTAAGTCTATAAACTGTCAGAAAATAGTAAAAAAAAATGTCCATGCCAGTTTTCCAGAGTCCAAGGTGACGTCTACAGATGTCTTGTTTTGTCCGATCAACAGTCCAAAATATATTCAGTTTATGATATAAAACAGAGAAAAGCAGCAAATCTTAACATTAAAATCTTAATTTTTGCTGAAAAACAAATTTAAGCATTACATTTCTGTTGATAGACTAATTGATTAATGGACTTATTGTTTCAGCTCTACAGAGGACGACTGCATCTTGGCTGTCAAATTTCATGCATAAGGAGCTATTTGACTCCTAATACATGAGATTGACCTCCATTTCCTGTAAGCACTAATGCACTACTGTATGTACTGTATGTCATCAAGTAAGTACAGTTGAAAAGGAAATTCATCATAGAAAGGGTCATGAAAGATTCAGAGTCTTGCACACTGTTACAGGACACTATGTGCAGGGCTATCAAATATAGAGATGTCGATATACATTCAGGAATACACACGCATTTAAGGGTTGACATATAGGATGAAAGACAGTCCTGCATATAAAGTGAGACCTCTTCACTTCCTCTTCCTCCAAAAGCCTCCTAAACCGAAGCTGTTATATACTCTGGAGGAACTCCCTGTAATAATCTTAAGAATTTATTACTCCACGTCTCCTGTGACACAATTCTGGTTTGATGGCGGCTTCCCAGATTCCCTAGAGCTCTCCAAGAACCTTGACACAATCACTGGCACCGGGAAGCAGCTCTAGCAGTGCTCTGTGCGCTGCGAATATCACGCTGTGATGCATTTATGTCTGCCAGATTTTAATACCAACATTTGCTGCTTGAAAAACATTCCACCCCCCTTCTCTTCTTCTTTGACTGAGTCACATTTTTTTGTAATCTAATGATAGATGTTTTTCTCTCTCCTCCCTCCTTAATCGACCCTATGTTCCTGAGGTAACATATAATTTAAAACTGGAAGTGCGGCATTAATAAGTAGTTATTTAAGGTATAAATGCCCATTTCTCTGTTGGACTTTTTAAATGTATGGCAATGTTGTTCCACCCCATTGGCCATCTTGGTGACTTTGGTAATCACCTGACTTTTTCTCTATCGCTACCTCCAGGTTGACATTCGTGGTTTTGATAGAAATATCTCAACAAATAATGGATGGATTGCCATAAAATTTGATAGGGACATTCATGTCCACCTCAGGATGAATTGTAATAACTTTGTTGATTCCTTAATGTTTCATCTAGCAACATCATCAGGTAAAAATTTGTCCAATACTTGCTTACTTATTGCAAAACTAATGACATTCCCATGAGCCTCAGCTGCACTTTGTGTTAGTGCTAATTAGCAAATGTTAGAATGCTAACATGCTAAACTAGATAGTGAACATGGTAAACATTATACCTGCTATACATCAGCATGTTAGCATTGTCATTGTGAGCATGTTAGCATGCTGATGTTAGCGTTTAGCTTAAAGCACTGCTGTGTCTAAGTAGCATTAGCTCAGAACACAGCCAGAGTTTCTTTCTATTTTTTTGGCTTTTATGCTTTATTATTTGTGACAGAGACAGTAAAGGCAAATGCCTTGTGGCACGCGCTCTACCAGGTGAGCTACCGGGGCGCCCCCATCTAAACACTATTAAAGATAAAATGAAAAAATAATCTATTCAAGATAAGATTTCCCAAAACTCTATTACATTCAAGGAGCGTAATGTACAACTCATCTATTGGCAGGCCTGAAAACCCTCTTATCATAATACCAATTATCCTCTCCTTGAAGACAGAATGAAGCTCATCTCAGTAGTTATCTAAAACGCCATCTGTGGTGCAGATGTGTGTGTCTTTTCTCTGCAGACAGCCAGCTACATCATTCAGTCTCTGAATAGACATGGACGGACTATATGAAAAGAAAGCATGATGTGTTTTTGAGGTGGCTTGCATGCCAAACCCTGACAGACAAAAGATGAGATCATCTGGATAAGGCTGTCAGATCCATTTGTTTGTCTGTAGGCTGTATGACAATTAAGTCTCTGTTTTTTCCATTTTCCAGTTATATCCTGGTATTTTTAGTGAATTACAATACTGCTGAAAAATTACTATTTTCTTTTGTGGCCTCTTTAAACAAAGGTCATACCTTAAATGTCAGAACACTGATCTTTGACAATAAATTATAATTTTTCCCTTTTCTGGAAAATCCATTCATTACTATAGAAGCCTGGTATTTGTCAGTTGAGATGAAGAGGACATTATCTTAGTTTTTCAAAAGGCAGAATGTAATTATTTTGGAAATCTAGACTTCATACTTCAACTCTATAAATCGTTACCTCTATAAATCATTGCATTGTTGCCCAAAAAGAATTACCAGTCCATTAATTGAGTAGTTCAACTAAAGATTAATTTGACAACATTTTTGATGATCAGTTTAGTCCTTTATCAAGCAAAAATGCCAGACATTTGCTGGTTTTACCTTCTCAAATGTGAAGATTTGTTGCTATTCTTTGTTTTATATCATTTTAAATTGAATATCTTTGGGATTTTGGACTGTTGACAAAACAAACAGCTAGCCTGACCCTGTCCATAAGTAACAAAATCAGCTTACCAACACCTCTAAAGCTCACTCATTAACATGTTATATCTTGATTATTTAATATATACATAAAGAGAAATTAACTATTTCTGGGAGCAGTGGCATCCCTGATTTTGTCGTCACTGTGAGGTTGACGCTGCACAGAAGTGCTGAGCAGATAGATAAACTGTTAATCGTCAAGAAACAGTTACACCACGTTAACTCCCTCTAAAACAAAAAAATGTCCTTTTTACATTTTTGCTGTTGGTTCTGTTTGGTGAGAGCCAGACTAGCTATTTCTCCCTGCTTCCAGTCTATGCTAAGCTAAGCTAATCACCTCCAGCTCCATACTTAACACAGGGATGTGAGAGTGGTATCAATCTACTCATCTAACTCTCGGCAAGAAAGTGAATAGGCATGTTTCCCAAAACGTCGGACTATTTCTTTAAATATTCAAATTAATGGTCTGCTGCTACACACTGCTCTTACTTAAAATTACTAAAACAGCCACACAGACATTTTAGCTGTAACCTCGTCTTTCTTCGTCTTAATTTCTGCTAGCTGGCCTGTCCTGTCCAGTGAGTAATTCAGCAGCAGAGCTTGTTATGTAAGAGTGAATTTGTTTTGCTGCTCTTTAGCCTGAGGTCCTCTCACTCTCAGCAGCAGCATCACTCCAGCCATGTTGTGCTGCGGAGTAAGGGGAGCAGTGAGCATGAAAAGTGCAAAATCCACCGCTTAAACGCAAGAGCGATGGAGGGGAAGGGAAGAGACAGCTGGAGATAGGGTTCAAGGAGGACGCACAGTTTAGTAGGGCTGGTTTATGTAATACACTGTAGGGCTTTGAGTATATACATGGGTGTAAAATGTAAGAAGAGTAAACAGGAGAGAATGAGAGTATATATGTGTGTGTTTGGGGGATTGGGTTGGAAACATCTGAGCCCGGTTACATTAACACCTGAGCTCAGCATGGACCAAGTTATTGTGTAACCACTGTGTAATCTCAATGTTTTCTACTGTATACACTCAAACATTTGCTCCCCAAAGCTGCGCCAAAATGAGGGAGAGGAAAGATGACTTTAAAGCAGCATGGTTGGTATATGCAGCAAAATTACAGGTTTTAAAGGGCAATACCATAATTTCTGCGTTGAAGCTTCCTATATGTTTGCAGTTATTTTTTACATTCTTTCGATTTTCATTCCAAGCATTTGTAAGTAATAATTGTTTTACCAGAAATTTTGGTCATCAAACTCTTTAGTGAAACTCATACAAATTAAATTATTTTGGCAGGCTGCTCCTGAACAAAGGTCGAGCCTAATGCTGCCTTTAAAGAAAAAAAACCCTCCAAATACAACAACGAAACAACCACAAATCCCACAAAATGTTTTTTCATTTACCTCTAGTAGTATCTGGCCAAGCAGATAGTTTTGAGCTCTAAACAGCAGTTGACAAAACTCAAAGTCTCAACCAGTGGTGGAAAGTAACTAAGTACATTTACCCAAGTACTGTACTTAAGTACAATCCTGAGGTACTTGTTCTTTACTTCGGTATTTTAATTTTTTGCTATTTTATACCTTCACTCCACTACATTTCAGAGGGAAATATTGTACTTTTTACTTCACTACATTTATTTGACAACTGTAGTTTCTAGTTACTTTGCAGATTAAGATTTTAAAAACCTATAGTGAGCATATAAAATACAAGGTATTGTACAGTAAATTAAATCACCCAACAGTATATAAAATGAGTAAAATTAGCTCTACCGCAGCTGGCTACATATTAAAATGCTGCTTACATGTTGCATAGTGAGTACTTTTACTTTGATACTTAAAGTACAAACAAGATATAACATGTTAATTAGTGAGCTTTAGAGGTGCTGGTAGGTCTATCTTCTCATCTAACTCTCTGCAAGAAAGCAAATAAGCATATTTCCCAAAATGTTGAACTATTCCTCTATGAAATGACATATCAGCTAATTTGTATATTGAAGTTTTTAGTGTCACTGTTTTTAAAAAGGATTTTCTGTCATAATTAAACAAAAATTCACATAAAACAATAAATCCTTCCAATTTTGTCAACATACCAGTATATGGTTTTAAAATTGGTAAAATGTAAAAGTCAGACATACATATTGGTTGTAGGAAGCTTCAACACAAAAATAGTGTCCTATAAAATCTCATATTGGTGTAAAATTGATGCACACACCTAGCCTGCTGCTGCAAAGCCTGCCTCTCCTTCTCCCTGCAGCTTAGCTGTCCGTTTGCTCATGTCCTTCTCTAACAGATAAGTGAGGCTGAAACCTGTGTGAGTGTGTGTGAGTGAAGGCCTGTCTAATCGAGAGATTAGAGTCTCCAGGTACTTCAGAGGATGATCAAAAGCTACAGAACTGGGCTTGAATGCACAACTGTGGCATAGAAGGAACTAATAGATGGAAAAAAGTGAGCAGTACCATTGCTGTGTCCAATAAATACAACTCCAAGTCCTGATTTACATTATGTCCAAAAAAAAAACCCTGTTAGCCATTTAAATGAATTTCTAAAATGTAGACACACCAGTGTGGAGAGGTGTTGTGCTTTCATCAAACCAGAATGTTGTGAACTTGGCCTTTTAAAAAGTCATGAATTTGCACGAGCAGGTGGTGAACAGTACATTTCGTCCTGGAACAGGTTTTTATCTTCATATGCATCCTGATTCACTCTCTGAACTCTATTGTTTATGATTTTCCCCAGAAGGCAAAGTAGCACTTCAAAGTGAAGAGCAAACACGACAATGTCACTCGCGTGATCGCCGGGCTCTCAGAAGTTTGCCTCTTCCTGCGCCTGTTCCCTCCAAAACAAACCGTGTTAAATCGGTTCAGAGGCAGGCTTTATTATTAGCTCCGGGACAATTAGGTGGGCTGGAGAGAGGTTAGTGTGAACCTGTCTCTCTCTGTGTCATCTGGAGCTGTGGATGGGCGGCAACACTCTCCCTCAGCTGCTCCCTCAGAGCTGTGTAGGAAGACAGGAGGCTAAAAATACCCGACAAAAACAAAAACGACAAAACAACCCCAACAACAGAGGAGAGAAGGAACGATACTGAGACAGAGACAGGAAGCAAGAGAAGACGACTTTGTTCATTTGTTGGGTATGGTCAGGTGTGACACATGACACCTCAGCCTCCAAAGTGGCTCCTAATGTAATCTTGGTGTTTTTAATTATCATAATTGAAAGCAAAACATCCAAAATACCCGAAAATGTATATGTGAAAGCAACATCTGAATCGGAAAATAATGATAATTCACATGTAGATGAGCATTTACAAAATAAATCTGTTTTTTGGAAGAAAGATGGGTGACTAGGTCTGCAACTAATGATTATATTGATACATTAGCTTGTTTTGTACGAGCAAGTCTAAAACCCAAACATATTCAATTTGCAATGAGACAAAATGTAACGTCATATTTGATGCTGGAAACAGCTAATTTTAGGCATTTTTGCTTAATAAATAACTTAAACAATTCATTATCAAAATTGTTGTTAATTACATTTCTGTCGATCGACTGAAGGACAAGCAGTTTTAGCCCTAGTCATTTAGGATGATTTATGGAGTTATTTTTCTAAAAATCTACATTTTTTAAAATCTAGATTCTCAAAATTATTGCCTTCTTTAATGGAATAGTTTGAAATTTTCATTAATTCGCTTTCTTGCTGAATTACTCCACAGTCTAGCCGGATATTTTTTACCTTTGGACAGAGCCAAGCCACGTCTATTTTACACTGACCAAATTACATTTTATTTACTGGAGTTTTGGATGAAAATTATATTTCATGCAGGATTTTAGGATTTAGTGAAGAGACAGAAAGCGATGTAAGAAATAAAAAGAAAAAAAGGGCAGAGATGCAAAACAAGAATGAAGAGGAAGTGGAGGAACAGGCAGCAGATGTGAAGCTGCTGGAGCCTCCTGGTTGGTGCAACAGGAAGTCAGCCGCTGGGGACCTCCATCACAATGAGAAAGAGGGCATTAGAAAGCTCACGTGACTGGCTGGATGAGAGAGAGGAGCCTGTTGCAGTCAGATAATTAGTCCACATGATAATTAGACTCTAATCTGACTCAGAGGGATAAGTACAGAGAAAAAGAAACTGAGAAAAAGAGACAGAGTGGAGGAGGAGGATGAGGAGTGCTGGCGTCATGCATTAACAGTTGTCTTTCTGTCCCACTAGCAGAGGTCTGGTTTGGACTGGTTAGTGTTCAGGGGTCACCACAGAACTCACATTAGCAAAATCAGCAACAGACCACATTTGAAAAGACACAAAGGAACACTAAGTCTGTCAGAGAGACGACCAGTTTTAGCCTGAATTTTGCCCACTTTGCCTGACTAGACAATGAGGCATTTACAAGCGCACTAGTATCCTGGTTATGATCGGGTTTTTGGAGTAATGAAAGTAAGTAAAGTACATCATATCCTAAATAAGTTCAAAACCAGAATAAGGCTAATTAATTCTCGTTTTAAGAGCTAACAAACGAGCACAAATAAGTGGAAGTTAAGCTAATATTTAAAGGATCAGGCTGGTGTTATTCTATATTTTTTGCCAACAAATCCCATGAAAAGACCAAAACCAAAATGTGTTTGTCTGTCTCTTTCTGACTTCCCGACCCTGTCTGTGTTGGGAGCCTGAAAGATAATGTTTCAGCAAGGAGAAGTAAGACTGATGGTCTTAGTATTAAATCAATGCCATTAATTAGCTGTAAAGCATAATAAACGATGGTGAAAGCTATCTTCAGTTGCCACAATATCTATAACACATCTCACTGGAGTGATGAATGTTCAAAATAATATCGTCCAAAATGAAAAATGAATAAACTGATTACACCTCAGTGATGCCAATTTCACCTCAGTTGCTTCAACAATAAAACAATTCACTGTCCAATGAAGCGTAACAGCAGGTTGCATTGTGTATAATAGATAAACTCTTTATGAGACGATGCTGCCTGCTGTCTTCATTAGATTTCATGGCAGGCAATCCACGAGGAGGCCATGTGATTGATGCCAATTCACATTCTCAGCCTTTTACAAGCAGTCAGTAGAATGAGGTGAGAAATTTGTTAAACGAAACGAGATGTGTCACGAGGGAAAAAACTCGTCTCACATGACAATTTATTAAATTTACACAGTTTATCTTGCAGCAAGTGTAGAAGTCTGAAACTGTGGAGCCCCTCTCCATTAGCAATGTAAAATAATACACATTGAAAAAGTTAATATTAATGGATTTTGTTACTCCTAATATTATCTTTTGTCTTACTTCAATTTGGGGATCATCATCTTCTAAGTTTTGGAACTAGCATCGGCATGATGCTTTGGGGGATGTAAACAGAAAGGATAATGTTGCCATGGATTGAGTGCTGTGGCCTACAGCTTGGGCCCGTTTTGAGCCTAAATATGTTAAAATTTTGGCAAATTGGCACTATTAATAGTATGCTGAATTTGCAATTAGCGGGTCCTGTTTGCAATGTACCCATGGACACACAGACAACTATCACTGGATTACTTTGATAATGAGAAGAAAACTTAAAAACATGATGAATGTCAGGCAAGTTCTGGAGTGACATGTCCTATGATTTCTAAACAGATTTATGGACATTTGTGCGATGGAAATCAGAGATAAAGGAAAGTGAAAGTGAAAATCCTCGGAAAGTGTAAGTCACGCTGAACCTAAAGATGCGTGCATCATGTCTGTGTGTTCAGATTTGACTGAGTTATGACGCAAATTGTGGCAATTGGGCGCTAAGGGTTTTAAAGTACCTTATTTGACTCCATCTTACCTTAATTCACCTCAGGCAGTATGTTTGCCCCATGTCTCTCCATTCAACTCTCCTGCCTCACAGTTCAAAAACCTCTGCACTCTATTAAAAAGCAGACAAGTGAACCCTGTAAAGTGCAAGACTGCCAATTCACCCCTGAACTGCAAAACAGAACTGGGGCACATGTGGCAACACTGAATGCCGCCTGCTAGCAGCTTAATGTTGCTAACACGATTTGTTCACAAACTGACCCCGGAGCAGTCTCGGCTTAGCAAAAAACAGACGCCAACCACCGGAGTACACAGGGAGAAGCAAATGAGGAAAATGGCTGAAATTACATTGTGTTCGTTGTCTATCAGATTCAGTCTTTGCTTCCCTGCAGTCTTGTGAGAGCACAGAGGAGGAAAAACATCTCTCAAAAAACCCTCAATCAAACTCTTCCCTCCCTCTTCTTCTCCAAATTGTTAGAGCTTGACATGATTTCCTTCCTTCTCATCCCTTGCCTACTGAATAAAAACATTGTGGTATGCCACCAGACTTGATAAGCAATTTCATTAAAATAATATTTTCCACGCTTTTGCTGATTCACACGCTAGCAGCATATATAAACCTTGATCTGTCACTGTTTGGATCCCCCTTAACAAGCTGTTTTTTAATAACTTACTGTTATTAAATGTGTGATTTAGCCAGTGAGTGCCCAGGTGGGAAAGAGGTCAACTGATATGCAGAATATTGTTGTCAGGCCAGAGGAAGAGCCTGATGTCGAGAGAACAATAGAAAATAAATTCAGTCTGGTCTAAAGTGGAGCTCCTGATTTCGATTGAATTCGATTAGTTCTGATGTCAAGAAGCTCAATGTGAGGGCTCCTATTTTAGGAGGGCTCCTGCAGAGAGGAGAAGATTTCTTTTAGGATTAGGATTACTCTTATCTTTGGCTCTGGGTTTTGGTTGGTTTAGGGAATAAATGTAATCAATGGAAGGCAGAAATATGGTCTTGATTTCTATTGGTTGCAATGAAAGACAAAATGAGAGGATAGAAGAGGAGAAGATAAATGATGTGGGGAGAGGAAGAGGAAAGAGAGGCGAGGGAAGGAAATGTAAGGAAAGATAAGAAATAAAAAGTAAAAAAAGAAAGTCAGTGAAAGGACGAGAGGAGAGGAGAAATGAGAATAGGGAAGAGAATGGGACATAATGGAAGGAAACAACAGGAGAGGAAAAGAAAGGATACGAGGAGAAGAGAGCAGAGGAGAAATAAGGAAAGAAAAGGAAAGCAAAGGAAAGGAAAGGAAAGCAAACAGAGGGTAATGGAAGGAAATGAGGAAGGGAGTGGAAAAATAGGGAAAGGAAAGGAAGTAAAGAGGAGAGGAGAGGTGAGGAGAAGAGAAGAGAGATGTAAAGTGGAGGAGAGGCCATCATCAGCCTGTTTATAAACCAGCTCAGAGCTGCTCAGCCACAGCTGGAGCTCGGAGAGGAACGAATGGGCTAAATTGAACTCAGTGACACGGGTGGTAATTACTAGTTTGAAGTGTTGTTGTTTTGGGCAGGAAGCCTAGTGGATTGACAGAGAGAGGCCTATGAATAGCAAGAAATCAACTACAGATGCCAAATGTTTTACAGTATTTTACAGTTTTACAGTACAGTGTTTAATTTTTTTAAGGCGAATCGGTGCTCTTTGACCTGGCGGGCAGCCAAAAATGCCTCCTCGATGATCTGTTGAGGTGTTGGATTGAGCTGCGGATCCACAGATGGATGTCTGACACAAAGTGGCACCGAAACATAATGATGATCAAACAGAGTGAGGCCACGGACACTCAGACGTGGCCAGGCATGAGATGACATTATTACAGCCATGTTAAGGTTATAAAGCCTTGGTCTCTTGGGCCCTGACGCTCTTTCTTATTTCTTTTTCTTTTTCCATATTTCTCTGCCTCCTTGCTGCTTGCCAGCCCATGAAATTGTCCTTGTCTTCATTCAAATTCTGGTCAGGAATACTTTAACAGCAGAATCTAGCATTGCTATGTGCAAGTTAATCACAGCAGAACATCAAGTAATGACCAGTAATGTGGGGGGAAAAACAGGGAAGAGAATAGCAGGGTCTATCTTTTCTATCCAGTTTTGTCTGCATTAGCTTTCTCTTACTCTAGGTCAGAGCCGCACAATCACAGCAGCTTTTATGGAGTTCCCTCACAGACAAAAGAGGGTTCAGCATTTGTAATCAACCATTGCCTTTGTGAAGACCACACTATCATCCAGAATGTGTCATCTAAAAACAAATCACACATCTTGTTCATGGAGCTCTCAGAAATATCTCCATTCAGCCACCATACTCTCATGCTCTGAGACATGAGGAATCTCCCACTAGGTGGCCCATAATGTGCGCTCATCTGATGGCCATTGATCTGAATGACACAGAAAGAGGTCAGCAGTGACGGGTTACATAAAGAGAACAGAGGCAGATGGGGATGTCCATCATGTCTATCATGGTGAACTTGTTAGCAAACAGTTGCTTATTTACACATCCAGCAGATACGGAGCAACATTAGCATTCATTTGAAATTGTATTTGTGTCCACCTCATGAATGTAAGCCCAATATTCACTGTCTTTTAGCTCTGTTGGTCTTTTACATACAAGTAGTTATGTGATCCATTGTTAATATAAAAATATTCATTACAGCCACTTTAAAGCATTAATTCTGGGTTGCGGAAGAGTTATCTTATTCATTGTTCCTTGTCTAGTTGTCAGTGCTTTTGCCTAATAAAGATTATCCTGAGAAAAAGATAATTTGGGTGTTTTAGAAGTCGAACAGTAGACTACAGTCAGCCTCTCCTCCACCTTCTACTGTAGCACAGACTGCATTCTCTCAACTTCCCATCTAAATGAACAGTTCAGGACATTCTTGACTATCTGAAGCTTTTGCAGATGCTGTTTTGCTTCACTTGACCATATCATAAGGCAATAGTCCAGATGTAACAAAACCAAAGGTTGTTCAACCTGCTTTAATGTGCCTGGAGATAGAAATGAGTATAATACATTTACATAGTTGATATCCATCTGCCCTTTTTAGTTATAATTTTGTCTTGATGGCTAGTCCAAGTCTCATTAAGGGTATTACCCAAGAGTTTGCTTTCTTAACCTGCTCTATAGGATTACCCTGAATTGTGAAGCGTAAATTTTTTTTGTATATGTTTAGAACTAAAGTTATTTCATGATACGTGTTTGTTCATTTGAACATGCCGTAAAGATCCTGGTGATTTTACTGTTCAAAAAACCTTGAAAGGAAAGCAAATGCTTTGTGTTTTATTAATGCAGTGACTCTGCTGGTGTTGGGTGACCTGCTCTTTTCAAAGCGTGCTGTCTGAAAGTCTCTACCCAGGCTCTGTACTGGTGAACAGCAATGTGATTATAGAAGAACAGGCAACTTAAATATAATTTCTATGATCCAGAAAGAACAGCCAGTCACTGGCCACATGTTGTTTTGAAACAGCACAAATATGTAATTAATGAAGATAAACACAAGCGTATTAAATACATACAGCAAAATAGTAACATACATGTTGTATCTTACAGTGACATGTCCCTGTAATAAATATAATCTGTTGCCATAAACAGCACTTTTTTAACACTCTTTTTTAAGTGCTTTATGCATTGAACTCTACAGCGTGTGCAACTGTTTTTGTCTATTGAAAGACTCCAGGTGACAAGAAAGTGTGTGTTAGCAAAAAACATGTCCACCAGGCTTGTGCAGCAAAAAGAAAACCATACCGGAAATCCTTTTATGTCTGCTGACAGCGATGACCTGAAAGCGTTGACATATCCCTTGAATTGGCTTTCATGACATGATAATGTGACCTTCATTTCAGGTAGTTTGGAAAGCAATTTTTTTCACTGAAGCTAAAGTTAGCAATTTAATTATGTTGTGTGTATGTGGGGGGTGGGGGGGCTCTGAAATGCCAAGGCCAATGCTACGCTTGCTTAAATCTGTACCCCACCTCTGCATCCACAGTAAAATAGCCTCTACTTGCTGCAGTGTGATAACATTTGGCTTAAAAATTGGTTTCCGTGTGACTCATGTAGAAAGAATTTTTGGTAACCCTAACCCTTTTGTGTGTATGGAGTACACATTTCCCAAGTCTGAAAGCGAATAATAAGGACTAAGTAAACGAGCAGTCTGTATAGCATGGAAATGCAGTATTTGGGGGTGAAAAATGTGTGCAAGAATCATTAATTTGAGGATATAAATTAGTTATTTGTAATACAATCTACTACAATAATTCATGTACATAAAATGATCTCTTTCCCAGCTCAATCAATGCTAATGTCAAAGCTTTGACATTATCTATACAGACTATTTATGGACAGACGATTCTGGAAATACAAGCAGAAATCTAAACTCTCATCTTACAGCTTGCCAACTAAACTACACCACATATTGTACCTCACACAGCATCTGCACACATTTGCCTCTTCTCTTGTTTGAGTAGAAAACAGAACTATTTTGTCCAACACCTAAATTGCTAACTTCATTAAGTGTACATACATTCATTATAAAGTGGCAGTACTAAGAAGTGAGTAAAGGTACTCAGTCAGACAGAAATCTTCCTTGCTGGTATTTGATACTGGTGGGGAATGGTCCAGTTCAAGCACGACTCCAGACCTTAACTTTAAGTAGGATCTGACATATATACAAATATATCGGATTGCTGATTTTGTGTAATCAAGCCAATATTTCCCTTTAAATAAAAACTCAACAGCAGTCAACTGGTGTAGTCCACCTTATACATGATGCAGTTAGATTAATTCTAAGGAAAATTCAGGGGGGAAACGCTGAATAGTATTCAAGAATTGTATAGTTAAGCATACCGAATGTGTAGGGCTGCAACTAATGATTGCTTGCATTATCGATTAATCTGGTGATTATTTCCACGATTAATCGGTTAATCGTTTGGTCTATAAAACATGAGAAAAAAGTGAAAAACATCCATCCCAGTTTCTTAGACTCCAAGGTGATGTCTTCAGATGTCTTCGTTTGTCCAACCAACAGTCCAATGCCCAAAGATATTCAGTTAACTATAATGTAAGGTCAAGAAAAACAGCAATGTCTCACATTTGAGAACCTGTAAGCATCAATTTTTTGGCATTTTTATTTGAAAAATTACTGAATTGATTGCACAAGCATCCTCCCTGAATTTCTACAAACACTCAGCCTTCACAAAACCCTTTATAGGACATCTGAGCTTTCATCAGAGCTGAACACATCTTCCCTTTCTACTTGTTGCTAAGTAAACCTGCCATCTGACATCCATTTCTCTTATGTCTCTCCGTCTAGCAACCTCACAGCATCGTCCAGCGCCGCCTGCTGGAGGGAAACATCACGCGGCTGCGAGGGGAAGCCCGGGATGCTGGCAACAGGGTTCGGTCCCCGCTGGCTGACACCAAGGACGGACCCGCTGACGCCGAGGAGAGGAGCGAGAGCACAGCCGACGACTCCACAGAGGAGAGGGAGTCTCTGGAGGAAAGCGAGAGGAGTCTACGGTCGGACGAAGAGGACGACAGCAGCGAAGCCGGAGCCAGACAGACAGCTGAAAAGACTGAGGGCACGGAGAGCTTGACCCTCCTCACAGCTCTGGTTGTTCAATGCAAGGTACTGCACTGTGTAAAATGTACTCTGCCTGTCTCTCCTCGCTCACATTCAATGCTTTGACACGTTCTACTACTGCATAAAAACTGAAAACAAGAGAGGATACAAAGACAGCATCATTCTGCTCCCATGACTCATCACTTTAAGCCCACTCTTCATTTATTTTCCTTTTTCAACACATCAAAAGCTTGGCAGGACCCAGCAGCTGTCTGGTTGGATCAGAACAACAGATAACTGAGTCATGGTGACTGAAAGTCCAACCTGGTTAACAGGTGCACATGGGTCCAGAATGGATTAAATGTAGGTTACAGGGGTAACAAGTGCACAAGGGCTTGAAATGGACAAACTGTGTGGGCCGCAGGACACAAAGAGGGAAAACAATGAGAATAAATTTATTTATTAAATTAAACTGCATTAATATTTGTGCAGTATTGAGCCCCATGCAGTAACCAACAGGTGACCCTCTCACTTGGGGTCTAGTTTTGCCCACTTGTACCCCACGTTGCCTCTTGTAGCCCCTTGAGGATGACTGCTCACTTTGGCCCACTTGACTCTAGTACCAATGCAGTGGCAGCCTCATATAAAGCTATTTATTTTAATTTATGGCCGCAGACCTCTGCTACTACATTAGTGTGTCTTGTTAGAATTTGAAACACTGCAGTCCACAGTCGCAGCAACTGTGTGCAGCTCCTTGTTGATGTTTGGCTCTTTGACTGTGTGACCAACAGTACCTATTAGTTGGTGGTCACATTGTACTATATTCTTTTGTCCAACTCGTATGGTAACAAGATAAAGACAGAGCTAAATGGGTGTCATTGTGGAGGTTCACCAGAAAATACATAAAACTTCAAGATGCTGGTTAAATGCTGGTTAAATTGCTGTTCTTCCAAGAAGACACTGCAGTGAACTCAGCTTAGTTTATTTAAACAGCACCCAACGATCAGTATTATACGAAGGAATCCGCTTAAGGGACAGCTTTCGGGTGCTTGCTGTAGATTTGCCCACAGTGTAAACTCGAGTGTCGGAGTGCATTAGCAACTCCTGTAAAGACGACAGCGGACATTGTGCACTAGTGAGCAAAGGAATTGGTGCATGAGCAAACGGACTCTTCTCTCACCCCTCATTTCCTGTCAACTCTCTACTAGCTATTATCAGTAAAGGCTAAAATACTTTTTATTTAGAATACGAGTTAAGATAAGGGGCATTCAAGCATTTTAGTGTAATAAAGTTGAGAGACTCACAAGAAACAGATTTTAAAAAGTATGGTCAAAATTTAAGCAGAGATATATTGGCTCTTAGTCCCTAGTTTGGGTCAAGCAATAGATCCTACATTTCCCATAATGCATCTCAGTAGTGTTTTCAGTAGATCCTCTGTGCCTGGTAAAAGCCCACATCTTTTAAACTCCACATCCCAAGTTTGTAACACACACACACTCACACAAACGCCTTCTGATAAAAATGTTTCAAATCCAATCCGATATAGCCCTGATGATGTCATCGGGGTCATGATGTCATCACTGTTTTAATGAGTAGTAGCCTTTCTGACAAGTAAACCGATCTTCATGTGTAAAATCAGAGAAGTGCCCCTTAAATTAATAAACCGTGACTGCAACTAGTCATCAGTCTATCTATGTTTTAGGGTAAGGCCATGTAGCATTTTAAACAACCCCCTTTATTAGACAAAACAAAATAGAAAACTGCACCATTATACATGCAGTGACTCAGTATTCCTGCTTTTTATTCACTGTCTTTTCTTACAATTTGTCTGAAACACATTAGGCATTAATGGTTGTCTGGTTTCACGTGGAGATGCTCCCTGTGGTCCCCGATCTAACACACACTCAACACTCTAATGACTAATGTATGCAGAAAGGTCACACAAAATACTCAAGCAGTGATTTAGTCTGTCCTCAAGCTGATTTTTCATATCTAGCTACCAGAGAAGGATGATACTTAATTACACAATGTCAGTTAAAACAGTCATGTTTTATATGAAGTACTGACAGAAAATAAAGACAGATGTCCATCAGAATAACTGACATTGCATAGCAGATACAGAGATCAGGCTCTTTGTCATTTACCAAGCAAAAAAAATGTGCTGCTTTTCATTTACCAAGCAAAAAAAAAGTGCTGCTTTTCTCAGTTTTATATAATTCTACTGAATACATTTTATTTATTTTTTTTACTATTTTCTGACATTTATAGACTAAACTATTAAATGATGAATCAAAACAATAATACAAAGATGAATAAATAATGAAAATAAGCATTCTTTTATCAAATTCTCTATTAAATCTAATCAAGGACAAAGATAGTAGATACATACATAGGTGCCAATATTAAATACTTGACCTATATCCAGGGGCTAAAGAGCTAACATTTTGGATTCTGATTAGAGAGAATTGCAGCCATATATAATACCAAGGACGGACCTATTTTTTATCCTTTGAAAGAGATCAATGCAGTGATCAAACAACTGCTATTCCCTGTGGTATTAAAAGCACGTAGCACAGCTTCTGCGTGTGTGAGTGTATTAGTAGTCTACTTAGGAGTTTTCTGGTAGATTCAGCATTTTCCCCTATTACTCATTGTGCTTTGCTTAGTTTTATCATCAACGTATTAAATGCAAAGCGTTCCTCAGTTACTCATTCTGCAGCTAATTTTAAACTTCAGTGAGAGAGAGGGATTTCTGCACAGCCAGGACTGAGACAAAAGAGCTGGTTTGTGGGCCTGCTGATAAGCCGGTGAGTCTGTGAGGACAAAGGGGGCTCAGCTCAGTCCGTACAGAGTGTGAGGGATCAAAACATGGCTCATGGAAACTGAACGTGTTTATTTCCAAAGGGGGAAATATCCTCGGGTCAAGTGGATAAGGTATTGATTTATGACGGAGATGACGAGGAGAGAAAGATATACGGTATATGGTATCTCAGGAACCAGGATGTGGGCTGGACAGTAAAAACCACAGCAGATGTTATAACATCTCATCACATCACACATTGGTATATATATATATATATATATATATATATATATATATACATATATATCAATAGGATGATAGGCTCTATGATAACAGATGTGGTTAAACATCCAACCTGTGATATACATTTCAAAACGATGACCAATTCAAGAAGTATACAATGAAAACTCAATCAAAAGTACAAGAATCCCAAAGGAGAGACAATAATACATCAAATATATCAACCAAGACCAAGAGTCTACAGCCATGCTAGCAGCTTTATGAGGCTGTACAGGAGTGTCAGCTAAATGCTAACATGCTGATGTTATGCAGGTATAATGTTCACCATGTTCACAATCTTAGTTTAGCGTGTTAGCATGCTAACATTTGCTAAGTGCAACTGAGGCTAATTAAGTATTGGACAAAGTGAAATTTTGACCTGATGATGGCGCAAGAGGAAATGTCAGAGGATCATCAAAGTTATTACAATTCATTCTGAGGGGAACATGAATGTCTGAACGAAATTTCATGGCAATCCGTCGAATTGATGTTGAGACATTTCACTAAAAAACACAAATGTGATCCTCTTGGTGGCCCAAGAGGAAAAGAGGGATCGCCAAAGTCAGTAGAATTCATCCTCTGGGGATTATGAAGGTCTGTACAAACTTTCATGGCAGTCAGTCCAATTGTCATTGAGATATTTTAGTGTGCATCCATAGAGCCCTGCCGCTAGCATGACAAAAAATATTAAAATAGTTTTAAGTCGAATGAAAGGAAACACTGAAATATTATACAGGATAAAAATCTGTTAACATTTGTCTGTTAACATACACTAACATTAATCTATGTTATTGTTTAGACTATGGACAGCTATCAACAAGAAGCTATACCAAAAATTAATTTTAATGTCACCTCCTCGTTTGGGGGCTCTAACATGCTCAATGTCAATATAGTATATCTCAGGGAGGACACTGGGTGAAATGCACTGCCAGTGTGTTGGTCCTGGGTGCTAATATATCTCCTGTTTTTGGCCATTCTTGTTTTGTGGTTTGAAGTCAGTGTGCAGGTGTTACTTCCATTTTGAGTGTTTAAAATTATTGCATTTTCAAAAATACACTCAGTCAGTATTAGCTTGCTTATAATATTAGTATTTGTAGCTCGTCAAGGTCCAGTAGTTTGACAGCTCCGCCTGTGAGGACTTTAACCTTGTTCCATAAATAAAAATTACCAAGAACATTACTGTTTCCTGAACTGCAGTTTATCTGGAAGCAAAATCATAAAAAATAAGACCATAGAGTAATGTAGTAGGATCTATTTGAATTTGATAGTGAAAAGACTTCTAATTTATACATGGTGTGATACACAGTTAACAGTGTGGGGGTGGTGCCAACATACTGCTTATCTCACATGCACACAGAGATACTATATGTTCTGAATACATTCTTCACTCTACCATTACTATTTTCCCTCGACAAACATGTTCCTACTTGTGTACAGTTGCATGACATCAAGTAAGAGGATGCTGAATAGAAAAAGGCCATTACAGACAACTGTTCCCATAAACCATTACAATCTGCTGCACTATAGACTTTCCTCTGCTTCCCATGAAACATGTCATTGTGACATGAAGTGCCCTGAAGGCAACAGAGAAACTGCGAGATGCAGAAGAATTGAAATGTCAGTGGAAATTAGGACAAGCTGCCTGTTAGCATTACTACTGAAACACGTAGCTTGAATGATGGAAAAAGAAAAAAATGTGAAAGATTAAAGGAATAGTCATTTTGGAAATACACTTATTTGCTTTTTTTGCTGTGAGTTAGATGTAACTCTCGTATCTGTGTTAAAGCTACAGCCAGGAGATGGTTAGTTTAGCTTAGCATGAAGACTAGAAAAAGGGGAAAATCATTTGCGGTTTTTACACTTCAGTTTTTGTACAAATTAAACAAACAATATATAACGTGCTAATTAGTGAGCTTTAGAGGTGCTGGTAGGTGTATTTTTTAACAGAACTGTTCAAAGCTGTTTCCCCCTTTTTCCAGTCTTTCCGCTAAACTAAGCTAAGCTAACTGGCTCCTGGCAGTAGCTTCATATTTGACAGACAGACATGAGAGTGGTATCAATCTTTTAATGTAACTCTTGGCAATATAAAGTGAAAACATGTATTTCCCAAAATGTCAAACTATCACTTTAAACCTGCAATAACTGATTTTTTGGGCTCTTTGGGGCAGCGGAAACAAGCTGATATGACAAACTTGTTAGCAAACAGTTACCTATTTACATATCCTGCAGATAAGGAGCAACATTAGCATTCATTTGGGGTCATGTTTGTGGCCACCTGATGAATGTAAGTCCAATATTCACTCTCTTTTCGCTCTGTTTTTGGTCTCTACCAACTCCTGAGGTAAATATCTGACTCTTTAGCTGCTAAATGCTCCACTATGTTCACCAGCTAGTAGCTAACGGTGTCTGTCTGCTGTTTGGTGCTGAGCAGTTAGCGTACAGTGGGGTTTAAGAGCTTTATTGCTGAAAACAACTGCCTTCTGCCAAAAATTACGCTATGAGAGCTGTAAGAGTGAACTAAAACAGTTGGTGGCCACAAAACCAAAACAATGAGCTTAAAAATGGTAAAAAGCTCCGTAGAACTGAGGGGAGTCGAGTGATATTTTCTGTGGGTTTGTCAGTACGTACGTGCTTTCACATATTGTAATTTAATCGTATTATAAAAATACTGATTATAGCTGCTTTAAAGATAAAAATAATCATTAACTCTGCAATATAGTGAAGTTTCAGTTTTTTAAAATGAATCATGTGAGTTGTCATAGATCACTTTCCTCTTCAGTGTGGAGTTGTTTGGTTGACTAATGAGTTAAATGCACATATGACTCACTTGGTTTAATATTTCATGCTCTAGTGATACTTTTGAGAACATTAAGTCAGAAAAACCAAAGTGCACTCAACAAACTGAAGAATCAGCATTTTGTCGGGAAATAGAGTCAATAACATTAACTTAACAGATCAGTTAATAATAAAAAAAAAACAAATCATGTGATCTGTAATGGTATACAGAATGCCCCTGTTGGTTTACTTTTAATTTTATTATTAACTGCTAGGATGTTGAACCGAACGCCTGCAGCATTTAACAGAAGGGTAGTGATTTAAGACTCCAACACAGAATCAATAAAGATCAAGTTACAAACACAGAATAACATTTGACTCAAAAAACAAGGGCTGGCTTGGAAATACTGCACCAGTGGGAGATTTGTTTAGTTTGTGCGAAGTTGATTAACAGCCGACTTAGACTTTATTTTTCAGTTTGGCAGTCTCACAAGCATGTGGCAGCCGAATGGATTTGTTCAAAAGAAAAGAGATCAGTAGTTTTCAAAGGCTCCCCACTGAGTTGTATTAATGTGCTGTTGTGACTGGCTGTATCCTTGTGTACGGTGGTTCCAGACTAAAGTTGAAAATCACAATGTGACACCAAATTCCCCCTCTGTCTTCCCCACAGTGCTGCGAGACTGAAGTCAAGGCATCCATCAGCACCAGCAGCCAACATAACCACATCTCCACCTCCTGCTGTCAGAGGCTGGGGTAAGAAACACTGTGCTCTTAAGTGCAAACACTTACAACACATATATTACTTGCCATCTTTAAAAGCGTTTGACAATCAAATCAATCACATGCAAATACTGAACACTGATAAGAAAGAGTAAAAGTAAAACCAAGAAAAAGTCTAAGGATAACAGGATATGAATGTTAAAAGAATTGGCTAAAAAATAAGCTTTGAGGAGAGATTCAATAACTAAGGCGGGTTTTTCCAGATCCTTAAAGACCTGACATCATCTTTAAGAAAAGACATTAAAATGCCAGTCTTTAGATCAGAGTCTGTGCACTGCCTTAACAGTGTGAAGAGGATGTGACATTTTGTTCTCATCTTAATTTCAAATCAGCTCTAAAGGAAGCAGATAAACAGTAAAAGCTGCTAAAATTGGTTTACTGTTTGTCTTCAAAATGCTAGTTAATAAAATCTCAACTGCATAAACTTTTGATTAACATTTGAATAAAAAGCTGATGAAAGAGTGACATAATAATGACTATGTATCTATTTCTGATAGATAGCTAATGTATAAAATGAAATGTCCCAAAAAGGTTTTGTATTTGAACTACTAAAGATATTGTTTTGTGTGACTGTGTGTGTATTATTAGCTTGGTGCCCATTCAGGACAGTTCACCATGTGGTGTGAGCAGCTCAGTGACGGGTTTGCAGCTGCAGCTGGGCAGACAGACGGTCCAGTGTTCAGCCTATGTCAAAGGTAGGAATATTAGGTCACACTATAACAGTTCTGATCCAGGGAAATAAAGTAAATCTATTTGAATGATTTGGATCTTTTAGTTAATATGAATTTACAGCCATGCTAGTGGCTCTGTGAGGCTATACTTAGGCACAGTGGGGCTTTTAGCTAAATGCTAACGTCAGCATGCTAACAATGTCAATGTGAACGTACTGATGTTTAGCAGGTGTAATGTTTATCACTTTCACCATCTTGGTTTAGCATGTTAGCATGCTAACATTTGGTAACAGGCACCAAACAAACTACAGCTGAGGCTAATGGGAATGTCATTAGTTTTGCTGTTTTCTTGTTGCAAACGAAAGTATTGAACAAATAAAAATTTTGACCGAGTGAGAAGTTAAGGGATCACCAAAGTTATTAAATTGCATCCTGAGGGGGACATGAATGTGTGTGCCAAATTGTACGACAATCCATCCAACAGTTGTTAAGGTATTTCACTCAAAACCACAAATGTCAACCTCATGGTGGCGCTAGAGGAAACGTCAGGGGATCACCAAAGTCAGTAGGCTTAATCGTCTGCAGACAAAGAATATCTGTAGCAAATTTTATGGCAATCGTAGTTGTTGAACTGCTGCTAGCGTGGCTAAAAAGTCAATGTTTTTACCTTAGGCGACATTTGAGTGGTCACAAATGGTGCTGGTGATTTTCCAGTTGTCAAAACACACTGGTCATATGCATAAATGCTGCCGCAACTCTAGTAGAAAATTACAAGTTCCCCTGCTGTGTAATTTCTGCAGAGATTCCGATAAAAGAGATTTTGAGTTGGATATGTGCTCATCTCTGTACTTAACATTCAGACAGTACATCCTACCATGTCCTCTTAAAGCACCTAGGCAGAAATTACCATTAAATAAAAGGACAGCTAGGTCGACGAGAATATGTTAAAGTAGTAATTAACAATATTTTCAGGCAAATAAATGTCTCTTTTGCAGCTGTTTCCACTTTATATTGTCAATGCAACACAATAATGTTGAATGCACTCTTGAAGAAAGCTTTTACATCTGCTGTACTAAGAGTGCCAGGTACCTTCTTTGAGGGAAAAATCCCCTGGTGCTGAAAAAGAACAAGTGGGAAGATAATTATCGTGAACGGTAATTGTCACAGTGGCTAAACAGACAAAGAAGGAACCAAACTTCATAAACAGAAAATCCAAGTACTGAAAACACTGTTTACTGAGGGATTTTGTGTGACAGATCTTGTTTTTTTAGATTCTTATGACAAATTTTGGCGATAAGTGGTCATTGATACCATGTGTAACAGTCACTGCAGGCACTAGTCCAAAGACAAACAACATCAACTGCAGATAATAAACAAAAGCGGTCCAAAAGAAGGAGAGGAACAAGTAAATCTGCATCATTTGTGTCCTTTAGCATCACTATAGGTCTCTGGAAGGGAATACCAGAGTTTATTTTTGTCATGTAGAGGGTTGCATTTCTTTTAAGGACACTTGCATTCAGCTTTCTGCTTTTGTAAGAAATATCATTTCCTCTGCAGGTGAGCATTTTTTTTAGATAAGCCCCTTCATGGATGTTTAGAACAGCAAGAGTAAGCGCTTTCATGAATAGGGGTTAGAGATGTGCCGGTATGCCAGTTTTATTATATACCTTGGTGAAATATTACCATGACTATCGCCGTTTTCAGCAAGAACCATGAGCACAGCACAGCAACCTGCCTTCAATAGTAGCAGCAGCAGGACTATTCAGCTACTCTGGCCAAGACTTGCTATGCTAACATTAGCTAGCAGACCCACTGAAGCACGGCTAGTTTATCAGTGCTGAGTTGTACATTAAGTGAGGGAGAGAGAGCATGGTCCACAGTCCATCACTATTATGGTCTGTTCTATTCTCAGTCTTTTAAAATTATTTTAACCATTGACACCCAAAATAAATCAGAATAAAAACACGAATGGATGCATAGAATCTTAAGAGACACAGACAATACGCTACGTGCTTTTGTTTATGGTGTGTTTGATGTTATTTCTTTTGTCCAACAAAGCTGCAGTATACAGTTCAGTGTTTGTTAGGTTTATAAATAAATATGGTGTAAAGTCATTTTACTATATTGCACCTCTAACAGTAGTATTTCAGGTCCAGTTTAATTATTGTTATAATATACATACATACTGTGATATTTTTGGCCACAATAACTGTAGCATTAAAATTTGATACCGGCACATCCCTAATAGGGATATCCATAAACTGAAGATTAATGCTTCAAAAACATTTACAGTACTTCATTGGGTTGCTGGTGGTAGTTTCATATTTACTGTGCAGACATAAGAGTGGTATCAAACTACTCTTTTAACTCTCGACAAGAAATAAAATGTCAAAATGCCAAAGTCAAAACTTATTTCCTTACTTAGCCCCAAACCATAAATTTATAGAAATATTATTGTGTCCTCACTTGGTCAAAAATGCCCTTACTTTGAAGATTTATCCTGATCTTGGCCTTGTTTTGAGGACATTTGGTCCTCACAAAGATAAAAGAACAAGATCACACACAATTATTTATGTTGCAATTCTTGTCTGCACCTACTCCTCAATTCCTCCCCAACACTGAATAATGATTCTATTTCAGTCTTTAAGCCCAGCGCCTGACTCTTTCACGGACATTAAATTCTCACCCGGCTCCAAAATACGCACCCTCACAAGCACATAAGCTTATCAGCACTCATTAACGCAAGAATGAATAATTTAGTTGTGTTGATGATTTAACCTGGATTCAGGCTAGTGTATGCATGTTCAGACGAGGGTCTTGCTGAATGGGAATCGGAGCAGTTATAAAATTCAATTTCTTTCATTCCCACTCCTCTCCCCTTATCTTTCCTTTCTCCTTTCACTTTCAGAGGATGAGGCCTTTGAGCTGTGCCTGGGTCTTCAGACTCTGTTGGAACTTAAAGTAAGGGCCTCATTTGCTTTGCTAATATTTGGTGTGCCTTATCATGTGTCTTTTTGTGTGTGTGGTTTTTAAAGAACCTGCTGCCTGGAATGGTCACATGGCTTTAAATAAGCAAAAGGGAAGAAGAAGAAGACGACGAAGAAGAAGAAAAATAAATGCTAGTAGAAAAATTAACATTTCAGGGGGAAAGATGGAGGCACAATTCTCAAAAAGAGATGTACTGGATGCAGAGTTATCTAGGTGCAAGGCTGGGTGGTGTTATTTTAGCGGCACAGCTATCTATTAGATGCCCACTGTGCAGGTAAAACCCAAATTGAGGACATCCTGTGAGGTGGGATTTTGAATTTGCACATTTGAAAATGCAATTTAAACACCATGAAAAAACTATCTGGCAATCTGAAGTTAGTGCACTCCCTTATGTCAGTATTACATGTGCTGCATCTGGTTAATATCTTCCTAAAAATCTAATTAGAGTGGGACTTGAGGGTATGAAAGGAACATGAGTTCCCTTATAAGTAGCCCTTAAGGATTTTGTAATGTAAGATGAACATTTTCCTCCAAGCTCACTCCTGTATTTTTCTGCAAACTTTCATAAACAATTTAGTAATGAATTAAAATGAATGGCGTAAACTATCTTAGGGTTTATCGTATAAAAGGTTTCAGTCGTGGGTCGTGGACTCCTGGACGAATGAGGGACTACACCGTCTTATCTTAGGGTTTATTGAAATGTAAATGTAACACAACGACTGCAAAAGAAACTCATCCCTGCTTTCTACTGAAGGACTCATCAGAGATACTATAGTCAAATGCCATCGTCATGTTAAACCCTAGAAGTTTTAGGTTTTGATTATAGATTTTAGGTGATTCTGATGGTATACGATTTTAGAAGAATTTAGAGCAGAAACAATTTGTTTATTTTTAAAGCAAAAAAACAAAACAATGTTTTAGTAAACTGAATATTTTTGGGTTTTGGATTGTTGCTCAAGTGATTTAAAGACATCACCTTGGGCTTTAGGAAATTGTGATCGGAATTTTTCACTATCTTCTGACTTTATTTGCCAAACGATTAATTGTGAAAACAATCGTCAAATTAATTGATAATGAAAATAATTGTTGCAGTTGCAGCCCTAGAAAATTTAAACAACCACAGTGAAAATTGGTGCAGCCTGTGTGTTACTTAACCCATTCATCTCAGTGCCCTTGGAAGCAGGTCCAGTAGCGGTGTACGTTGCTTCCACAGTGTATTTTATATACGACCACTGGGGGGCGCTAACGTAAGAAACTTTACACACAAATCTACACATAGTGGTTTTAAGTCATTTTATGTAATTGGTGAGAATTATATCATACCAACATGCTGAGTAGCCGAATGCTAGCAGCTAACTTGCTGCATGCCGTACAGTCATCTCCACGTGACTGTCCACACACACATCCGGCTACCCCCCGTTTCCTCTACAGTGCCACCTCAGAGTGCCGTTTCCTGTGAGAACTGTATGAGAGATGTTTACACTCTGCACTTCTGTCCACTGACTAATCGTTTCACCTCTATAACAGATAAACATAAAGAACACAAGGACATAGCTAATCTGAGCAAATCTGGTCACGTAGTGCAGTGGCTCACAACCTTAAAACAAAGCAATATCTACTTCAACTATGTAGGCTATTAACGGAGTGATTTTCCCTTCTCAGATTGTTAACTTTAAGTAATTTAACAGGCCTGAATGGGTAAAACTATCTAGTATTCCACAAGAAAATATTAATAATTATAGACGCCTGAAAAAAGAAATATTGCAGAATACATTTTTATTGTATCCTATCCCATTAATCATCTCCTGACCCTGATGTAATATTACTTATGTTTCCCTATGTGTGTCCTCTCACAGTGCTGCCTGGACCTGAGCAGTCGGGTCCTGAAGCTGCAGGGCTGCGGCGAGGAGCTGCCCTTCCTGAACCCTTTGACCGACAGCCAGTGCCAACACGACACCAACGAGAACCTGTGAGCTCGACTCGACGGTGGCGACCACTTTCCTTGAATCTCGACTGGTTGCCGTTTGTGTCTGGACCGTCCGATCACAGTGTCTCACAACTGCCAGAACATGGATGAGCATTCGCCACCGTCATTCTTGAGTTTACATCATTGTGTTTGTAGAATTAAGACATTCACCATGATTATTTCTTATATTAAATTAGCCTAGTTTACAGAGCGGATGAAAGCCAGTTATGAGCCAATCCGATCTCTGAGTCTAATCATTCTTTATGATTATAATGTATATTCAAACCAATTCCTCTGTTGAGCTGCTTGGGTACACTGGGAAAGGGAAAACCATTATAATCATTAATAATTAAAGTGAACTTTAGTGGAATATTTTGTGATTTGGCTATACAAAAATTTGTGATAAAGTAATTAAAAAACTGTTAATTGTAAACCTTATCATTTCAGTTTAGATGGTGTTAAAGGAATAGTTTTATATTTTGAGACACAAACACGATTGGTTTTCTTACCAAGCTATATGAGAAGATACCACGCTCAAACTGGTCAGCTTAGTTTAGCATAAAGTCTGGAAACAGGGGGAAACAGCTAGCCTGGCTCTGTCCAAAGGTAACAAAATCCGCCTATGAGCACCTCTAAAGCTCACTAATTAACATGTTACACCTCTGTTTAATCCGTACAAACACTGAAATGTAAAAAAACATCAAGTTGCAGTTTTATGGTAAAGGAAGTCTGTACCAGGCTGAGAAATAGTCTTTATCCATTACTTTAAGCTATTTCAACCATTATCCATTACTTTAAGATAACTAATTTAAATATTTGCTCATTACTTTTAGCTAACTACTTCAACTGTTCATTCATTACTTTTTAGCTAACTATTCCAACCATTTATCCATTACTTTTAGCTATATATTTCAACCATGTATTTATTAGTTTTAGTTAACTGTTTTGACTTCTCTGCTCGCTTGCTAACTAGTTTTCACACACTCTCAATCACTGGATTAAACACACAAGACATAACATGTTAATTAGTGAACTTTAGAGGTGCTGATATGTATATATTGTTACCTTTGGACAGAGCCAGATTAGCTGTTTCGCTAAAGTCTGCAGGCTGTAGCCTTACATTTACCAAACAGTCGTCAAGAATGTGAATAAGCGTATTTACCAAAATGTCAAACTATTCCTTCAAGAATCAACATGACTCGTCTAAAAAGTGTCGGTACTCAGGATGCCCTTTCCAGTGTGTTAAAAGGAAATTTTGAGAAGTCTTGAAGTTTTCAGAAGTCATTAGGTTTGAATCAGGCTAGGATAATGACGGGCTCTCATCTTGAATTTGAAAAGAGATCTGAGGAAAATACCGCAGTTTATGATGTACTTATATTCAGCTTTGTAAAGCCCCTTTACTCTTTCTTTCCCCATCAGAAGACAGATGTGGTTAAGGTTTCCAGGAGCACACTTCCAGTCAATCAAGACAGCCTAGACTAAATTACAGTAGTTCCCTATAAATCCCTTCTAATAAAAATAGACTTCAGGCCAGCCAGCAAAACATATTTGAGTCAGACTGAGCTACATATATATCAAAACATTCCATCTGCATGACTTTGTAAAGTTCTGCCTTTAAGTCTGCATGTTTGTGAACTAGTCTGATTGTGTCACATTGAAAGTCTGAAGGGGCTGTGTCTGTGTGTTTATGTGTGCATGTGTGTGCGTTAGGAGTCCAAGCAGGGTTTTTCTGCCTTGTTTTGGCTTGTGTTTCACATGGGAAAAAAGTGGAATAGGTCCTATCTTCCCCAAACCGGTCCACCGAGCTCCGGTCACAACAAGCTGCCAAAAGCCGACCCCAGCTGCCTTCCCTCTCTGCCTCTTTCAGGAGATTTTCATCACTCGGCTGAGGCTGCGCTCTGTGCCAAGGCCCCTCTTCAAGCTCATCTTTTTCTTTATTCGGAGGAACGGTCTTCTTTGTGTATTTACCGCCTTTTTTGGCTGATGTTATCCACTTTGACGCCTCATGTTTGCTGATTTGCCTGTCACAAGAAAAGAACTCCCCACTACAGTGCCACCTGCCTCTCCCGTCTCTCAGTGTTTTTATGGTGTGGAGAATCAAGAACTGCCTCAGATCATGCTCTTCTTGAGCCGTGCCGTGCTTTTGACTGTGCTACAGTATCCATCTAACCTCTTTGCGGAGGATTACTAATGTTTGTTTCTCTTTGATGTAGTAGTGACCTTCCTACGCCATATGAGAGGAATCGATGTATGACAGAAATTTATTTTTGGTGTTTCTCTTCTTCTGAACAGTATTTTCTCTGCCTAATAAAATATGTATTCTGGCTAGCTCTGTTTGTATTTGTAATTGTAATATTAACTGACACAGCATGGAGGAGTGATGGGCCCATTTGGAAACGCAGAGCAACATTATGTGAAAGGGCAGCCGTTTAAAATCTCTAATCTCCGTCTGTCTGAATAATGTGAATCACCAGACTGGTTGTGGGAGGGCTCCACTAGAAGACAGCCAGAGCAGCCACTTCCTAGTTTTATTGGACATCACATTGATTCCCATGGTCTGTACTTGCAAAACACCCGTGTATGTGCCCTTCACTGGTACATCCTGCTATATAAAGAACCTTGTCATGTCAGAACAGAGAAAGCAGATGTTCCCACAGCACCAAGGAGCTCCGGCAGTTGACCCCTCTGACCATTGAAGGTTCCCATCTCGCTGTATTGCACTTCTTCCATGACACAGATAGAAGACAGTCCAAGTCAAGTCTGTCAGAGAAAGTCTCAAGTCAAGTTTTAAGTCTGGTAGTGCTGAGGGGCAAGTCCAAGTCAAGTCTCAGGTCTTCATAAGCAAATTGCAAGTCTAGATGCAAGATGCATTTTTTACATAACTGAGACATGTCCTTTCCATGCACAGGCCTAACAGCTGAACATTCAAGCCGGTGCTAAACTGATTAGATAACTAATCAATCGACATAAATTTTGATTAAATTCAATGACTATCTTGATTGTTTAACTCATTTATCAAACATTTGCTGGTACCGACTTCTCAAATGAGATTTGCTGTTTTTCTCCATTTTATATCATTTTAAAAATAATTTTCTTTGTTGGTTGGATAAAACAAGCAATCTGAAGACGTCACCTTGGCCTCTGAGATATTGGGAGAGGCATTTCACCATATTTTCTAACATTTTATAGACTTAATGAACAATCAAGCAATAAAAAATAATAATCAACAGATGAATTGATATTAAAAGATGTTTGTTGCAGCCCTAATTCAAGCTCTGTGGCAATGCAAGGTCTGCCTAGCTGTTGCGGTCTTTATTTCTTATTGCTCTGGGAATTTAGGTCCAAATGTGAGACTCGAACGTTTTTGCTTTCAAGAGTAGAAATACAAAAACTTAACTTACAGTCTCAGTCAAGTCCAAGTCCTCATTTTTGTGACTTAAGGCACAAGCCTCCTCCTGTGCTGTATGCTATATTACAGATGCCACTGTGACAAGCACACAAAAAACAATACTACACTGCAAAACTAATGAGACCAGACGGTAAATCCAGAGGTGTTCAGCTAAAGAAACGTCTAACAAAATTAGTCACAACAGAAGAAGTACTCCACTTCCATTTTTTTTTTTTCAGGGACACATCTGCATTAGATTGGTATTTTATTTCTGTTTTGACACGTCTGTTTCCTCTTGTCAGAGCTGTCAGGCGATGCTATTTCTGTTGCGCTCCGTGTGACAGCTCCCTGCACCGGTAAGCCAGGGAACACGGGGAAAAGAACATTACAGGAACACAAAATTACAACAAACCTTGTTAGAGAAGATCCCCCTCAATACGCCCCCAACCTTGTTTTCAGTCACTTTGCACACCACATCCTGTTAACACTGCAGCAGGTAACACCTCTGCTTGGAAAGTACCATTAGTCAAGTGTTCTCACAGAAAACACACTGTGGTCGTACTTTTCCTCTTTGTACTGGTGTCTTTAGACAAATGCATGTCATTCAGTCATGATAAGGAACAAGAAAAAGTGAATGCGTAAGTTGAGCTGTAGGCAGTAGTGAATGCCTGATTCTGTCTGTGCAGTAGAGGTGTTGCATAAAGTAACGTGTCTCATTCTCCCATACAGTATGCATGAAGAGGCAGATCTTGACTGGAGAGGTGGTACACTGCTACTGCAGAAGGGGGTGACTAATATAAATCTCCACCCAGAGGACTAAAAGCACACACAGTAACATGGTGATCTCCCCAGACTTACAGTACACTGCCTGTGTGCTTAATCACCCATGTAATAGTATTTAGTAGTGAGTAGAACGTGGAAATGTCCTCACAATAAAACAACTAAACATTACACGAGTTATAGTTATTGTAGTCTCGTCTCTGCTTCCAACAATAATTACAGAGTCATGATTAAACAGCTAATGCACTCAAGTGTCATCTTTAGCCATAGTTTCGAGGTTGTGTATTTAAAGGAGTCAGTTTGTTGTTATTGTATATTTTTCTTACTGTCAAAAAAACGTTAGTCCGCCTCTCAATATTGTCCCTATCCTGTCTGTGGCACTCAGCCCCAAGCCCAAATACATTGTTTAATTTTTTTTAAAGGCTCAGTAATTTCCTAAAACAGCTGGACACTGTAGATTTTTGCAATAGTTATTCAAACAGGAGTAAAAAGTGCATTTGTTGTTATTTTCAGCAGTGGATTAATACACATTTGGTGCTCTAGTAAGTCTTTCCGGCAGCAAAACGGTGTATGTTCATTGTAATGAAGAAAATGTCGCCCAGTGGCTCACTGACGTGTTCTCAGTAGTTTTTAAAACAATAATGGAGCTCTATAGCACAGAGGAATAAGATACACCAGGCTTCGGCTACACAGACAATACGTGTTGGTGGTCAATTCATTGGTGGTTTGGTTTTTTAATAACAATGAGAAAAACTGAATATGGCGTGAATGTGCAAAGTAAATTTCAAGGCAATCCATTCAATATTTGTTAAGATATTTTAGTCTGAGCCAAAGTGGTGCTACTAGAATGGCTTATAATGAATTTTAAGCCTGCATATAAAACTTTTATTTGCAGTGTACTTTTTGGATTTCTGCTCTACTTCACACGATCAGAGGCTGTGGAAGGCGAGTGTGGACTTTGCCACAGACCTTTGATGTAAGCTTGGCCCACTCCTCCATCCAGACCCTCATCACAGCCTGTTTATTTACTTTGCCTGTCACCAGAAATAGCTTTCTGACTCTTTTTGTCCTTCATCTCTATCAATAGCATCTCCTCCCTCTTTGCATCACTCCCTCCATCGAGTGAAGGCTTGCACACACACACACACACACACACACACACACACACACACACACACACACAGTGCAGCAGGCTCGATTAACTCAGTGGGAATGACCCACAAGCCAAAAACCCCAGAGAGAGAGGTAGGGATATTGTGAGGGGAATATTGATCAGACCAGGTCCTCTGTGGTGAGGCAGCTGTTATGTAACACAGTGCCAGGGAGTAGGAGATCCTCCAGAGAGGGTTTGAAACAAGACTATGAAAACATTTAAGCTCTTGCCTGGAAACAATCACAATTATTAACATGCAAATAGAGAAACGTTTATCATTTCAAGCTGAAGGGAATGCGGGCAGAAAAAGACGAATGCCACGTTCATGTCATGTCGGAGTTACATGCTGGCACATGCTATATTAACATTAATTTCAAAGTACAGCTGCTGACGGGGAATTCAGACAGGTATTTTCGGTCACATCCTGAAGTGATGGACAGGTAAAGTTTGGGAACTGTTGGAGGCCACTATGATACACGGTAAGTACATATTAACAGACAGACAGTAGATGGCAGGGACCGCCGCAAAAAGCTAGCAGATGCTATTAGTAAGCTAAACTCCATCCTTAGCAACCAATAACTCCTTTCTGGAGAAATATTGTTATTGTTCTTGCTGTATAAAAAAATCATGTGTCATAATTGATTCTGTACTGTATCTTTAAAAAGACCAAAATAATCCCACATGTAGAAAAATTATGGGGGTTTGATTAAAACATTATTTTTCTATTCAGCCTTGCACTGACCTCCTTTCGTACTTAATCTCAAAGTGACGCAGAGTTAAAAAGAAGCATTAGCCAGTCACATTTGAGGTGTACTGTTCCACTGATCAAAACACTGGTTAGGATTTTAACTGCATCCATAAAATGCATTACAGTTTATAAAAACCAAACACTTGCGGACTACTCTGTATAACAAAGCAGCCAGTCAGATTGAAATCCTCGCTGCATCTGCTGAGATAAAACCACTGGCTATTAAAACTGCCTGTTGTGCTGTTCATCAAGAAGCTATCCCCCATCGAGCATGAGGGGATGATGAAACGATGCGGAATTAAGCCTGACGCAGACGAAATTGGGTGCCGTTAATCAGTGGTGTCAGTTCCCTCAGCGGCTTGCAGCTGTTGATGGAACGTGATGGAGCTCGTGTCAAGCCCCCACCAACCCCCTTTGGAGGCTGGGGGTCCAGCTGTCAGTTAGGATCAGATCCATATTACCACACCCACCACCCACTGCGCCACCAGGACCAAGCATGGGCACTGGGCATAAGCTGAAGAAGGGGATGCTCATTTAAACTGGCAGGAGGGATGTAGAGAAATATATATATATACACATACATACATAGGCTAAAATATAACCATAATGAATCTGTCTCAACACCGGTGGTGGAAAAAGTACTCAGATCCTTGTAAAAATACTACATTACACATAAAAGTCATGCATTCAAAATCCGTTTATGTAAAATCTATGAAACTAGTAACTATAGCTGTCATATGAATGCAGTTGAGTAAAAAGTTCAATATTTTCCTCTGAAATGTAGTGAAGTAGAAGTATAAAGTACAGTATTTTAGTAAATGTACTCAGGTACTTTCCACCACTCCTCAACACCAACTGAACATTGTGAGCTTCACAAAGCTACAGCAGGATTTGTTGCATCGAACTGCATTAGACTCTCAGGTGTTTTGTCATTTCTTGATAAAGTCTGAAAATGAGCTTTAGCTAAAACCCTGATTCATCATCTATCAAAGCCTGAGCATAATTATCCTCATTCAAGCACACAGACACATCCCTGCCATTTGTGATTCATCAGCATTGTATTCCAGGTGTAAATGGATAGCGTCTCTGTGAGTGAATGAATCAACAGCCATCGTAGCCTGGTTCATCATGTATTGTGCAATCAAACATAATAGCTGCATATTTTTCTCTGAAATCATATTCAGGTATAAGGATGAAACATTGGGTCAAAAAGTCTTTTGATTGACGAGGATCATAACTAAGTTACTACATAAGTGGCAGACGATTAAGAGCTCGTAAACTTTTTGAAATGCTAAGGAAGGAAACTTCAGTGCTTCCTTTCCCCTCATTTAAACACACAGGGCCATCCTTTACCAAAGAATCCAAGGATTAAACGGTTTACTTGTCACATCCACTGGTTATATGTGTAGTGAAATGCAATGTGGCTTGCTGGGATTAGAAAAAGGAAATATAAAGGATAAAAATTTAAGATAAAAAATTATACATTTATGTAAAAAAGTAAAATGTACACATGCCACAGGGGCCATTATGCAACGTGCAAAGGATTCGCTGAAAACAATGTGCAGGAGATATTTCTGTCCCCGAATTCTAGGCTGACTATTATTTGAACATTTTCGATATTGGTACCAATACGATACCTGAGTTTCTTTATATACAGTCTATGTTTGGAACCAATAACACAACAAAACTTTTGACATCTTAGTTTTGGGACTATAAGCATGTTTAAAGCTGTTTAATTTTCTTTTTAAAATATATATTATTATATATACTATAGTATTAAAAAGTGATTTGCCTCAATAAAACAGTCTAAAGTTAGAAAGGTTTTCTTGATTTAGATCAGAAAATATGAACAAGCAAGTATCAAAGGTCGACACCCAGACCTACGGAATTCTTGGCTCTACCAATATTTCTTAAAAGAAAGGAAAAGGGAAATTCAGATCCATCTTAAGTCTACTGAAGATCGTACTGTTACAGTGGACAAAGGGAGATATGAACCACATGTCCCCTCCACTACCCTGTAGCTTGCTATGCAGCTCAGACAGTTATACTGTAGATCTAACATGTACAGACTGTTTTTAGTACTATGGTGAATCCATACACCGTTCTCTCTCTTCTCTTTAATTATGAGAAAAGGATTGTGGGAGTTGTGCGTGTTGTATGGAAATCTGAAGATAAGGTGTGAAGATCTTTATAATAACACCACTTTTACATTTTAATGTTAATTAGACACTGCTTTAGTGTTGAAATGACTGATTATTGATTGACAGAAACTTAATTACCAACACATTTGATAATCATTGATTTATCAAGAAAACATTTCTTAAATGTGCAGATGGGCTACCTTTCTCAGTCTTACATCATATTAAGAATAAAATCTTTGGGGTTTGGATCGATGATCATACAAGCAATTTGAAGCAATCAGCTTTAGCTCTACTGCTACTAACAATTAATTTCATTATTGATTAATGAGAGTATGTTTTGTATGACCAACAGTGCAAAACGCACTAATTAACTTACAACAGTAAGTGTATAACAGAGAAAAGCAGAAAATCATCACATGTGAGAGTTTGAAACCAGAGAATGTTTTGGCGATTTACTTGATAAATGACTTAAACAAAAAATCTATTATCAAAACAGTTAATTGACAAATTGTTTCAGCTGTAGTTGCAGCCTTTATAAAGAGTGAACATGAATTTTAAACTTATTTTAAACGATGGTAAAGTTTGAAAGCAGATACGTTACAGAAGAATAAACCAGCCTTTACTTTAACTTACTTGATGACTGTAGAGTTTAGGAAACAACCTAATGTGACACCAACCAACAACGCTGTGTAGGAAGTAGGAGCTTGTGGGAACAGTGACAGCGAAGCAGGATCAGCCTCTCCTCCACTGATGTGTGGTTGTTGTTACTTTCTCACACAAGCACCATGACAACAGACTTTCTTAACGCCAACAGTTGTATATATATACAGAACTGACAGCGACTGCCTGACTACCCTGTGACCTGACACTGGAGGTTGTAGAGGGTGGGAGGATGCAATGTGCGCTTTAGGAAGAGGGGTGGGCTGTCAGTTTATGTTCAGTTCACTGAGGAGATTTTCTTCATTTTAGGCATTTCTTTTAAGCTTTCAAGACTTTGGAGAAGTTTACAAAGCCCCTTCAAAGTTGGATGAAATCATTATAATTCCTTCTCTATTCCGTTCATTAAAGCTTCCTCATGAAGACTAAACTTAATGTCTTGAATTTTCTTTTATTCATACAGAAATCATGTTAGTCCTCATACTTATGCGATTTTTCCACATTAGGTGATGTGTCAGATGAAGCTACGGCAGGCAGGCTGCAAAACAGACACTTAATATTGTATTTTAAATAATTCAGCATGTTTCTATAATATGTATCTGATACCAAGCAAGGTCGCTGCATCCATTCATAGTAGAGCATGGAGAGAGCAGCCTCAAGGGGAGTGTGGTATAGACGAAGTCCTCATGATAGGTTTATTACTCAGTGAAATGTCTCATGGCAGTGGTTTTTTAGAGACATTAAAGCCATGGTATATGTTGACACCTCAACCTTTTTGGCTTCCATAAATAAAGCCATACCTTTAATGTTCGCTAGCTCTAGGGAAGATAATGTTAGTCCGTCAGTCGGAGTGACACGGACAAATATCTCAACAATCAAATGGATTGACATGAACATTTGTACAGACATTGATGGTCCCAAGATGATGAATCCTACTAACTTTGGTGAACCCCTGACCTTTTCTCTAGCACCACCATGAGGTTGACATTTGTGAGTGAAATATGACAACTATTGGATGGATTGCCACACACACATTCATGTCCCCCTCAGGATGAATTGTAATAACTTTGATGATCTCTTAACATTTCATCTACCAAATACCTGCAAAACTACTGACATTCCCATCAGCCTCAGCTGTACTTTGTGTTTTGTGCTAATTAGCAAATGTTAGCATGCAAACACACTAAACTAAGATGGTGAACATGGTAAATATTATATCTGCTGACCATGGTGATAATACACTGTGGTAAACGGTTGGCAAGTTGAATCTCAGACCACCATTTCTGTCTAAAGAGGGGTTTTCTTTTTTCACAAAAATGGCTTCTTTGATTCCTTTTTCAAACCACCTCTTCTCTCTACTTAGAATCTTCACCTCACTGTCTTCAAATGTGTGGTTTGTAGCTTTTAGATGCATCTAAAAGCAAAAGAAATCTTGTTGCCATGTAAATCTCATCATGTAACAAAGAAGTGAAATCTATTCCTGCTGGTGACAAAGAGTTAAAACTTTATATGCAGAAAGCCTCCCTTTTTTGCCTCTCAAAGTTACCTCCAATGTGTAGTTTCGAAAAGCATAATACAGTTGTTTTGGAAATCTAGTATAACATTTACTCCATAAGTCATTGAAATGATCCAAAAACCCATGACCCAAAAATAGGAACCAAAGTAATAAGGGCTGTATGCCATTTATCTACTTAAAATACGCTCTGGTACCATGATAACCTTTTAACTTTAAAGTTAATAAAAAATGTGACATGGATCCACACTGTATAACAACAAACTCTCTAGAGCCAATATCCCTTGTGGGCCAACTTCTAGATGGCAATAACGCTGCTAAAAAAGGGCAATTTGGGCTTTGGTTATAGTCATTACAAGAAATGATGTGGCTAAAATAGTTGCAGACAAATCCATACACACACACAAATACACACAAGGTCAGTTAGATCACGACAAGGCCGTTACCCCCGTGTGGTCATGTCCCTGGGTCAGATGTCTGAGATGTGTTTTATGTCCAGCCTGCCTGTTTGGGGAAAATATCAGAGCAAAAGTCACAGTCACACAGGATTCATCACTGGAAACCAGGGAGGACTTTGCATACCGAACGTGCTGACATTTTCTCTGGGAAATCAGAAGACGGGTGGCTGATTGAAACACAACCGAGTCCAAACTAACAGACCTTAAATCCAAGTATAACAGATAGAATCCATAAGAATAACAACACAATGTATCGGCTTGGTCCTGCTTGACCATTAATGGTCAGAAACACAAATCAGTCTGAGGTTACTGCTCAGGAATGTTCAACACTTATAAGGACAAACTGCAGCTGAACAGTGTGCTGAGTTTGTGATACAACAGAAAGTAACAAGGTTAACCTATCGTGAGTCATCTAGCAATATAAATGACTACTGGACATAAACACACTCAAACATATTACCATAATAAATCATAACCTATGGCCAAAAGTATGTGGACACCACCGTGCACCACATTTGTTTACTTTTTTCCAGTGGCTGCTTTTCATGGTTTGTGCTGGGCTTCTTGGTTAACTGATTAAATCCTAATGCTGCAGCATACAATAATATTTTAGACTAGTGCTTCCCAACCTGTTGTCTGATGCACTCTCACAGCCATGTCAGATGAGTTCAGTACCCCGTCATCAACACCCGTCATGTTCCACGTGTTTGTTTTAGGGCTGCGACTAACAATTACTTTCATCATCGATTAATCTGCCGGTCTATAAAATGTAGCATATACTGAAAAATGCTGAAAAAGCTGGATGTTTTATCCAGAACCTTTAACTATTTCAACTTATCTGCTCTCTTGATTACTTGTTTTCACCCACTCTCAATCGCAGCACATGATGTCAAGGTGTTACAACTGACTCAGGTTGGTTTATTTGGCTTATTGTAGCTAATGCTCTTTTGGGAGCAATGGGAGCAAATCCCCGCCGGCAGGTTCTAAAATCTGGTGGAAAGACTGAAAGCAGAAGAAGGGAGGCTGTTATAGCAGCAGATTAGCGCCCATGGTTTTAGAATAGCATGCTCAACAATCACATATGGGTGTAAATAGCAATAGCTATTGCTTAAATTGTGATTAGGAGGATTTCACTTTTAAGTCTGATAAAAACAAGTGTAGGCAAACAAATCACGACCACGCTCTGAGAGCAGGGACTCGGCCCTATAGGCAAAGCCTTCCCCTGGCACGTCTCTAAAGGGCAGAAACACAGGAGAGATGAGAGGCTGTAGCCTACCAGGACACCTGAGCCTGCATTTACCCTTAGGCACACAAACACCCTCGCTTACACAGACACAAACACACACACAACTCATTTATATTGTATGAGAAAACAAGAGGCAGTGTACATAGGTGGTTATAGGATCCTCCCATTGGGAACAGTGGGTGATTCCCCAAATACTTCCAATCGTCGCGCCCTGCAGGCACTTTGACAAACAACACTGCCGTCTTGCTGCCATGTAAATCTCATCATGTAACAAATGTTGTATTATGTAATATGTGTAGCGCTTTATGTCTTTGAGATGATACACTATATAAAAGAAGAGACTAAAGGAGATGAAAAGGACAAAGGCACTCACTATGTTTGATCGGAGAGCCCTTTTCATCAGCTTGTCAGCGTTGACTGACAGCGGCATAATGCCTCTGCTGATCCTCCTCACTCACAAATTCACACACTCACCGGGTGAAAACGGTAGGTTAAACAGTATAGCATTTCCCCTGCATTGTGCCTCATGCTTTCATCATCTCTGAGCCGTGTGAAAAGCAACCTGGGCGGACAGAATACCAATCAATGACAGAGGCATTGTGTACATCTAAGATTACAGCAAGCGAGGCGAGCAGATCAGAAACCTGAACCTGAAACGTCTATCTGCGGGGAACACAAATAACAAGACCGGCAGCACAGGAGACGGACATTCAGTGTTTATTAACAGAGTATTTACAGTCAGGGGGGAAAACAGAGACAGCAGTGTGTTGATGTCTAAGTCAATCATTGTAGAGAACATTTGCCACCAGGGCTCTCACTGCTGCTGGGTCCTCAGTATCTGTGGAGGGAAAACACAAATGTGGCAATGACCACTGACATGGGACACTCAGTGTGTGAGCAGATAAACATGATGAGGACTTTCTTAACAGTTCAAACTTCTTTGGTAGGAAGTCAAAATATATACAAATATAAGTATAGGGTGAGCACTCACAAATTTTCTATACATTTTTCTTTTCAGCCACGCTGGCAGCTCTAGGGATAGAAATGTTGGTACAGACATTCACGCCCCCCCTCAAGTTAAATTCTGAAAACTTTGGTGACCAGGTCAAAAATGTATTTTGATGAGATTCCCATCAGTCTCAGCTGTACTTTGTGTTTGGTGAAAATGTTAGCATGCTAACAGGCTAAACTAAGATGGTGAACATAATACCTGCTTAGCATCAGCATGTTAGCATTGTCATTGTGAGCATGTGCCTACGTACAGGTTCACAGAGCTGCTAGCATGGCTGAAGACTCTTAAGTCTTTTTATTAAACCATTGACAACAGTCCACTTACACACATGGAAGTTTAAAGCTCTGCCTTGCTCGAAACACACACACACACACACGTTTGTTTCACTATCCCTGTGGGGGACAGTCATTGATATAATGCTTTCCCTAGCCCCTTACCCTAACCTTAACCATCACAACTAAGTGCCTAACCCTAACCCTAACCTAACCTAACTGTAACCTCTACCCTAAAACCAAGTGTTAACCCTCAAAAAGCAGTCTCTACCAATGGGGACTTCAATTTTTGTCCCCACGATGACACAAGTCCCCATTGGTTAGTGTGCATTCAGGTTAAAGTCCCCACCGGAATATAATAACATGACACACACACACACACACACACACACACACACACACACACACACAATGATTTAATATATAGAAAAATGTAAGAAAAGCATTTTTAAGTGCTCTCCCTATACTTATTTGTGAATTCATACTTTTGCTCCTAGCTGGTAGCACTCTAAAACATTTCAGAGACTTAATATACAGGCAACAAGTAGTTCCTTTCGTTGTTTTGCCAACTACATACTAAGTCCAACTACATCCTCCCTCTCCCCAGACAACAGTAAAGCATAATTGTTGCACTGTATCGTGCAGATTTTGGTACAGTGCACATTTGCAGCCATAGATTTCCAAGCCAGCTTATACAAAATGTTTAGCATGACTGTGCCCACGTTCAACTGTGCTGTATTGTTTGACAGGTTGAACTGTCTTACCTAAATATATGTTGTTAATATGGCGGCAACAAGAAGACAGAAGATGCTACTTTCATCCAGAAATGACCGTTTGTCCTCCATCCCTGTTCTTCACCTTATAAGTACTTTTACTTTTAATACTTTAAGTACATTTTGATGGTAATACTTACTGATAGTACTTTTACTTAAGTAACACTTTTAATGCAAGACTTTAACTTGTAGCAGAGTAATTTTACATTGTGGTATTCCTTACCTTGCACTGCCCAACGCTATAACTTGTCCCGAGACGCTCTATTCTATTCGAAAAACTAGCTGATTATTGAACTCCTCAATCACAAATTAAAACCACCGACCACATAGGAGGAACTGCGTATATTTAGAAACCTTCCCACGTTGTGATGGAGAACTGATGGACTCTTCATAATCACCCTTCAGCTAAAGGGCGGTTATTAAAGTGAATGAACAGCAGGGAAGAGCCTGAGAGCTGCTGCTGACATTTCTAGGAGGTCGGGGCGAGGCAGCAAACACAGCTTTCCTTTCTTCAATTTCCTTTTTTAATTTTGTGAATGTTTGCCGTTCTGTGTATTTAATGGCTATATGTTTTCGTAAAACTGCATATGAAATGAAATGCACCTCAAGCAATTTTTGATGGCACTTTAGTTGCCAGAGACTTCACATGTGTGTTCTCATGTGGACAAAAACATACATACAGCCAAATATCCCCTTCTCCACACTCTGCATATCAGACATATTTTCACACTTTTGTTTTTCCTCAGTTGTCTCTCTTTTATTTATTTTTTTTACTGCACTCTTGCTCTCCTCCTCTCTATTTCCTTGCCCATAGGCTACATCAGACATTTTCCACACTGGATTAGGTAACAAGCCTGCAGAATCACATTCAAAAGAAACACAACAGGCCCAGAGGTTGAATTATTAACACAGGCAGCAGGAAGCTACGCTAACAACACCACCAGGCTACAGAAAAAAAATCAGCTGGAACCTGCATTTTCATCTGCAGTTGTAATGCTCCAGCAAGTCCTGCTAATCATGTGTTTGTGTGTTGTCATAATTTTTTCTCACTAAATAGGTTTGCACTCATTTAACAGAGCTTTTCTGACATGAAGCGGTTAACTAGCTCATCCGTGCAGACTGAAAAGCACGGACTAATTTGTAATTTAATCAGATTTCTTCTCTCCTGTAAAAACATTTTATATACGACATGCAATGAGGCTGAAAATGCACAAGGACAGAGGCGAGATTAATGTTCTAACAAAAGGAAATTAACAGGAACCAAATAACCATTGTGTGCATTCACAATGATTAACCAAGTTATTGACTTAGTTAAGGACTGTGATTGGAAAGACCCTGGACAGTAGAGACACAATTTTCCCAGAGACAAGGGAAAAAAGAGAAAGAAAAGAGTCAGAGAGCAGTATCTGTGGTCTGTGTGCTTGTGGATTGCAGCCTCTCTAAAAATACTTCAGTCTTTACAGCCCAGTTGACAGACATGCTACGGATTTATATACGTTTGGATTTAGAAACAGAAACATTAGATTTGGGACTTCCTGGATAAGTTTCCTCACTGACAGACAATGGGGGTTTTTATCCCAAACCTCTCTTACATTTTTCTGTGAGCCTTGTTTTGTCCTAAGTCAGATTCACTAAACTCTCTTAACTGCACAAACATGTTGTAAATCGCTTGTCAACATGATGAACACCACCTGTTCATGAGGAGGTGCGTGTTTGTGAGATGTGATCATTAGCATAATTCATGCCCCTAAATTGCTATATAAAAGCAAGTTTCATTCACAAAAATGTCTCCAAGAGAAGAAAAATACAAATTTCACACTGCAGAGCTTTAAGTCTTGCTGTTGGAAATCAGCAGACGAAAACACAACATGTTCAGCAGAGTCAATGTGTAAGGGGACCTGAAACAATTCGAAAATATGAATATAGCTGCTAATGATGTGTCACGAGAGCAGCACTGTACTGTCACAGAAATTAAGACGGAACGGTTTGACATGAGGTTAGATGATTAACAAGAGAGACTACAGCCATGCTAGCCGCTCTGTGAGGCTGTGCTTTGAGCTAAATGCTAACATCAGCATGCTAACATGCTCACAATGACAATCCTAGCATGCTGATGTTCAGCAGGTATAAAGTTTACCATGTTCACCATCTTAGTTTAGTGTGTTAGCATGCTAACATTTGTTAATTAGGACTAAACACAGTTGAGGCTAGTCTTTCAGGTATTTGGTCATAAACCAAAGAGTTGTTCTTGAATGAGGCCCATTAAACTTGCCAGCAAGCAGTATCTTGTTGGCAGTAAAATCTGTCATGTGGGAATTATTTTACACTTTTCTCACCATTAATATTCAGGTCAGAGTCTGAATTTTAACTGGATGGTAAACAAGGTGACTACAAATAGTCACAGTTGATTTCTTGTCCAATTACAACAACAAACAGAGGAGACGTCAGTTTGAATTTGATTGAGGATGCTCTAAACTGGACTGAATCAGCTTCCTAATTACCAACTCTGAGTTGCTGGTGTACTTACCGACTCCCAGCACCTTCAGGTGGCTCTTAAACTCAGGTTTCTCCTCCAGGACCCGTAACATGTTAGTGGACTCCATGCGCTCCAGCTCCACCTTCCAGTAGACGTAGATTCTGTGACTGAAGCTCACATACACCAGACAGGGGCTGTTCTTACCCTCCTTACATGTATACTGACCTGCAACCACACACACAAAACATAAATAACATTCAACATACATATATTACAGGCAGTTTTTACTCAATATGTGGTGGGCAGTGCTGTCATATAGTGTGTTATGTGAATCCCAATGAACACATCAGCAATCCTCTGCTGCCTGGCTACCAATATGTATCTCTGCAGCAGAGCAAGCATCCACACAAACAGAGAAACCAATCTAATCTGCCTTAATGATCACACAGAGCAGGCAGAGGGTAGAGGGAGGGGTTGACTGTTTTCACACACACACACACACACACACACACACACACCTTCCTAACATCCTTGTACTTCTATCTTTGTGAGGACCATCACTGACAACGTATTCCCTAGCCCCTTCCCCTAACCTTAACCTAATTCTAACCTAACCTAAGTCTTAACCTTCAAATAGCCCTTTGAAGTTGTGAGGACCGGCCAAAATGTCCTCACTCTGTAGGTGAAAAACGTGTTTTAGTCCACACTATGTAGCAAGTACAAGTACAAATACACACACACACACACACACACACACACACACACACACAATGGAATCAGATCAAACAAAGTCTCTTGTCTCTTTCTCTAATCAACTTACTACTGTACATGCCATATTAGCTCCCTCAAATACACTGTGGCTTGTTCAAACACTGCAGAAGGATTTGAAAGGGCAGACGGAGAAAGTAGGGTGAACCCAAAGCTCAACATTGCCACCTACTGGTGTCATGAGATGTTTGAAAATGTAGCCATGTATTTACTTGCACCATCCAAAGCAGAGGTTTTCCAACCCTATTTAATAAGTAACAGTTATTAAATGCTGTCCAGAGGAAACAAAGTTAAACCTGCAATAACTGCAATTTTTTGGCCACAGCAGCAGAAACAAGTTGTGAACACAACCTTGACATATCATCAACTTTTAAGTTAAGCGAACTTGTTAGCAAACAGTTGCTTATTTACACATCCAGCAATTACAGAGCAACATTATCATTCATTTGGAGTTGTGTTTGTGTCACTTGATGAATGTAAGTCCAATATTCACTCTTTCAGCTCTGTTTTTGGTTTCTACCAACTCCTGAGGGAAATATCTGGCTCTTTAGCTGCTCCACTATGTTCACCAGCTAGTCTCTAACTGTGTCTGTCTGCTGTTTGGTGCTGAGCAGGTAGTGTACAGTGGGTTTTTAGAGCTTTATTTCACTGATGAACCAACTCCTAACTTGCATAACAGTGGTGGATGGAAACGTGCAGAAATTCGCATTTTCTTTTGCCAATTTTCTGAAAACCCAGTTATAATTTGTGCTACATTTGGATGGAAACCTGACTAGTGTCACATTGTTTTCACACTGTCATTTGATACATTGTTTTTTTTAAGATAATTTTTTTGGGGGGCTTTTTGACTATGTTTGATAGGAACATCTGAAGAGAGACAGGAAATGTGGGAGAGAGACGGGGGGGATGACATGCAGCAAAGGGCCATGAGCTGGATTCGAACCCGAGCCGCTGCAGTAAAAACTCAGCCTAGTACATGGGGCGCATGCTCTACCAGGTGTATTTGATACATTGTTATTATAAAAATATCGATTGTAGGCGCTTTAAGCTTCTAGTTTTGGTTTTGTGCTCGCCCAGGAGGATAAACAGAGAGTCACACCTGAACCTAAACTTATAGTGAACATGTATGTGAACCTGTATTGTCATTATCAATAGAAATATGATACACAGCGCAGAAAAGGCTGGGAACCTTTGCTCCAAAGTACAAGAGGTAAGCATACAGGAGAATAATCTGACCTGATATGTAAGATCATTTGAGGTCAAGTATGAGGTCCCTCACCCGCACAGAAGGCGTTGACGTTCTCATCGAACTGGAACCGCACTACTGTCCGATTGTGGTCAATGATGTAGGTTTGACCATCCCAGGCGCACGCTACCACCTCCTCTCTGCCGTCTCCCTGGAAGCAAACACATCCTCACCATGACTCTCAAAACAAATTGCCGGAAACAATAATATATATCTATCTATATATCTAGACGATTCATTGGAAAACTAATCAACAGACCCATTAAAATGTTCATTATAAAAAAATGTCTGCTCAAAATGAAAATAATCATTAATTTAGCCCTACATAAATACACACAAACTCACAGTAACATCAAGCTTCTGCAGCGCAAAGAGCTGATGATCCACCTGGACAGACCACAACAGCTGCTCTGAGCTGTCCATCAGTTTCAGGGTACCTGTAACATTTGAAGGCAAAAAGAGTAATGCTATTAAAGTACAGTTCTAGGTGTTTTAATATGCTACTGCTATTAGAAATAAAGAATACATCAACAAATCACAAGAAATACTCTTAAAAAGTGCTTTCTGGCAAACACTGATTCTGAAAAGTTTTTAATGGCTCCTTTGACACATTTTTGTGTCCATGTGTGGCTGACCTTTTATCAAAAGGAAAACAACAACAATGAAAAGCTACTAATCTATTATAAGGAAGCAAAATGATTCTGACAAAAGGGCACACCAGAATGAATTCAACCCTGAGTTCAAGCCAAACTGTAAACATCTTCTTGCCAACAAGGTGAGAAAATCAATGCTTCTTCCAAACTGTACAAACAATCCCTGAAATGATGAACAGAACTGAAATACAGCCAGTAATAGTTTCTCTTAATGTTACTCGAGTAACATTACCTATAACCTCTCTAACCTCTAACCTCTATATGGGCTCATCAGGGTGCCAACAAGAGGGAGATTGTGAGTGTAAAATGTTGGCAGCCGTAAGCCTTCAGTGATGATAATCCCACTGGATCCTCTCTACTTTAAATATTGATGGACTCTCCAGCTGCTCTGTTTGCCAGTTATCTGCTGCTGCCAGGAGGATCCTCTACATTGGCTAACAGCCACCAATGCATGCCGAAGCATTTTCCACTCTGGTTCTTATGGTATTACTACTACTCCAAATACAACAAGTGGATCACAAGACATGTGGTACTTAGTAATTTGCCTTTTAACTTGCTATGCAAATACTTTGTGTTGACTGATTAGATAAGGGTGCTTGCAAATCTGGACAAAAAAAAAAAAAAAAAAATTATACATTGTGTTTAGTTCTGGTCCAGTTTGTGTTCATGCTGGCTTTTTACAAGAGGAGTAAACATGACAAATGACAAATTATGCAGCACATTACTGTGCATTATGTGTTTATATATCTTCTCTGGTGTCACAAAAAGCTCATGGAAAAATAACTGATTATGAGCATTGTTGGTGCAACTGCACCGTATATCATAAATAGTGACGAACAGATAGAAACAGGACAAAAAGAGGCCTTTTGTACTGTAATATGACAGGGATAGTTACTGTGTGGTCCCCTCTGATCACTTGTTTCACTATATTTTTATTGGGGAACTGTTAAAGTACACGGAGAAGGACACAAGCTCAACACACATCTGGATTCACTCCTTTTCACTTTTTGATTGACAACGGAAAATCTCTGCACTTATGTTACCATGGTTATCACTTATAAGGATTGGTAAATCAATTTCTTAACAGTTGACAATCAGCAGATGGGTTTAATAGTAGTTTAGCTTTTGAATTCATGCTAAAATGAAATATCTGCTATCATAAAATCCTGGGGTTGGTCTGTTTTGCTTTCACACCACAAACAAGCAGCGTCAGAGTTCGCTTGGAAGCATAAAAGACTCTCCTTATCAGCCAGTCTCTGTCATGTTGTTTAATCTATGCCAGAGTTATATTGACAACTTTCATATCAGCCCAAACGAACCAAACTACATGTGCAAACGCACCAGAGTTAATTTGAACCGAACCAAACAGGTCAGGTGTGAAAGCACCCTTAACAAAATATACTAATATAAAGATTAAAAAGATGTGTTTGTAAATGTGTTTAAAATTCATGACTTACCATCTAACGTACAGAGAGCAAACAGCCCACATTTAGAAGATTCCTCTTTTGAGCCTGTTGAAAAACAGAGATCATCTATCATTACACCCCTTTTTCACAAGATATAAGTTCTGAGTTGTTTATATAAAGAGTAAAGAAAAATACAGATGAGTAACTGGCATACCTTTGCTTATGCTGCCAATTAGATGAGTGGACACATTCTTGTTGTGTATCCGCCCAGTGGTCAGATGGAGAACTACATCTCTGGAAGGTCCCTCACTGTGAGCAAAGAAATCAAAGCACATTTAATGTAACCAATCACAGTTTCTTATGTCTATAACTTTTGTTTATAACAGTGTCTACCTCCCAGGGGTGGCAGGAGCCTCTTCTCCAGAGCTGGTGGAGTCCTGTTGTGTCCAGGAACACAGCAGGATAGCGTAGCCACAGCCTGGCTGAGACACCATCAGCTCTGGTAAACCCTCTGGACCCGGGTTCACTGACAAACTGTCCACCTGCACCACAGGCATCTTCATTACACATTGGGGTTCAGACTAATAAGATAATAAGCTTACATTTCAGGGTACAGGACAACTTTATTGCTCAGTGTTGCACATGAAAAACCACTTAATGTTCATAACTATCCAGTAGGGCTGGGCAATATACTGTAGTTGAAATAATTTTCAGAATCAGAAATCGGTTTATTGCCAAGTAGGTTTTCAATTACGAGGAATTTGCCTTGGTATTTTGGTGCATAACAGTCCCAATGAGCATAGTAAAACAAAAAAAAGTACTGCAAAAGTCAAGAATGTTCTGTTTTTAAAATGAAAAGAGCTGTACAGTGTTTAAAACCAAGAGGAAGGAATATGCAAAATATTGACTAAAGAATGTGAAATTGCTCACTATATGAAGAATATGTGCAATGTGTGAAAATAATGTTCACAGTATTAATAAGAATATTCTCCTTTATTGATAAATATGTCACAATATGGTAAATGTATTTAAAATACATGTAAAATAATCAATGATGTTCAAAGTAGGGGTGCAACTAATAATTTATTTCATTATCAATTAATCTGTGGACTATTTTTTAGATTAACTAATTAATAGTTTAGTCTATAAAATGTCACAATAGTAAAGTCCAGGGTGACGTCTTCAAATTGATTGTTTTGTCTGATCAACAGTCCAAGACCCAAAGATATTGAATTTACAATCCAAATCCAAGCAACTCCTCAAATCAGAAAAGCAAATTTTTGGTTTTATTGCTTGATAAATTACTTTTGACAATTAATTGACTATCAAAATTGTTGATAAAATTTTGGGACTGACTAATCGCTTAACCAACTAACTGTTTTGGTTCTAGTTTGAAGCAAATAACTGTGTTCTGTTATGCATTACATGAGATCAAACTCTACCTAAAACAAAAAAATGGATAATTCATTTAGTTAGTTTGTGAGTACAGCGTAGAATTCTTCATAATACAACATAAATAGAAAGATAGAATGAAAGCATGATAAGATCATACCATCATTAAGTGCCCTGACTGTACCACATGTACTATGTGTGCCAGTATAAAACCAAACTCTATGAAGCCCCTTTAAGATACACACCTCATATTTTCAGTTAACATATGTTGAGATAATAATTAATGTAGGCTACTGCTGAATACTGTGATCACTTCCACTAACAGTGAGTGCTGAAGCGAAGTGTACCTGCCCCTCCAGAAGCCATTTCTTCAGCAGAACCAGCTGTCCAGATCCCAGGTCTGAACTGTCAGACGGCTCCTCCCAGCGGAAAGCTCGCACCACTCGGTCTGTGTAGCCCACCACCAGCTCACTGCGGCCATCACCATCTACAGTACAGGTATGCACAAACTGTGGTCAAATTCAAAAGCACAATGCACACGATGCATGCATAACATACAAGAAAGTAAAGCCAGGATTTACCGATATCACTAATAAGGATGACTTTGGTGTTGGCAGGAATATGTTGGGTGAAGAGGGGCTTCTGGTCATCAGAGGACATGGATTCATGCTGACTGGATGAATCTGCTTTACTTGCAGTGGCAGCTGTCAGGTCAAAGAGGTGGAACCAGCCCTCTGCACCAACAGCCACCACAAAGTTCTGTCAAACAGGAAAAAAAAAAAACACAAGACACACACAATGTTGGGAACATCACCACCAAAATATTCATGACACTGCTGCAGCTCATTTATCATTTTATAACTTACCCTTCCTTTGTTGCAGACGTCTCCAACTGCAACACAGGTCAGCTGGCAAACCAAGATACATTATATGAGCGAGAGAATCAAATTCACTCTATGAAATCATGAGCGTTTCCCCTAGTTTTCTGGTTTCTGTACTGACCATGCCCACACAGGTTCTTGTGATCCAGGGTTTGGAGTCATCATTCTTGTACACAAGCAGCTTTCCACTGGTGTCCCCCACAACCAGCTCGTTCAGCTACAGTGAACAGAGAAAGACAGCACATGTACTTTGTATGGAACAAATGTTTTGTGTGTGTGTGCAACCACCACTATTTAACCGCGGTGAAAAATAATTTGAAAAGTTATTTTAATCATGGTTTAGCTCCTGATAGTTTGCTTTTACATGCTTTCTTTCACTAATTTATCTTCTGGCTGCTAAAAAATGGAGGATTATGGAAGAGAAGCCACAAAGTAAGGTATGCACATCCCCTCATTGCATCAGGTATCAAGAAAAACTGCATGCACAATGAATTAATGCTCCCAAAACAATACATTGAGTACAGCTGTGACATTACATCTTCTTCAGACATAATCAGCTGCGAACAGATTAACCCTAACTTTAAAAATAAGTTAATTTATCTTAATTACCGAGTCGTTGTCTGCATCTCCCAGACAGATAGCATGCGGAAACAGAGTTCCTGTAAAATCCAAGCCGACACGCTGAACGTAGTTCAAGGACCGCATAGCTACTAACGTTAGTTAACTATATTTTATAACCGCTAAGTTATCTTGAACATTTGGGCAGCTGCTCTTATCATTTGTTAGAGCAAAGATAGTTCGTGAGTTGACAGCTAGCTTAGCAAATGTTAGCTCTCAGGCTAAAGAGTCAAAATTAACGTTAGCCTCTCCAAAACATCGCGATATAAGATCGCATCTTTATTACCTAACTGTTTTATAAAATGCCTCTTTGTTGAATTATGTTAAAGCCTGTGTTTATATATATATTTTATGGATAAATAGCTGTATTGTTGATAGCTCAGTTGACACACGCGCTTTTTCCTAGTAAACAAAAGCACGTGATATTAGAAAGTACGGAAGCTCAGTAGTGATCAAACTAATCTAATCTATTTCGCAATTAATGTTTTTATTTATGATATGTCATCTTTAAAAGAGTCTTTGAATTTTTGTAAATCTAAGAATGCACTTTGGCTATGTAATAATTTGGATACTCTTTCTTTGAACCCTGTAACTCTGTAATTATGGCTTTCTTTGTTCTTGGTTTCATTTTTGTTCAATTGTTCGACCTGCTCCACTTGAAATATTGAATGTTTAATAAGCCTGTATGGTTTTGAAATAAATATTTAAAAAAACAAAAAAACAAAACAAAACAACTATCTATTTCGCAAACCTTACCACGGTTCTTCTATTTTTGGTGGTCAGGTGTTATTACATGATTTCCTGTGAATGTGTATGGCTGATATACATGTAAAAAAAAAGATATTTAACAACTGGGAAATAATAAAGTTGGATTGGCACCGTCGTTTTATATTAATAGGGGATGAAATGGTGATATCTAGCCGTGGACGAGTGTAAATGCACCAAAACACATATACATACTTTTATTTTTACTCCCATCAATTATTCCTCTTTGTTGTTTGTATTTGAATGGCACCATAGCAGGAAAATTATATCAACCAATTTCTTGTGTAATCCATTACTGGGGAAGGCTTATCTCAAAGTTCAGATTTTGTCTTCAAGATACTTGAAGATGTTTCAGACTTTTCCATGGATGCTATCCATTTTTTGCAAGCAAAAATCTTACTTACCCTACTCTTAAAAAACAAGAAATGACATTGATATTAATCACTCTTTCTGTGAACGTTATAGTGAAACAACCTAACAGCTGTCCTCATATTGTCCTTCTACATATATATTTTTTAAAGATACTGCCAAATATATTCATTAAAACATTTCTGTTCATTTTCCACTGCTATAGAAATATGTTCTGTTTGGTTTTTATGATTTCTGCAGTTCAGAAAAAAACAGTATTATATCTTATATATTTTTGTATTATCTTAAATTAAATACATTTTATAACAGAAAACCTTTTTTTCATAAAGGAAATGCACCAGTACATTAAAACCATTCAGCACTCCATCTCCAAAGCCTTTAAGACTGTATATAAGAATATATGTAATTTGTACAAGATAATTGTCTGAACTGCTGAATCTTTTTGTTTTATTTGTTTCTTTAATCCCTAATCCCATATTTCTACTATGATTGTTTGGTATTGCAGGTTTGTAAAAACGGAAAAAGTTGTGTTAGGTGCCACTGTTGTCCTCTAGAGGGCGCTGTTCAATTAAAGAAAACTACACACAGGCAAGAGGGAGGAGGTGTTTACACAAATATCACAGAGGAGGCAGAATTGCAGGAATACAGTCCATTACAGGAATTGTTAAAAAAAATGTCATAAGGCTCATTGTAACGGGGTGGGCGGATTGTATGTTTTATTTAGTTTTTCCCCCCTCTCTTGTCCTCCATTTATTTCTTCTCACTTTCTTTTCTTCTTATTTTGCATTTATATGTCAGTAAGTTGTAGGCTATAAACATACAGCATGCTTGTGCCCCTCTGTATGAATAGTGTGAAAAACTAATAAAAAGCTACTGTAACTTTTAGTATAATTCTTGTCCCTAAGATAAGAGGGTGGACATAATGCATTTCTCACCAAGCCTCTGAACGTCTCCCCCCATGTTTGTAGAGTCCATGTGTGCTGAAATGTTCATATCTTGAACTCAAGTTTGTGCATCATTTTTAGAAAATCTAATGTTTTATATACAAAATGTGCTGCAGATTAATTAAACCAGTATTATTAACCTTTGCTACAGTATTCATGAAAGTACGTTTTTGCACATGCTTATTTTGTTTGTTAGATAAAAAGAGTAATTGCTTTAAAATAATGCTGCAAAGCTAAACATTTATCCATTGCACCTGCTGAAAGACAACAAAACGTTGTTAGAAAAACTGTTTTTAATGACAAACAGATTAGATTATCCCTCACATCACACACAAAGATGGTATGGATGATATGGGTGCTTAGGAGTTTTTGTTTTATTGTCTCAACATAGCGAACTCAATAAAGAAAGAAGAAGAGAAAAATACATAAAGTGGTTAAAAAGGGAACTCGGGCGCCCAGATGTCGTATAAATTATTACACTCGACTATGACTGGAAAGCCCCTCAAGAAAATGAGCGCCCTCCCAGCCTCTGGAAGACCAGCAGCAGCAGAGGGAGAGAGAAAGTCCTTACAAAGCGCTAATTGGACTCTGGAAGCACACTGACAGGGCATGGATAGGTTTCAGAAAGCCTGGCTATGGCGAAGGGGTGCAGGGGGAGGCTGAATAGAAACCACGCTTCTTTTTTAAACTCTCTTGCTGGGCCTAAAAAAAAGGGGAGAGAGAGAGAATAAGGGGGAGGGAAAGAAAAGAAAGTATTGGTGGTGTATGTGTGTGTGTGTGTGTGTGTGTGTGTCTGGGTGGGGCGGCTGGGCTGGGGGTTCCTCAATGCAAGCTTGATTTTGAATGCCACTACCAACGCAGAAAAAATGTACAATTTATTACAATCCCCTCTTCAGGGCGCGCATGCACAGACGCACGCGCACAGAAATAAAGAAACTGAGAAGAGGGGGTGGGGTGTGTGTGTGTGTGTGTGTGTGTGTGGGGTGGAGAGAGGTTATCTGCACACACACAGAAATTAACTGTGCGCACACATGGAAAGGCACACAAACACGGACACAGAAGAACTTCATGCGCAAAAGCTTAAAAATTACGCACAAACTGAAAAACAATCCTGATTCTCATTTTTTGCACACGCACGCGCAAACACACACAAACAGAGAGGGTGTTACTGTGTTGTCTTGGTTTTTTTCCGTGCTGAAAGACGTGTTTCATTATTCTGCACTTTTCAAAGCGACAATAATCGACAGAACTCACCGCGTCCACGCTACTGTAACCATACCGGGTGTATCAAATCATACACAAAGCCTCCTCCCAACAGCTTCTTAGGGCCCCTCTGCAGATTTGCGCCCCTTCGTTCCGCCTGTGCGAGGCTGATGATCTGCTCTAATCAAAGTGGAAAATTCGGCCTCTGGTGCACAATGGTCCCCCAAATGAGCGGCATTCAGACGCGTCTGTAATGTTAACAATAAAACTAGACTGTGTTTGAGTTGAAACGCCAGCGAGCAACTGATTTACATGCGGAGCTCTCAGATGGACTCCAGCCTGAGGAGTTATGGATGTTGTAAATCTGGATGGTTCGCAGCGAGGTGAGCTGTCTTTCAGCACCACAGTTTGGTCCAGAGCTGTGAAGAAAAGTCAAAAGATGAAGGAATAACAGATGTTTTAGTTCTTATTTGCATCGATCGTTTCTTTTCCTTTTACTCTGGAGATTTGGAGGGGGTTTAATTAAACAGAACAATTCATTATCTGTTCTTCAAAACACAAACTCTGAAACACTCCCATTTTTTTCACTTTCATAACTAGACTCGATTTGAAAATACACCTATGACTGTGATAGTTTTGATGTCACCTGTTGAAACGAGACGTATTTTCTGAACCCATTTCCATCTCTGTGTCAGTTCAGTGAAACACAAGGGGAAAGTCCGTACACCCATCTTAACTTAAAGTTCATGAGGCATTCATTTTCAAGACAGCGTGTATAATAATATAAGAATATATTGGGCTGATACTTGGCCAAATGTGAGCGTTTGTCTTCATGTTTAGTCTCCAAAATAATGACAAAACTAGGAAATATATCCCAATAAAAGTTGCAAAACCAACTGATTTTTTTTACTCATTAAAAAAACACAAACAGTGTGTCACTGACGTGCTTTAGTTTTCCTGTTCATATGGTGCCGAGACTGTTGTGAGCACTTTGTCCTAAACGGGACTCCTCTGTGTCTCTGCTCTGCCGCACACCTAACAGACACCCGTGATAGATAGAAAGAAAAGAAAACTCACCACTGACTGTTTGTTTAGTGCTTCAAGTGGCACGCGTCCGGCGCGCGCAACGCACCGGCACCAGGGCAGGAGCTCAAGGTGAATCCACGCGACCGGAGGGCGTGGCCAGTCCCCCATCCAAACGGATTGAAAAGCAGTGGCGTCTTTCCTCGAGGACTCAGAGCAGCTTTGAGGAGCGCGCGAGGCAGCAGCCCAGCGGACTGCCCCCACTGAAACAAGTGCGCGTCAAGCTCCCACACCACGTGAACGGCACGAGCGGGACGCACCGCCTCGAGACTTGGTGAATCTTTATAAGTTTGTGATTCTTACTGGGAATGGACCTCACAGCCAAGATGGAAATTAACGTCAGCCAGCAGCAGCTGATGCCGTCCGCTTGTTTTTTTTCCGCCGCGGCGGCGCAGAGCATCCAGCTGAGCCCCAGCGGCAGCAGCCAGAGCAGCGGGAAGTCGGTGTCCAAGCAGCTCAAGAGGCAGCGCTCTTCCTCTCCGGAGCTGCTTCGGTGCAAGCGGAGGCTGAATTTCGCGGGTTTCGGCTACAGTCTTCCGCAGCAGCAGCCGCACGCAGTGGCCCGGAGAAACGAGAGGGAACGCAACCGGGTGAAACTGGTCAACAACGGCTTCGCCACTCTGCGGGAGCACGTTCCCAACGGCGCCGCCAACAAGAAGATGAGCAAAGTGGAGACGCTGCGCTCAGCCGTGGAGTACATCCGCGCCCTGCAGCAGCTACTGGACGAACACGACGCGGTAAGCGCGGCATTTCAGTCCGGCGTCCTGTCGCCAACCATGTCGCAGGGATACTCCGCTGACATGAACTCCATGGCAGGTTCACCGGTGTCATCCTACTCATCCGACGAGGGCTCATACGATCCCCTCAGCCCAGAAGAGCAGGAACTGCTAGACTTCACCAACTGGTTCTGAGCATCTATATGAGGTGAGAACAGACTTAATGATATCCAAGTTAATATCAGACACTTTTATAGATAAACATTCATGATAAACATCCTGAGCAGTGGCTTAACCTTTCTTTTCTGTCTCTTTTCACAGAAATATGGATCAACTCAATTTACTGTTGTAGTGCGCTTGGGATGGTCCCGGAGGAGGCTGGGTTTCCTCAAGAACAAGACGCACTGCATACGCGTTTTGGTCCTGCGTCCGTAACGCCCGGTCCTCCCAGACCGACAGACAGACAGACACGGCCTTAACGTCCTAAAACTTGGGGAAAATCAGGCCAGAGATCAGCGCCAAAGGATTAAAGGAAGACGGGTCTCCTGACAGCGTGGGAATCCCAGCTTCTGTGCATTTGCCCATGATAAACAAAAAAAAACCCAACAACCCTAAAGTGAATTCATGCTCTTCAGCAGCACATTAAAAACATTATTTAATACGTCGCTCTTCAACTATGCTAAGTCCAATCACAGAACACCAACCCTTTGGTAAACCTCTCAGACGTTTTAATTCAGAAAATGCTTCCAAGTTGCGGATTTATTCTATGAAATTCTATATCAAACTCTTTTTTGAAATATATTAAGATATTTTTGTATGTAAGAGATTTATAGATGTTTTGTACACATCCTTTTGTATATATTTTGTCTATATATTGCGAAGTTGCTTCTATACCTCCTGCCTATGTAGACGTGTAGTCTATTACTCTCTGGCTCTTCTGTTCATGAGGTTTCCAGAAGGAGTTTGACACTCCGGCGTTTTATTCTAGCACCAATGTGTCTTATTTAATAGCAAAACCATGTTATTACATTATGTCATGAAGTTCACAATGATCAAAACTTATGCAGCTATTGTCCAAACAGAGCGCAATGGCCATGCATTGTCTCTTTATACTGCTAGCTCTATATTGTCTTCACATAAACAGATGTCGAAAAAAGTCTTATAACCATATTTTCTACACTCTAGTCTAAGAATAAAATGATTTGCTACTGAATTTTTTTCCATGTCTCATGTTCTGGGTGTATTTTAAGGCGGGAGGGAACTTTTGGTTTCAGTTGTCAACATGTGGTTAATTGGAGAAAGGGAATGATGCAGATAGAAGACGATAAGATGCATACTGCACTGTGGGGACAAAAATGAAAAAGAAACCCCTCTTTTACGCACATTTTACGCACGATATATTATATTTTGAAATTCAGAACATAATGGCTCATTAAAGTCTTTAGTCACAGATCCCTCCGCCAAGTCCTAAATGTCCAACAATATCCAATCTCTTTTGTAATATCTGACAGTATCTACAACAGGACTGATCCATTTTGCGCAAGCGCAAAAAGTAAATCTGGTGTCACAAGTGCGTAAAATTGAAGCCTTCTCTGTTTACTTCAAAGCGTGCACAGTTATGCAATTTTAAAGTCCTACAAAATCAGCAGCTGTAACACACAAGCACTGATGAAGTGCTGTTTGTTTCTCTTAAGAAAGGAATCTTAAAGTAAACAAACATAATGATCATTTTAAGAAAACGAATATATTCTTTCGGTTGAGTTAAAACGCATTGTCCTCACAGGACTGCGCGCCTTGAAGAGAGGCTGTAGCAGCATTAAACGGTGCGTTAACTGTTTCTTGCATAAAAAATGAAAACTAGTTTTAAGTGAATTCACCATCCATAATGTTCCTGCACACAAACGGACAGAAAGCATCAATGTTCCTGCCTTTGGATGGAAGTTTTTTGCATTCTACCTTCCCAAATCAAGTGAAACTTTGAGAAAAATAAATAATGACAACATTTATCTTTTAAATGAGCAGATGGAAGGAATGTCAGTGGGGTGATTACACTTTGGCGACCACCAATGGATTCTGAGGTAGAGCATGTGTTTCTGCAAAACTAAGTTTGACAGGTAGAGCGGAGGCTGCAGCCGGACGCGTGTCTGGTTTAATGAGTGAATGGGGTTTGTAGGGTGGTCGAGTGGAGACACAGAGCTGAATTGGCTGATGGCGTGTGCCTCCTGACAGCAGCATGCCGCTGAACACACAACAATCACCACCTGGGAAGGAAAAAAAAAAAGAAGCCCAGTGTGTGTGTGTGCGTGTGTGAGGCTAAGTTACTTTGGCTGCTCTTGTTTTTAAAGCTTTTTTCCCCGTAATGATAATTAATAACTTAGAGAAATCACAAAAATTAAGAAATTCACACATTTGACTCTCTTCATTTAACAAAAGAATAAAATATTTTATTCAAAACTTGAAACATACTGCAAACCCTCGTGGTGTGTTCAGGTTATTGTGCAAGATGCCACCAGGGGGCCCTGAGGGGAGGGGGGGGAGGGTCCTTTGAAAAATGAACGGGGCTGCAACTTCACTGTTACTCACAAGAAAGCAGTAAGAAAAAACTAGTAGTTGTAATAATTACTATTTAATTTAGGTTTTTATTTTCATTATTATTGTCTCCTCAGTCATATAATAATACAGCAACAGACATCATTACAGGGATAAAATGTTTGAGTCTGAGTCATGAAGTGTTCACAGAAGTTTAGCCTGATTTGACAGCAGTTTATTATCATGTATTAAAGGACCAGTGTGTAATGTTCAGGAGGATCTATTGGCAGAAATGGAACATAATATTCACAAGTGTGTTTTCATTAGTGTATAATCGCCTGAAAATCTTATCTACAGGGGGAGTGGGTCCCCTTCCATGGAGGTCACCATGTTGCACCGCCATTGTTTGAGAAACCAAACACTGGCTCTAGATAGGGCCTTCCGCATTTCTCCTACTTGCTTGGAAGTGGAGGGTGAGATAAGCGCTATTCAAATGGTTGCAAACTGCAATTTCACCGCTAGATGATTTCCAAAAGCCTTATTAATAAAAGTCTGCTATTGTTCAAACTGTTCTCAAAATCTTTGGGAGTGAAAGTAAAAAAAGTCAACCCATTTATTAAAGGGTCGACCCCACCTCCAAACAAACACAGGATTGTAACCTGCTATCATTCCCAAAATGATTGACAGGCCTTTTCATTCATAAACTACTAGACAACAGCTAAATCTTATTTTTCCAGGAATTCATCAGGAATATGTGTAAAAACAGCAGTAAATTGGGCCTCTTCTTACTTCTTATTGTTTTTAAATCTATGAATGGCTTAGCTCCTTCCTACGTCGTTGACATGCTTACTGAATACACACTGGACAAATCCCTTAGAGCAGTGGTTCCCAGTGGTTCTGTCCAACGTACCCCCACAGCCCTATCAGATGGGCCTAAGTACTCCTTTACCATACCCCTTTGATAGATGGGATGGCTTTATGTTATTGTTCAATGGTATGTTCTTAGTAGTTTTGGCCAAGTTTGCATTTGAACCACTGCCGTTTGGAGTGACTCCAACATGTCTTGTGCAGACTACCATAGTTGTTAAGTTATTGTGACAATAACTATAAAGATCAGCATCTTTATAATCTTACTTGTGTGTTGATTTTTCTCCTAAACACAAATATGTGGATATATATTATCAAATCATAATTTCTATTTTGTCAAATCAGTATTCCTCTGTTGTGTGGCTAAAAATATTACAAGGTACATTTTTGTTTGCATCCATATGCCTATACAGCAACATATAGAAACATTTTTACTCCAGCTGTGTAGGAGATTCTGATGTAGCCGAAAGTATTGTCTAAACTGAGGCTGCTGGTTTTGGGGCAACCTGGGAGAGATTTTATTGGGGGTTTCTTCCTCCCAAACAGTGTTCAAACACCTGCACATCTTTCTTGTCCAGGTGCTGAGTATAAAACTGTAACTGTGATCTCTGCTTCCCACGGACTCGCAACACTGTAGAAACCCCCTTAAGCAATTTAGCAATACAATTTAACAGTTTGTAGCTGTGAAGAAATTGTTCAAATAAATACAAAGTTGGTTCTTAACCCCAAACAAAACTATTTGGATAATGTTTTTTGAAGACTTTGGACAAAGGCAAGTCATCCTAAAGGAATTAATTATCCTTTTAGCGCCAGATTGTAATACACACAAATAGCCTGTTAAGGTTCCTAAAATGTCACAGTAAAATAAGGAACACACTGTAGCTGAGGGAAGAAAAGGCAAAGGTAGAGGAGGATACTGAAGACAAACACCGATAATAATATTTATTTGACATCAAAGTAAATTCAAAGTGTTTTTTACGGCAAAATTAAATACATCTATATTTAGTATGAAGTATTTTTAAAAGCAGGTTAAACATTAGGTTGTAGAATGACAGTTTTCTCTTGTCTTTTTTTGGGGGTTTTACTTGATGACACATGCTGCTTACAGGACGTCCCCGATCTAACAATCCTGGTTTGCTGCTTGTCAGAGCTCATTACGTTTTCCTCTGTGGCGGTCTGTCAAGCGTGTATGAACCGCAGGAGAGTGTGGCCATATCTAATTGGCAAAGCTGAGCCAAAACAATGGCTCAAACTATATTAGTTGAATATCTTATTGAATATCATTCATCAGTGTTGATTAAGTTGGATAGAAGAGGACAACAGTCTGAGCGGCTACCTTTGCTTAAATATTGTTTTTTATTCCAGAACAATAAGCAGTTGTTGCATCAGAAAAAGTACACGAACCCTGCCCCCGAAGCAGCGTGTCGGGGAAAGTTTGTAGAAGGCGTTTGAGAGTTTTTATCCAATGCAACCAATATAATAGTTGTGTGGGAGCAAGAGTTTTTACAGTGGAAACAATTATCACCATCCACTGCTGCAGAACATTTCAGGACCATAGACAGCACTTTACAGATCTACGAAATATCAACAGAAACCATAGAGATGACACAGAGGCATAATTTGGGGCCACAGTGCTGCCCATGGCTGTCTCTTTTATCTGGATGTATAAGTCATCTTTGTACATGAAATTATTCTTTGTTAAGACCAATTTTGTTTAATACAATCGATAATTGGTGGTGTATCAAAATGCAAATCTCGTAGAAAGAAAGTCAACTGAGTGCTCGCTAAACCCTGCAAAAAAAAACCCAACGATTGTCCAATCATAGCTTGGCAACGGTTACTAGACACACCAGGCTTAACACAAGAGCAAAAGTGTGAGTAAAGGATTAAACTGTGTTTTTGTCTGTTCTAAGGTATACTGCTAACATTAGCATGCCCGGCTAACTACCTACAGTAATAACGTAGCAATATTTCCAAAGGCAACGCTATACGTCACAAGATGACTATATAATTTTGTATAGGTTATGTTACCTGAAACATCCACCCTGTGAGAGCCAAAATGGCAATGGCGCAGACTGGCGGGTCACGCAGATTTATACTGCAGTCATGCAACATCGGCAGAAGAACAGGAAGAACACCTTTTTATTCCAGCTCGGGAGTATTAACGTATCTTTCCAAGGTGGTTAGCCCCATTTCTAACCTTGTAGTCGCACCAGATAAACAGCCTAAATGAGCTTCTTTTGACATGTATTTGTAGCAGTTCGTTACCAAGTGAAGCCAGATAAAAACAGTGTATAGCTCCTTTTATATTAGCTGAATCGATTGTATTAGTGTTAATATTAGTGCTTTTCATCACAAGTGGGAGATATCGTCGGTGTCAGAAATTCCCAGTATCTCCGACTTCAAATTACATGTTGGAGGCTGACACAAGCGGTTTTTCCCCACTCTACTGCTCGTAATTGCGGTTGAAATAATATGACGTGAACGCGGCATTACTTCGCCCCTGCAAGTGTAATCTGCTGATCGTGGCGACCCCATTGGAATGAGTTGAAATTGCCGCAAAAGTTTTGCCATTTTAAATGCTGGTGTGATCAGGCCTTATAGATCATGATTAATAACTTTCCCCAAGGGTAAAAAATGATTACAGTACCTAATTCACTCCCTTTAATCTAAGCTTTTCTGTTTCTTGTGTATCACCTTTTCACACAAGACTACAGGACTGATAATTGTAGTGGCAGTAATGCTGATACCTGAGCCACACGGGGCAGACAGTGCAGTGACAGAGGTCAGAGATTGTTGGAGTCATCAAGAGGGTTGGAGATGACCGACTTGTGAATGAGCATGAAGAGCGGCAGGTAGGCCAGGAAGTCCAGCAGGTCCAGGGGGGGAATGTGCTGCAGCTCCAGTCTGATGGCTGCCTCCTGCTCCAGATGGATTCCCCCAGCCTTCAGCTCCAGAAGCAGCTGCTCTGCGCTGATGAAGCCCTGCTGAGCTCCAGTGTCTCCTCGCTGCTCCTCCAGGAGGAACAGGAACAGTTGCTACACAAGTCATAACAATAATATTAGACATAGATAAGATTAAAATACAAGGGAAACTGGTTTTGGACTCTGGGCACAGTTGTGAGTGTGTGGGTGTATGGTCATGTGTGAGTATGAGTGTGTTATTGTGTGTGCTCCTCAGGGTAGTCTCGGATTACCTCAACCTGTTTCTAGTCTTGTTTGAGTGCACCTGTTTGCACAGTTAATGCAGTCAAGGTAATAATTGTTGGGATAAGGTTGGGAGGGGGGGTCTAATTCTTCTGGCAATTAGCCAATTCCCCCCACCAACCTCTCCAGTTAACAACCCTATCCCTAACAGCTCTATAATTACAAAGCCTCCCCTACCTGGCCAGGGTCTCAGTTTCCACACCCATGGCCACATGCTTTCATGTTCCTCCTGCCTTTCAGTTGCTCAGTACTTCCTTGTATGAATGAGGGCTGGGTCTGATTGTGAGCGGCCAGCTGGTAGGCCAGTCCTGGTCCATCTGAGATGAGCTGTGTGTCTCAGGCTGATTAGAGGGCTGGGTGGAGTGGACGGCATGTTCACTGCTGGGCACTTTAATGAGATTAGGCCCATGCTAATCTATGAAAAGGGAAAAGCACCCCACTCTTTCTCCCTCTAGCTTGCTTCCCTCATTTCTATGCATGAGGGCTGAGTGTCTCTTGTAAAAAAAAAGCTAGCTTTACAAAGCATGCTTTGGAATTGCTCTTCAAAGTGTTTACTAGTATTTATTTCATTATAATTATACCCACGGAGCCATGAAAGAGAGGCGGAGGTGGTGTTTGTGGCATGAATGTGACTAATGTGAGAGTGATGTTGCATGGAGGTAATCAAGTGCATCTTATGAAAACAAGAGTATAAACATGTGGTGGGAGTTCTGCCAAACCTTGGCATTACCTTCGCTTTGAAGAGCCTCACTTCTAATGAGCGGAAGTCCATATCGCTGATTAGTGATCGCATAAACTCGCTGGAAGAAAACAGCAAAATGATCGTATCAATTAGTGAACGTTGCCTCTGCAAAAGAACATGTGAGCATAGTTTTCAAAGAAGTACGCCATTGATTCAGTATTGCATTTTCATAAAGTTGGGGGACTTGCAAGACAGAGATTGAATCAAGAATGAGCAGCAGAGGTCGAGATATCTTGACTCTTAGTCCCTAGTAGGGTCAAGCTGGATCCTACACTTCCCATAATGCAACTCAATAGCATCTTTTGTTACACCCTTCCTGCCTGGTGAATACCCATGCCCTCAGTTTGTAATGCAGATTTTCTGTTAGAAATCTGGTGTCTCCAAGCCCAAAGCAAGATAACCCTGATGAGAAATCTCCTCCAGAGCACCCCACCCATAGAGCCATAGTTTTCACAGTAGTAGTACGAAACATGACTAGGCAAATTATCTTCTAGTGTCAAATCAGTGCAGTGCACCTTTAACAGGGCCTACGTTTGTCCCGACATAGTTGTTGTGAATCTCAATAAAACTAATCTTATCAATGTAAATTCGTCCATAAACAGGAGTATAATTAAATACTTTGGTTGCCACTGCAGATGAATTCAGGACAATCTGTTTGCGATGGCGGGTGATTTTTGGCGGGTCTGTCTCGTGCGATGATGTGTTTGCGGAGATGTGATGGTAAAGTGTTCTGAGCCCATTGTGGTTGCTCACAGTGGCCTGGCTGCCAAACAATACGTGGGCACACGTGGACATCCTGCCACAGTAACGGATAAAACTGCTCTGGTTTTGGGACAGTGGGTGTCTGTGTGTGGGGGATGGGGGGGCTGGAGCAGGGTGAGCGGGATTCTGTGGAGTTTTAGGGAGGAGAATAAGCGACCAGGGCACACTCTGGTGCAATTTGACCATTTGCAAACCAACAAAATCTAGGTCCACTCGGATAATTAGAGGGATACACGACCAATTGTGTTGGGATAGACCTCTGCAGTCCAGCGTGTGGCACAGCGACGGCCGTCCCTTCTCTAACGAGCGCCCGGTGTTAATGAGCCCCTCCTCGCTGTGCGCTCAATGGCCTGTTTGAGCGAAGAATGGCCAAGCACTAGGCCAACGAGTGCACTGCACGCCTGAGTGCTCCCAGTTCTGTGATTGGCCCTTGTCCTCCAACCATGGTGCAGGCAGGGGCTTGATGGAGATGAAGCGAGACAGGGCAGCTAATGATCATTAATTGCACTTGGTTTGCAGTAAAAGAGTCCAAATGCTGGTGGGCTAAGGACACTGGCGTGATAATGGCTAGCGTAAACGAGGGGCTAGGGGACTGGTGATGGAGGATAATAGCAGCCTAACCCATTTTCTTTTGTCGGCCCTCCTCTGGCACCCTGCTGAGGCCAACACAGCAGACTTCTCGCTTACGTAATGCCCAAAAATTTTGGCGGTCCCCTCATTGGGGAGCTGGTATACAGTAAGGCGGGGGTTGAAGGGATGCAAACTTATTCTGACCTAGTTTGATTTGACAGAATTAAGAGATGTTTTGGGATGTTTTTGAGCGGGCTGCAGTGATGCTGTGCTGATTGGGTTAAGAGGGAACTCTCTGGAGGAGGAGGGACTCTTACTGTCTGACAGCTTATGTGACGGGGAGCTGGTCTAGATTCTGCTGTCTCATGTTTTCTCCAACATTAGCGCTCCTTCGCTCCCTGACTCATTTATTCCAGGGAATTTCCAGGAACGGAGGAGACTTACAGTAACTCGGTGCACGCATGCATGCTCACAAATCCAACACAAGCAACAAGGGATGAGAGCGACAATAACAATGACTGCGACGGCTCCACTGATGCTGGGAACCCTGTATAGCAATGTGCTTCTTGGCAGATCATGTGACTTGCCCTGAGGGAATGTGGCGCTGTGTGAGGTGGACTTGTTGGGGAGCACAATGCTACACAGAGACAGATGGGCTGAGTCAAGGGCCAAAACAGCACGGCACAGAGGGTGAGAGGTAGGCAACAAGAGAGGCGGAGAGATTAGAGACATGAGAGGGACGGACAGTTAAAGTTGAAAAGAAAAGAGGAGGGTGAAGGGGGGGAAGGGTGCAATTAGTGAGGTAAAATTGGAAGAAGAAATATATATATAAAAACGTTGGAAGCACCTCCTCAGCCTTACATGATCAGAAAGGCTGATTGTGTAACTACTGTTGCAGCTCATTTCTAAAAAAGGATTAGAGACAACAGGATTAACTGAAACAGGTAAGAGGATCAATTTAGTTCAGTTGGGATGAGATGACAGAAGGATGCTATTGTTTTCTTCTTGTTTAGGAACTGGCATTATGAGCGCTGATCTTCTCTCTTATTTAAATTGCAAAAAGGAGTTTTTTGAAAAGAGGTTTAATATGGTCATTCATTATCATTACTATAATTGCCTCTATACAGAGCAGACACCCTGGTCTCTCCGTACCAGTGGGCCAGTCAGTCTTCAGGCCTCCTCTAATACACAACACAAAGGGCTGGCCGTAAATCAGAAGACCCATGACCCTGGCCCTGTCCTCGCTGAGAGGGAGCTCTCACACCGGGGTGAGGGCTTTGGGAGCAGGCCTTGACCCTCTGAGACCTCCAGAGTAGGCTTGGCTCCACACACTCCTGTCTGTAGGAAGCTATACACCCCAGGGCAGGAAAAAAGCGATGTGTGTGGGAATCTGCGGCATATGGGGCATAATGTAGAGACACAAGGACGCTAAGGCCGAGTTCAAATCAGAGTGATGTTTTCTGTCTGCACAGGGTTCAAAAATAGGGCTGTACTTACTATTATTTTCATTATCGATTAATCTGCAGATTATTTTCTCGATTAATCGTTTTGAAAAAGTCCCGTTATAATTTCCCACGGCCCAAGTTAACACCCTCAAACGTCTTGTTTTGTTTGACCAACAGTCCAAAACTCAAACATATTACTGTCATGTATGGCAAAAAAAGCATCAAATCCTCACATTTGAGAATCTGGAACTAGCACATTTTGGGCCTCCACTGTTCGACTAATTGATTAATTGACTAATTGTTGCAGCTCTAGTTCAATCTATGTGTTTATCTCCGTTACAAAACAATGTGAACTGTATGCATATACAAATAAATATAATTTTGAGTGTTAAAGTTAATTCTCCACCTTGGAAACAAAAACTTAATTCAAGATCCAAAGACAGTGAGATGCAGTTGAAAGCTCAAATGTCTTGTTTTTTTCAACCAACAGTCCAAAAACCAAATATATTCAATTTAAAGTAATATAAATCAGAGAAAATCAGTAAATCCTCACATTTGAGAAGCTGAAATCAGAGAATGGTTAGTATTTTTGCTCAATAAATAACTTGATATCAACATTGTCAATTAATTTTCTGTCATTGAATAATAGATTAATAGTTTTAATGCCATTGTATATGCGGCTATCACATCCAAACGCATAACTTTGACTTCTAAAGTCACATGAAATGTCTGAAGACAGAAAGAGAAGAGGATCAAAGAGAGCCCCACACAAGCCGACAAAATCACCGGAACAAACTTGCATACACACTCTTCACACTCGTTCTTATTTATGGCAGGTCAGGGACTCCTCTTCCGGCTTCATTGAGGAGTGCAGAGTATGTCTGCTCACGGTCACTTACTCCATGGTGGCTATTTTCTGTGCCAGGCTAGCAATCACAGCAAAGAGCCTCAGGTCTACGAGCCCATCTGTCACTCTGAAGTCCACCATCTCCAGGATCTAAAACAAAAAACCCCCCAAGAGATTAGATGACCAACCCTGTCGATGTGAGAGCAGCGTTGCCAGGTTTGTCAATGTCTGTCTGACAGTCCTCCACTTTGGTTCAGACTGAAATATCTAAACAACTATCTGCATTCATGGTCCCCAGAGTACGAATCGTACTGACTTTGGTGATCCTCTGATTTCCCTCTAGCGCCATCATCAGGTGAAGATTTAAATTTGTGCTAATTAGCATTTGTTAGCATGCTAACACACTAAACTAAGATGGTAAACATTATACCTGCTAAACATAAGCGCGTTAGCATTGTCATTGTGAGCATGTTAGCATGCTGATGTTAGCATTTAGCTCAAAGTACTGCAGTGCAGCCTCATAGAGATGCTAAAATGGCTGTAGACTCATAGTCTTGTTATTGACTAGGTGGGAAAATTTGTTTTGGCTGACGTAATAATTTCAGAAACGTTTTGTACCATTTAGGAAGTTTCCTCTGACGAAAAGTAAATCGATTCCTCCTCTCCTCCGATTGGTACGATGAAGACTGACAGGGCAGTGAGCTCTGCAGGCTTGGCTCAACACACAATGACTGATAACTGATGAGCGACAAAACCATTTCAGTCATTTCAGTGTTACAACTAATTAGAGACATTTTTTCTTTTAAAAGTTATTATTCAGTCATAGCTTTACGATAAATGACTTGTAAAAGCTTAGATCTCTTCATATAAGTGAAGACTTTTAACGGTTAATGCGTTATCCAACAGAATTGATAGAGGTCATTTGTCATTATTGTAATCGTGACTTTTAATAAAACAGTTGGGCTACGTTTATGACGATTGGGTGAGTCGGAGGCTCTGATTGGGGTATTTTGTGTGCAGTGAGCAGTGTGTGTGTGTGTACTGTATATGTGAATGGTTTTGTATTTGTATTTACATGTGTACAGATACAATAAAAGCCAACCCTGTAGATGTAGATCTCTTCTTCGTCAGACAGCAGCTCTGGAGGGATGATGTTTTTAAGAGCAAGTAGAACCTGAAGGCAGGAGATGTAGCCATCACTATCACTGTCCTCCTGCAAAGAAAGACCACCACCATCATCATCATCAGATAATCGGTTAAGGGATGTTTTAAAGCAAAAATGCCAAAAATTCACTGGTTTCAGCTTCTTAAATGTAAATATTTACTGGGTTTTTTGTCTTCCATGATAGTAAATTTAATAACTTTGGGTTTAGACTGTTGTTTGGACAAAACAAGTAATTTAAATATGTCAACTTGAGTTCTAGGAAACTGTGATACATTTTTTTTTTTTTACTATTTTCTGACAATTTGTAGACCAAACAAATAATCTATTAATTGAGAAAATAAATGCCAGATTCATCAATAATGAAAATAATTCCTAGTTGAAGCCCTATCATCATCACTGTTATTGTTAGAGAAAAATTCACCTTATTCTCAACATATTACAGTGAGTGAAAGAGAATATCCAGAATATAAAGGGTTTAAATGCCTTTTCACTTACTGCTTCAAAAGCTCTTTTGTACTCAGCCAGCTTCTCCTGACTGAAAATGCAATACTTTGCCAAAAAGTCGACTGCAAAGAGAAGAAGACAAAGACAAACCTTTACAGCTTGTAGAATGCATATTAACTGGACTTCCTGACTGCACAAGAACAAAACATTTCAGTCTAAAAGATGGTTATTTGTTCTAGGTATTACATTATACCATATGTATATCAGTGATATACAAATGCAGCTTGAGTAACAACATTAGGCTTCTGTCTGTGAGCATGTGTGTGTGCAGAGTGGATTTGAGCAATATTTCTTTCTTCTGGTCGCACTAGGGTCATGGAGGGTGGACAATACAGGGCGAGTGGTTCACAGGAAGTCCAGTTGGCCTTGATTGTGGGGGGGCAGAGTGGCACTTGGCTGCTGAATAGATGCTGTTGATGCAGCGGCCAAGACCTTGAAATAAACCAAAATATTCTGCTTTATCAGGAAAAAGGTATTTACTGTGAGCGAATATCTTGTGCCAAATAATTTCAGCATGAATAGTGACTAAATAAGAAACTGGAAATACACTTGGATTGGTCAAAATAATAAAAAGCAAGGAAAGAGACCAATTCTGACATCTAATCAGAGCTGAAACAATTAATCAATTGAACTGAATATCTTTGTGTTTTGCTCCGTTAGTTGGACAAAACAAGACATGTGACATGTTTTCTGATATTTTATAAACCAAACGATTAAATGAGATTTTGAAAATAGGTGTTGCAGTCCTACATGTGCATCTAATAACACCTCAGCTCAAGTTTGTGTCTTTTTAAATTTGAGACTTTTGCACTGATACAAGCCACAGAAATAACTGACTGTTTTCGTAAAAATATCCGTAAAATACATCCAGAAGTAAAAATGTTGTGTTTTTGTGACCTTTTTATGTTCATAATCCTCAAAGACTCTTCTCAAAAGACTTTTAATTGATAAAAACAGTACCTTATTCCTTCAACTCAAATGTAATGATTAATGTTAAAGTGTCCAATATAAAAACGATGATTACATGAGGGGGACAAACTGAGGCTAACCACACCCATGAATATTTCAGTAGGCAAATTTGGGAGGGAGAGCAACTTGGAAAAAAAAAGGGGGACAGAAAATGGGGGCTTTTAAGCTGCTGCCACTTCAATTTAGAAGATGAGAATGAGCCTACTGAATAATGGATCTATTCATTGGTTTGGAGAAGAAAGAGGAGCAACAGAGTTGATATCAGTCTGGACTTAAACCCCTGGACCTCTGGGGTTTCACTGCAATAGCAGGGGGGCTGTTTGAATCTGCCATTTATCAGCTTAGACCTAATCAAAACCAGGCCTTCTGTGGCCTCGTCCTTTCACATGCAAAATGTTACATTCGCATCTAGTCAACTTGACTTGTTAAAGCTTGATTGATCAAAAAACCTGCGGGCTGGCTTCACGCATCTGTTTGCAAATATCTGTGATGAGAAGAGGCTGCAGGACGAGGATCTGGAGTCACACATGCAGCCGCCGCTCAGCCGGCACGGGACCAGCCAGGGATTTAAAGTCCGCTCCCTTCAAAAGACACCAACACTCATTCACATGGTGGCTGGATCAGTGCACTGGCCAATCTGCTAAAGTGAAATGGCAGCTTGTGTGAGAGTGTGAATGGATCCAGCTTCTCTTTTTTACAATGAGGCAGGCTGAGGTTGAGGTTCACTGACCATCTGGAATAGAGTTAGCAGTTGACCTGTGGTGACTTCAGTGAGTCCAGCGACACAGATATGAACATATCTTTTAAAAAAGGACCCATGGTGCTTTAATATACTCTCTACTGACTGGCCAGAACCATACAGGTGTGTGTGTGGGGAGTCCATCTTTTTTCCACAGGTGGAAGAGCATTTACTCTACACTAAATTTAAATTAAATTTACTTGTTTCCATTTTGTTCATCTACTCCACTACTATCTAATTCAAGACCAAAACCTCACGCCACAAGAACAGTTTCCTCCCGGCTGCAGCTGGCCTCATGAACAAGGCCCAGGACCCCCACTGACACTGACTCTTATCCCGCCCCAGGGACACTACACGTTCCATTAACGCAAAGTCTCCACGTCCAGTTTGATTTGACATTGCAAATCTCTAGGTTTTTATTTTCGCACATTACACATATTCTTTTTTCTTTATACTGTGAACATTTGCACATTCTTTAGTGAATATTTTGCACTTTTTTTGCACTCTTTTATTATACATATTTTAAACACTGTACATGTATGTGAAAACTTACTTGGTAATAAACCTGTTTCTGATTCTTTCATACATTACATTTTTTTACTTCTTTTTCTGCTATAGTTACTTTGCAGATATTGCATACATATTTCACTTAGAAATATACACTCAGTGTCCACTTTATTAGGTACACCTGTACAGTTTAATGCAATCCAATACAACTGCCATAAAGTCTACTTTTTTGATGCCTATAATGTTCTGGTTTGACACTGTCAGAGATGTTAACGAGGTCATGCAAAGGACAAAAAATAAGAAACACCTCTCAATATACTGTAGTTCAGTACAACACCACCTTTAACTATGTCCTCAATAATAAACAAATGAATTAATTCACACATTTTAGCTTTCAGCACATTATGAGCTTCGTAAATATAGATGTTATGGCAGAGCTGTTGTATTGGACTGCATTAGATACAGATGTATCTCATAAAGTGGCCATTGAGTGTATAACATATTACATGATATACTAACTAGATCCATAGCTAAGATGCCTAAAAGTTTACAGTAATACTGTGTTAATGGTAGTAGTAGTAATCATAGTTTGATATAACACCACCTGGAGCAGCTACAACCAGGGGTGGAATGCAACTAATCGAATTTACTTTGCAGATTGAGATTTTACTTGACCAATACATGAGGAAAAGATAAACTTATGATAACCAGACAGTATGGTATGTTGCTACACTTTAAGCTGCTTAAAATAGTACAGTTATACTAATATGGTAATGAACTGTATGTCTGTATACGTGTGAATATGCATAATTAACATTTACTTATTGTCTGGACTATGTAGCTTTTTCACAAAGTTTCAGGTCATTACTTTTATCTCGCTTTGATTCATTATTTTGTGGTTGTGTGAGCACTTTGGGTACATGTCTGTTTTTATGTTTTTTCAGTTCCGTATGTACCTTCCATTTTTATGTATAATGTTTAGTGGTTTGCCACTTAGTTCAGTACGAGTAACTAGAGCCCGACCCATAAATTTGTCACTATTATCTAATTGCAGATATATCGGTATCAGCATATATGTCAGCCGATAAATGACAAGACTGAAGTACAGAAATGCCAAAGATATGTTTTGAAACAGTGTCACCATTCTACAGTTTGTCCACCAGAGGGTAGTGATTATCAAAAATGTTTACTTATGTTATGGGTTGCGTAAAGAAAATGAACATCAACCGATATATCTTTATCAGATTTTTTAAACTCTCAAATATCAATATCGGCCTCAAAACCCTGTATCGGTCGGGCTATAACAGTAATGGCTATTCCATTCAATATGTATTCCTTTGCGCTATCTGCATTTGTTTACGATTTACAGAAACACTTCAATTCAATTTTATTTATGTAGCGGCAATTCATAACAGAAGTTATCTCATTGCACTTTTCCTATAGAGCAGGTTTAGACCATACTCTGTTGCTTTTTATATATATTTAAATGGACAACTAATTTTTCACTTACTTGTAAGTGCATTAAAGTTCAATGATTATTTTGACCTATCTTTGTTCAGCTTTGTTGTTTTTTTAGCTGTATGTCCTCGTGTATGTTCACATCTTGGCACATAAAGCTGATTCTGATGCTAATGCTTTTAGTGAGTTATTCTTGATGTAGTTCTTTTTCTTATTATGGGGTTTATTGTAAAGGGGGTTTAGTGGGATCTCTAATCAGTGATTGTACTGGAAAACAATCCTCAAAAAGAGGTGAAATTATTGTTTGGAGGAAATATTTAATAAATATATATTATGTCGTAAAACTAAGATACATGTTATGCTGTTTGCTATGATATACACTTTGATGTTATGTTACTAGGATATATTTTGTCTAAAATGCTGATTATATACTGTTCTGTGAATGAAGCAGAGTTTAAAAAAGTTCAACCTCAACATCAGCCCTGACTGTTGCCTGTTCTTGTCTGCGCTGCTGCTGTGTACAACACACACACACACACACACACACTGTGGGCCTGCAGTGCAGTGGCGCTGGAGGAGGTCGCAGGGTCCCTGGTTGAAGGGAGCACTCCGTCAGGGAATCAGCCGGACAAAAGGTGCAGTGGAGTGAGAGATTGAGGGAGGAAGCGAGGGCGGGTGGAGGAGCAGGACAAAGCCGAGGCAGTAAAGCCTCCTGCCTGATAGCCTTATCTGATTCCACTCCAGCGCTTGATGGCTTTTTTTTCACCCTGCCTTTAAAGCGCACAGGTTGTGCCTTTGGTGTGAAGCCTAGCAGAAAATGTTAATCAAGAGAGGGACTGTGTGGAGAAAGGCGAGAGAAAGGGGAGAGTCACTCTGCTGAGGCCATAATCTGTAATGAGACCGAGGCGATTCAGTTGCAATTGAGAGAGGAAGAATGGGGCCATGATGATGATGAGCAGGGAGGTTCACTCTTTCACTGGCGTTTGTTTTTCTGTTTTGTTCCTTTTCTCTTGCAGAGTCACTGCTCGTTCACCAGTCACAACTCATTTAACACATACTTGGACGTCATTTTCAATGTCTGAAGCTGACAGATGAAAAACACTGCTGACTGCTCGTCTGACAACTATTGGTACTCATCTGTGTATGATTTATATTTCCCTCTGTGACCTCCATGCTTTTTTTGTTATTGCCTGAAATGTGTCCGCAGCACTGAGTATCAAAAACTTGCATCAAATGTCCGCTCAGATTCACAGTCTTGTTTACTTACTTACTTCATCAGATAGTTCCTTATTTGAATCATAATTTTGCAATTTTAGACTTAACAAAAACCTTGCTAAGTAGTAAATTAGTTAAATTAGTGTTCTTCGGGTGGCAGGTGTTGAAATAACATGAACAAAAGGAAATTCTAGTGGTAATCAGTGCTAATGTTAACAAGCTAGGCCTCCTCCACTTTCCGAGTGGAAGATAGTTAGTCTAGCCTGCTAGCTTCTACTTTCCAAGTGGGATACAAACTTAATAGCACGATGAGGACAGATGTCTTAAACTACTAACGGTACATAAGCTGCGATATGTGTTCGTTGAAAAAGGAGGAAAACATTTTGTATCAACATTCATAGGCTGGACAGGATTGAGGAGCTCCAGTCAGTAGCACACCATGGAAGTTAATGGCACATCTCCTTGCAACGCTGTTGAGTCTCGATGCTGTTCCCACAAATATATCCAAAAATGGTTTTATCTTATTTTGAAAAATGGAAAATTATGCACAGTAGCTGCAATGCCATTGTAGCTTAGATTTCTGTACACAAAAAGTAAGGAAAATTCAAATTTCACTTAAACTATAAATCATAATTTAGACTATCGTAGAAAAGGTTTCAGTCGTAGTCATCTGGACACTGTTTTCAGAATCAAGACGTTTCGGCTCCCATCCGGAAGTCATTCTCAATTGTGAAAAAATTGGACGGGAACTGGAAACTTTTTCACAATTGAGAATGACTTCCGGATGGGAGCCGAAACGTCTTGATTCTGAAAACAGTGTCCAGATGACTACGACTGAAACCTTTTCTACGATAGAACACTCCTTGACGAATGAGGGACTACACCGTCATAATTTAGACTGTATTTCATTTAGGCCAAATTCCTTTATGGCTGTTTGTATTTAAGTTCACATTGCAGAAGTTTGGCTTCTTTTGAAATGAAGAGTTTTGTAGAAAAACAAGTTAATATTCCTCAAGGTATCAGCAAAGTCTTGTCTCAGCACTGAAACTCAGGTACTGTATTGCAATTAGTATCGAAAAATGTTAAATCATACCCAGCTCCACTTACCAGCTTAGTGCTTTAATTTGAAATAGTATTTAAAATAAAACACACAGTATATTAGTTAATCTGTGTCAAAGCTAGGATGCAATTTATAACACACACACACACACACACACACACACACACACACACACACACACACACACACACACACAGGGGTCTATTGTGTTTTTAACGAGTTCACTTGTTTGTTGCTCTCTTTCCCGCTTAATCCCAGACTTTTGTTTCTGCTCATCATCACACTGTACAAAGTGTCCCATAATTCCTTTAACAAAGGTCACATTCAGCAGTGAAGAGGAGGTGACCCCCTTTTTAATAGCAGGAGAATGTAAGAGTGCAACATGCCCCACATATACAGCCATAAAATATGTGATTAAGAGCACAAATTTAGAGCAAATTCATACACACAGATAAACTGAGTCTAAACCGTTCTTTAACTGCAGCAAGTCAATGAGAAATGGGATTATGGGATGTTTTGGGTTTAAATATGTGATGATCCTGTAAATCTACTGCCTCAATGCGATACCATGCCATAAAATATGAAGTGTGGTGCTGTGAGATAAGGAGGTGAGAGGTCTGAGCGCCAAAGCAGACCTGTAAACCAGGCCAAGCGTATCATTTCACAATAGTATAGAATGAGCTATTGTTGGGCGTTTTGAACAGGCTCAGAATCAAAGGTAAAGATCGAAACCTTATCTGATAGAAGTGTTACAGGAAAAACACTGGACTGCAGTAGACCAGCAGGAGATGCAGTAGAAGGGACCTGAGTTTTCTGATAAAACAATCAGACAACCACATGTGCACGTGGAGAGTAGATTAAATGTGCTTGGAGCTATTGTAGCCTTTACAAGTATGCACTTCTTTTTGAGTGAAAAAGCATTACAAGTAAAAGGCAGTGACGTAGTGGTAATGATCTCTACTTCATCATCAATTTATCAAGCAGTAAAGTAAAAAATTTCCATCTACCTTTACATGAGTTTGATGCAATGATATAGTAGAAATGTATGTCATACAGATTTAACTGAGCCTATAAAGATTCTGTTACTCACAGTAAAACTGCATATTAACTTAAAGGAATGACGCTCACACATTTATTCGCACTTTTTATAAATTTGCATGAATATTGATATTTTTAATGTGAATATTAAGTCAATGAATATGAATGTGAAGCAAAATCACTTCTTATTTACTACCTATAGAGCAATGAATCTCAAGTCCTCATTCATTTATTTTCAATGACAGAATACGCAGGTTGCTTAAAGATGCCCTGTGGCGTTTTCTTGTAAACAAACAAAAGATATGTTTACATCCAGTGTTACTCACCAAATCGCAATGTGTGTATCCTTGAGGTCTAACAAACATGTCAAGTGCATTTCCATCCTCATAAAACATTTGTAAAGCAGATTTTAAAGTAAGATTTTAAGTATTTTAAATCCAGAATTGTTTACATCCCTGTTTACTAGCTTGCAGTCTTCTTCTTCCCTGTCTTTGCCGGCGCGTTGCAGCATATCTTGTTGTGTTACCGCCACCTATAGATCAGTGGAATAATGTGACACTGTTGGTAGGACGGAGACTGCGAGATGAACAAAACACGGGCCCCACTCATAGAAAAACAGCTCCATGGCCACTAAAGGTCTAACACTCCAAAGGAGGTCTTCCAAAATGACCCACATAACTCTCACAAAAATGATTCATAAGAGCTCTCTGTACTGCTACTGATATAGCAAAGGTGTGCTTAAATGTATGCAATTAAAACTACTTGGTTAACGTTCACCCTCATGACTCCATGCATAAATGAGCTAAACTGACCGAATTTGTGTTAATATTGGATTTTATTTAGATAGAACTGTAAGTGATGGTGGCTTTGCGTTCGTTTCCCACAAGTTAGTTCTCTAGTTCTTTAAGATCCACAGCGTGTATACTACTTTTTGCCTAAAATGCCTCAATGGGATGCTTCACCTTTGTTCAATTGTGTGACACATTATGTAACACTACACCTGGCAGTGGTGACGCATGATGATTCATACGTGTCAGATATCCCAATTTACTGCTCATTATACAGAAAACTACTGAGTGTTCAGACAATAGAATGAGTCAGTAAGACAGTGATTTTGAACCCAGATTTTTCATTATTCAGCCCCCCCCAATCAAAGTAGATTACATGTTGCTTTTTGTAATTTATTTTTTTCCCTGTTGATCGGAGTCAAAAAAGTTCTACTTTTATTCAATGTTTTAAAACAATAAACGTGAAAACTTCCAAGGAGGGGTAAACCTCTTGTGGCAAATAACGACTGTCCTCTCTCAGAAGCAAAGACAGGAGTAGCATGACATTGTTATGCTCCTGCAAAACACAATGTGTTGAAGTTAAACACCAGAGATCACACTTACCACTACCAAGAGTAAGCACTGGTTTCTTTTAACCATGACCATGATCTCCCTTATGATGATCCCTTAACCTTAACCAAGCTGTTTTAGTTGCCTAAACTTAAATGGCAGATGAGAAAACACACCTAAGTTATTTTTGTAGTGGTCACAGCTTTTTTGGAAGTTTTAGAAGGCAACAAAAAACAACTTATTTTGTCAATTACTATAGAAGGCACAATTTTACAAATACTAAGGGCTGGTGCACATCAGTGCCTTACTGGTGTTTGGCAGAATTTGGCAACGTGTGCTAGGTTCTCTTGAGTGGGTACTACAAGAAGAGGGTGACAGTATTTGGCAGCATTCTCCTGCAGCTCCATGAACACACAACTCCTCCCCCTCACTTTCTCCAAAAAGACTGAGGAGTGTGTGTGTTGAAGGGGGTTAGAGCTCTGGTAGAAAAACAAACAAAGACACACGTAGCAGCCACACTCCTCTCTCTGGCTGCACGCCATCGGCCTCACCACAAACCACAACTTACGCTATCCGCACACACACTCACAGCGTGTCACACACACACGCCTATGCCCAATCAGCTCCTGCCACAGATCCACACCGATATGCCCCCAGAGTCCAAATCATCTGCTGTATTGCAACACCAGATCTCCAGAGATAACCTCACAAAGCAAAATCATCTGCTATTATTGCCCTGCCGCTCCTTGACATTGTGCCATTAATAAGGCCATTGTGGAGGGCGCTCTCTGTTTGGACACCGTATAATAGACTCTTTGACAGATTTACTTTGCTCTTTCTCCCTCTACCCCGTCCTTTTTTCTATCTCGTGAATACAACGGGCATATTCCACGCTGCTGCTCATCAATAGGCGAGCTGTTTGTTTGCCCAGTCATTCTGGACTGATGGTAACCACATAGAGGTATTCCAGATCAAAGGCTGAGCAAACAGGGGTTACATAAAGGCACTGTACCCGAACGCGCACTAGGGACATCCTCCTGCACACACACAAGTTCACAAACACCTCACACTATTGCCATAACCTCCCTTCATCTCTCTTTTACTCGACTGGTCTTTCTTGTTCATTTCATCGGCCGTATTTGTCTTTTTTTGGCTCATTCACTGTTTGAAAACAACAATTAGGCCTGATCCCCGCCGTAGGTATAAAACAGTAATATAGGCTGGTGGTGGTGGGTGGGGTCAAAGCGAAGCTGGCCACCAGGTGTTCCATATCAACACTGACATTCATCGGAGACCCACAGAGTCCCTCACACCACGCCACACCACACTCAGACGCTGGTTAACAGGCGCTAGCTGCTACTCTGTGGCAACACAAAGGAGACCACAGCTACTTGACATCAGTGTCACCCTGTTCTCCATGCACTTACATACAGTCTGTTCAGCCTGGGCTGTCCACCAAGCACACAAATGATGGGGGCCTTTAAAGTCCAGAAAAAGCATGTAGAAATTTCTTCCTTCGATATATATATTTTTATAATTTCAGGACTCATCGTGCTATAATTTCTTTAATGCAATTCAATCTGCTCCTATTGTTCAAAGGGTATTGTCGGTATTGTAATTAAGGTATTGTTATTTCACATGTAAAAGCAACCACCGGACAAAATCAGTATCAGTATCAGTATAACAGTTATTACAGCATTGTCTCAAATATTTTTGTGTTAAACTTGCAATAACTGTTGTTTTTTTTGCCTCTTGGGGGCAGCAGAAACAAGCTGTGAACAACAACACCTAAATACAGTATTATCACCTTTGAAGTTGATATGGTGAACTTGTTAGCAAACAGTTGCTTATTTACACATCTACCAGAAACGGAGCAACATTACCATTCATTTGGAGTCGTGTTTCTGGCCACCAGGTGAATGTAAGTCCAATATTAACTCTCCTTTTAGCTCTGTTTTTGGTCTCCACCAACTCCTGAGGGAAATATCTGGCTCTTTAGCTGCTAAATGCTCAACTGGTTACAAGCTAGTCGCTAACTGTGTCTGTCTGCTGTTTGGTGCTGAGCAGGTAGTGTACAGTGGCTTTTTAGAGCTTTTGCACTGAAAACAGCTGCCTGCTGCGGATGAAAAGGCCACTATGAGAGCGGTGAGAGCGAACCAAAACAGTAAAGTTGTGGGCCAGAAAACCAAAACAATGACCTGAAAGATGCTAAAAAGCTCAGTAAAGCTGATGGAAAACTGTAGCGTCAGGTGATAATTGTCACTATGAACAACCCCCTTAACATAGATTTTTAATATATATTGATACTGATTATAGCCACTTTAAATCTGTAGTAGGCAATATTATTTCAGTATAATTGAAATGAGTTGAAATACCTAATTTTGACCATTGCATGTCACTAACAATATTTAATTGAAGGGTTCCTTTAAAAAAATGTGTGTGTGTGTGTGGGCGCCCGCCCCTTTGTATTTAGTTTTTTTTTAAACTGGACCCGGTCTGAATCAAACAACCAATCAGGCTTAGCTAGCACATAACTAGCCAATCACAGCGACTCTGTACAAACAAGGGTCATCCGGTTTCTACATGCCTTGGTTCCTCCCTTCCAGAGCCATGTAGAGATTTTAGTGTTAGTACACTAATTTAAATCACTGTAACTGCGTGATGTTATTATTATTATTTCATCCTTGTTTGGTTTGTTTTGTTTTAAATGTGTATTATGTTAAGTTCTAAACATCACCCTGTTTTTCTTTGTCTGTCCTTGTGTATTTTATGTTTCTATCACTGTTGTATCTGTAAAGTCACTACTGTTTTTTTCATCTCACAGCTTTTACAATTTCAGTTTCATAGTTTTTGCTTACAAAAAGTCAAACTATGCCACTAAAAGTCATTAGCAGAGAAGTATAAAGTAAAAAGATGTTATTCTGTTGTGTACCAACTCATTGATCTAGTCAGCACTTAAGTGTTTGACACGATTCACCTCGTACGGAGAACATGATTACATCTGTACTTTGTGCTTATGTACATTTTCTCTGTGCTCTTACTGTTAACTCCAAACATGAGCCACAAGGCAGCAACCGCTGACTGATGACAACCTGGAGGGTCACAGAGTTCACACTCACATCAATGTACTTCTAGTGTTATGACGAAATTCATTACATGTCCTTTAAACCTAACTTTAACCTGAACCTAATCAATTATTAACCTTAATAGCAAAGTTTGTTATTGATAAACACAAGAAAGGGCTGCGTGATATGGAAAAACATGTCTTCATTGGATATTAATATATGGCATCTGACTATGTATGAAAGACAAAAGTTGTAAAAATTGATGTTAATCACATTGGGCTGCACAATAATAGAAAATAAAACTAGAACTGTTACTTTCAGGCAGCACTTGAAAGTATTTCAAGCATGCTAACATGCTGATGTTTAGCAGGTGTAATGTTCACCATAAGGATTGATCCTCTGGGGATTATGGATATCTGAACCAAATTTCATGGCAATCTATCCAATAGTTGTTGAGACATTTCAGTCTGGTCTGACACCAAAGCTTGTTTACTGTACACTTCTTCTTGTACACTTTGGTGTACATTTTCTTGCAGCAGAAAATCCAGAGATTTTAAGCTGTGTGGGGATATAATATGAGTTAAAACCAATTTTTTCCATTTTAAAATGTGTCTATTTTTTGGTAAATTGGTAAAAGCGGAAAACAATGACAATTACTCTGGTTTTACCCTTATCGTAAACTTATTCCTCCAACTCCAAACAAAAAGCTGTAGCCTGATTGACGCCCCTTAAGAAAGCAAGGACAACCCAAAAACTACGCCATATATATAAAACTCAATCTGGTTTTTACATGAATAAAAGTACAATGACACACACACATACACACACACCAAAGTCCATCCTCCTGTAACGCAACAAAAGCTTTCCATTAGTAATAACCTTGCTGCAGAAGAGTGAGGCCAGCTGCAGGGTTCTTCATCCTGCTTGATTACTGTCTGAACAAACCTGTCCAATCAGTCCCATTCATGGGTGCCAGCACTCACGGGAGAACTTTGACCTGACTGACCTCTGCAGAGGGCCGGCCCCTCAGCCTTGACCTTAGGTGTGAATGCTTATTGTCGGACCTGCAGGCCCCACCGCTCTCACAAAGGCTTGGATGCCAGAAATTAGGCACTTGAGGGAAACTGGAGAACTCCTGGCTAAAGTCCTGTTTGCAAAATAGGCAATTCTAAAAATCAAGTGCTGTAATTAAAAAACGCGTCGTAAATGCGTTGATTTTCCCTCATGGGTCTATTGTGTGAAAAGGAGGCAAAGAAGAGTGTTGGCAGGCAGAGATAGATTTAGCCTTCAAACATGATGATGCTTATTTGGAAAACCCTCGATTTTAAACAGTAAGTATAACACTTATGCATTTTCACCCAGAACCCTGTTTTCATACATCTATTTATTATAATGATTAATTCTCACCAAAATATCCTCAGCTGCTTCACTACCAGCACCTTGTTTGATTTGTGCAGTCTCCAATTGAGCTTTAATGAGCCAATTGATAGTAATCAATCCCAGAAGCCTTCAAAACATTTACAACAAATTCATTTCTCGCTCTGTAATTGTAGACTTAGACCTGTTGGTGACCAGATGGTGAATTAATGACCTTACATGTACAGTATAATTTAAATTTGGCCTATATAGAAAGCTTGGTCCAGCAGCATGACTGCAGGACTGGAGGTAAAAAAAAGTGGTATTACACTGGGGGTAGAAAGTCTTAAGTACTACCAACCTCATGTGGAGGTTTTCATATATTTAGCTTGATTTTATTGGCTAATTGAGTCTGGCTTTAGTGGTGTAAGATTGGGCTAGAAGTGACATATGATAATATAGGAAACAGGAGGTCACTACTAGGTTTAGTCTGCCCAAAGTCTATAGTTTTTCGTTTGTTGTTGTTACGTCTTGTTTGCTGCATGAATGAGAGCAGAGGTGTTGTTGTCAAAGAGTCTAAAATGCAGAGAATTGAAACCATAAATGGATAAAGTTGAACAAGTTAAACAAACTAGAACAAGATTATAATCTGGTCATGTAGGTTTGTGATTTTCAGGCATAAAACTGAATTACCTGCAGAGTCAGTATTTTAAACCTTCATCCTCCACTAAATAAAGAATTTTAATACAACTTTTCTCCTGGCTCTGCCTAAGAGTGCATGAAGAATGTTTCTTTTCCATGAACAAATATTGAAATTTACCAGGACATGGACACATCAAAAGATAAACATATATGTCTCATTAGAGAGTGAGCTCGATGTGAGACCTTTGGGCTGTTCAGACTGTATTGACCAGCTGTGAAACCATTCAAGCTGTAGCTCTACAGTGAGGCAACTGAAAAGGTATATGATGGAAAATAACAGCAAAATAGGGTCTGGGTTGAAAATAGCCAAAGTTTTGTTTTAAGGCATAAAATAATCAAATTTTCATTAGATAATAAACTCACATTCCTTAAAGTTGGAGCGATCTTTGTTGCTATTTGGCTGACGAGGCATGTCGTCCTGCAGTTTGGAAAGCATGTTCAGCACCTTTGTTTTCCTCTCCTCCATCCTTCTGTCCTTCTCTTCAGTTCTGTGATCAAGACTCCCGGGCCTCCTTCCTCCAGCTGAGGACTCGACTTGTTCTCTCCATTCTGGATAATTGGACTCCCCTTCATGTGTGCTGGAACCTGGAGCAGAGAGATACAACATAAAATACATAAAAAATCTAATGAAGTCTTGCATCTAGTAGTCTTCTGCTGTAGTCTGAAATGTACTTATCACTTACTTAACACATGTAACACACGTACTTAACACAGTAATCACCACAGTCCTGAACAAGAAAAAAGCACATATGTATTCATGGTCGTCCACGTGGAAGTAGCCACTTAGTAAAAAGCACTATCCCATAAATCCCATTTCTGTTCCTTTAATAAACATTAATTCGCATCACATTGTTCTCCTCAATGCCACAGTCACATCTCCCTTCAGTCCTTTCAGAGTATCACTAAGGAATGGACGCTCTCCCTGAAATTTAAGCAGCCATCCATTTTGTCTCTGACCAGCCAATTAAGAGTCCCATTATCTCTGAATATAAAGTCCATAGAATAATCTTCTTGGTGTAGCAGCACAGAGACAAAGGACACCATCAATGCAGACTTGAGCTTAAGGAGGGCTCCGATTGTCTTTCGCAACAGCTTCCATTAGAGTTTCGGACTCTTTTCTTCATGGTACTTTTGCAAACACAAGTGTTACTTGTGTTAGCACATGAGCGATATTCAAATGTGATACATTTGGAGATGGTTCTATTCATTAGGAGGAGAAACCTTGACCAGTCGAGTAGCTGACAGACAGCAGATTCATCAAGCTTTCCAAACATGGTGGCGTGGTTTCATTTATCCCGTCAGTGAGCAAGCAGAGGTCAGCGGCCCAGATTGATGGAGCCATGTCTCATTTGACAGGCCGTCGTCCACCACACTGCACACAATCACACGCTCCCATCAGCCTCCATGTCCGGCTCAAGTCACCAAAACAGACGATGGGATGAGAAATGTATTCATCTTTATCATCAATCATTTCTTTTTTCATATACAACATAAACCACATGTCTGGGATATCTACAGTGACATCATGATGAATGTGATGTGAAGATAATAGTTTTCAAAAACCAAAAACGTTTCCTTCAAACGCATCATACATAAAATTAAAATGAAATAGTTTCATTTTAGATGGATCTGTTGTTTAATTTTACAATTAATCAATTAGTTATTAGTATAATCTATAAAATATCTAAATATAGTATAAAATGCTCATCATCACAGTTTTCTTTACTTGTAGTGTGTTGAGCTCTCAGGGCCACCGTACCAAGGTGACGTCTTCAAATTGCTTGTTTTTTCAGATCAAAGGAATCAAAATCCAAAGATATTCATTTTACAGTGATATTAAATAGAGAAAATTCCACAAAATTCTCACATTTCAGAAGCTGGCTACATCAAATGTTTGGTATTTTTCCTTGGTAAAATGACCCGAATAATGGTCACATAATCTGTTAACTGACTAATAATTTCAGCACTGGTTAAAAGTCCAGACAGTTTCAGTAATGTACAATTTTTAAAGCAGGCTGAAACCGCAACTAAAATTATTCAGGATTTGGTTTCCTCCTTTTGAAACCCTCCTATCCTAACCTCCAACATGTCCTAATCCATGAATGCATAGCAGTGATTACTGGTCAGTTCAAGCTGGAAACAAGAGCCCATCTAAAACACACAGAGCAGGTTACCATACCAACCACAGCATCTGAACACAGCAGATAGCTGGATTTGGCTGCGAGTGGCCGAGTCAAATCCCCTCGCTGATTTCGAAAAGGCCACTGAGGACAATAAACACACACACCGCCCGCCCTTCGTTCCGACTCTACCCAACACACACTGCCTGCCCTTTACCATCCAGTACACCAGCAGAGGCAAGAAGGTTGGACTTGTATCTCTTTCTTTGCGTGTTTGAGAAAGGGATGAGCATCAGTGAGACAATCAGTGTGCTGAGGCTATTCACTGATGCCACCCAGAGCCTTCACTCCTCTATCTCCTGAAAGAATGGCAGAATAGGAGCGGGGTGGAGAAAAAAGAAAAATCCTCACCAATTTATTATTCATGGGGAGGGGATTTTCCTTTCAGGGCTCCTTTATCGAAGCCTTTTCCCAACACGTCACCCTCTCTATCAGCCCTGACAAGTGCCAATCAAAGGGCTTGATCCAGGTTTTTGGGGAAACGCTGGAGGATTTCGGAGACAATAGCCAATGAGTCCACAGTGGTGGTGGCTTAGAGACAATGGTGACATGGCTACACTGTCAGTGTGTGGTCCTCTGGGGGGGAAACGATCCTTGCTTAGTACACGACTAATCTCTGCTTGCACCCTCTCTGTCTTTCTGGAGCCTAATCTGTCCCGCAGTTTCCTCAGCTTTCAGGAACAATCCACCAGGGTCAGTTCAGATTAGTGCTCTTTGTGGCCCTGCACATCGCTACATTCATTTGGATACTAACATCTTTAGTAGCAGCTGAATGCTAAACACTGGAGTGAGCACAGAGTGACCGGGGCAGCGGGAAAACAGTCATGAAACAATTATGAGGGGAGGGATTATTCTACCTATGAATTCCTGATGAGCAAAAATGGACAAAGGTCTTATCATGAGCCTCACTGGGGAGCATGAGCAACTTATCACTTATCATTTCTGGCTTCAGTTTAATCTCAGAACTGCTCAGCCATTGCTGACTGATCCAGAGACAGGTGGGAAATTCATTGATATGGAATGGGCATCAGAGAAATTGTTTATTATTAAATTAAAAAAGAACATTTTTTAGAGGCCATTCCACTGAAATTGTTTTATTTATTTTCATCACAAGGTGCACTATTCAGCCTGTGAAAACCATTGTATAATGTCTTCTGTCGCTCTGGAGAAGCTTTCCAAAGTTTGAAAAAAAAAGAAGGGTTATTTTAATCAATGACAATATTCATCTGCATTATGGGAAATGGAAGATACAGTGGTTTTGGAGCTTGCCCGATACTAGGAACTATCAGGATATCTTGGTCATTCTTTTTTAAACCTGTCTCATGTGAGTTCCCCAACTTTATGGACATGTGATACTAAATCGCAGGAGTGCCCCTTTAATCGTTTAGTCTATATTATTTCGGAAAAGAGTGAAAAATGTTGGTGACATCTTCAAATTGCTTGTTTGCTTGTCCAAACCCCCAAAATATCAAAGCAGAAATAATTAATTTTATTTTTACAAAAGCTGTAAAGCAAATAACATGACACAGAGCAAAGTTACCATAAAGTTGGAGTCATTTTATGCCCATCTGATCAATGTAAGTCTAATACGTAATTTCTCAATAATCATTTCAACACAAATGGTATATATTTCAACCTATCTTCCCTAAATCTAAATGTGAACTATCAGTTTTTTCATGTGAACTGATCAACTATAACTTATGCAAATTGGGTCACAAGCCCATTTTCTCAACTGTCTCATATACATTGAGTCATAATGGGGTCATTCCCTCCATTACTTGGGATCCCTATTCAAAGGTTGAACTGCTCGCACCTCCAGGGTAACCAAATCTTACCTTTCCACACAAAGACATGCCACACACTGGGCATCTTTTAGAGACTGTGTGACCTCAGGCATGACCTCTCCTCGCCCTGCTGATGACCCCCCTCCCTTCCTCCTCCCCCAAAGTGTGACCATGCCTTTGGCCTCTAAAAGGTCAAAGCACACAAGCCATCACCAAGATCCTCTGGGTGACATCTTTTTAATGAGTTGAGTTTGTTTAATTCTTATAGAGTAGTTAAAAGCCTTGTTTTAAAATGTGTAATGAGCATAAAAATCTGCATTTTAAAGCTGAATGGAATTTTAGTCATTGTATGCTATGACAATGGATGTGCATTGTATACATTTAACAAGCTAATAAATCAATCATTCGCGATAAAAAAAAAGGCTCTTAAATTGTATGAAGGTCACTCTTCCCTGTCAGAAACACAGAGGAAATTGAGTTTCATATCGCACATTAGAGTCAACATTTTAGAAAAGCACAGAGAAATGTAGCTCAGAATTTCCGGGTGTCCTGACAACAGCTTGCTTAGGTTCCTTATATAGTAAACATCTAATCTAATATGAATGTCTAATGGGTTCAGTGTGCTTCAAACAAACTGGGTCATTTGAAGTGTCTTCCAAAGAGGTAAAAATGTTTATAGCTGTTCTGAATGGCCAAGCTCAAAGGTGGGGAGAAAAGCCGTAGAGACATGATGAACCGTACAAATGGAGATAACGGCACACACCTTCAGAGAGTCTCTCCTCAAAGGAATTCAAAGTGTTGCACTCAGTTGTACACATGAAAAGTGTCTGAATGAGCTGTGTGAAGAACGAAAAAGAGAGCCTGAGAGAAAGGTTCAAATCCTGCCAACTTTCTTACCTCCACATATCTGGTCAATCGCTGCATAAAGTGGGCGTGCTTTTAGAAAATTCTGCACTTTTGTTTGAAGCACACTGATACTAATCCCAAGAGGATCTTTATCCCTGCAAGTTTTGTGAGATAGATGGTCACAGCACAGTCTGATCTACAATTCCACCCTCCTCCACTCCTGGATGTGTTTCATCAAAAACACCACAAACACTGAGTGTTTCAGCCATGTTGGATTAGAAAGACATATTACTTTGACTTTAGTCTAAACGGTTAGCTGCAGCTTGGCCATAAGACACATCAGTCTCTGATATGATGGATGCATTTGTAACATGCTCTAGGAATACAGCAGACCATGGACCATTAGCGTCATAGAACAATGACTGATACTGGACAAGTGAGTCACCAGCGAGAAAAAAAACAGAGCATGATCACAGTCTGACAGAGTTGCTCAAATGAAGATGAGAGGAAAAAGAGCCAGCTATTAGCTTAAGGGCGACTCTCCATTTCCATGTGGTGACAGTACTTCTGACCTTTTACCTGTCTTTCCAGTGTTTGTAGTCCGTACAGTAAGCGCTGCCTCTGAACCATCATTCATGAATGTACACAAGCCGGCCACAAAGGTGAAGGTGATACTTCGAGCCAGCTGGCCCTAGCAAGGATTAACGGGCTTAAGTGTACCGGAGGCAAGGGAACGCTAAACACAGCGCTGACAGTGAGGAGACAATGGCTCCTAATAAAGCAGAGCTGACAGGGAGTGAGTGGGCTTTTACCGGATCAGACGCTAATGGTGAAGACAGGCTCTTGTATTGATTAAGTATTGTTGTTATAGGCTCTTAAGAGAGAGTGCCAGAGTTTTAACAGAGAGGTGATATGTCATAGCAGCAAACACAGATCAAGAAAAATAATTATTTTCTGGGTAGATTTAGGGGTTAAAGTACCGTGATTGGACCTGCAGGGAGAATTGGCGGATCTGAACATGTCGTATGATGGACTCAGGTCTATGATCCATGAAGACGGTGACCCAGAACCTCCTTCAGAGTGATCCTGCACGGAAACAGAAGACAGAATAAACCTTTAGTAATAGTTCAACCACAATGAGACAAAGTTTGTCTGCCATTAGTTGTTTTTCATACGACAGGAACTTCCTTTTTAAAGGTGCTGCATTCAGTAATCAACCCAAACTAATATGACATAAAAAATGCTCCTGAAAAAAATCCAGATCTAGATAAGAAACCATTTTTTCTTCCTGTAGCGTAATAAAAAAATCTTTCAGTGGTTTGCTGGTAGAAAGCTTTAAATGTGAAGCAGAGTAGAAAGTTCTATTTACAAGAAATCAGATAACAGTGAAGCTGCTGTCTGTTGTTGGGTGAAAGTAACAGAATATAGCAGTGAAGCAAAAGCTCACATCACACAATCTCAGCAGCTATTTAACTCCTGAGAACTGAGGCTTAATGAGACATTTTTATTATAATAATTATAATAATTTGTATTTGTAGACATAACCTAAGGAGAGAAGTCAACTACAACTCCCAAGGAACATTTTCTTAAGACATTTAAATACAAGTGAGGTTATAATTCTGTTGCGAGCGTTGCTAACAGCGAGCTGAAGCTAAAGATTACACTGATAATAGCCTACATTCAGCAGTATAAATAAAATCACTTTCAGATTCTGGGTCAATGTTAAAAGAATTCAGCAACTATGGTGCAGTGTTGTGTTCACAACTGGAACAAAAACTCATCTCCCGATTCGATTCGATTTTGATTCACAATGTCCAAAATGTTCTTGATGATCCAGTTGCATCAGATAAATACCAATGTTGCATAAAGCGCTTACCAGAATGTATCCAGGGAACTTCCTTCTAAGTGTGTTTCCCTGAACATAAAATGTGTAAAGTGCACATTATAGGCTAAATTTTAAACAAAGTTCCCGGTTATAAAACTGTGCACCAAGGATTTATTTTCTTTGGCAAACACATTTTTAACACACGCAACACTCGACTAACACATGTTTTTTTTTAGGCCTACACATGCAAAACAGTTAAGCAAGAATAATAAAATACCTGCATCTGCAAGGTCATTATGCATATTTGAAAACAAAAACATGCTATCCCATACAGCTACACATGGACGGTCAGTACCAGATGCTTCAACTAAGTACAGTGCATCCCCTTTTAATTATCACTTTGAGCACAGACAGGGCAGAAACTGAAAGTCTGCTTATTAATTTATCTGCCTGATATCTGCAGACAGCAGGGTAGCTAGCGTTAGCTACCTGGCAGGGACAGACTGAATAAAGTAGAATCCACACACGGTTCAGTCGACTTCCACAGCTTCACATCTCATAGCCAGAGATAATATCTCCTCAAAAAACGCAAACAGAGATCAGATCAGTGAGCAGAGAGTCTTTTTTCAGTCTATCCCTCTCATAGATGTTATCTCTAGATTTGCTACGAGATAGCCATTTTTTAAAATCCAGTCCTGTTTGCTACAACTCTGATTGACTTCTTCTCCATAGCAACGGTGGCTGAAGCTCATGAGTATTAATTTTATATTATAAAGAAAACTTTCAAATTGGAATTTACTGTGATTAAAAATATTCCTAACCCTAGCCCAGAACCAGCAGCTCCTCCCACTTCCCATCTCAAACCATACCACTGGTTTAGCGATTTTTCTTCTTTATAAACAATGCAGTGTGTGGATACTTGGTTCAGTGAGGTGCATTATGCAAATGGTCGTATGAATCCTGCTCTGAGCACTCCAGCTCGTCATTGTGGTTCGGCATAATTGCAGGGGGCTTATGAGTCTCATTCATGCTTTTCAGGGGCTCTCTCTCTTCCGTCATAAAGGGGAGATTAATCGTAGATCACGTGGAGCACCTGCGTCCATTCCACTGCAGCCCAGCATGCACAAGCCCTGTTTACCCCCCTGACCCCTCAACCCCTGTCTGATCCTAGTGGTGGTGCATCCTCTAAAAGAATCCCACCGTGTCGGGCATTTAGCCAAGCGTACCCCCCTGCAACAGAGCAATGAGCTGGTGTAAAAGCCTGCCTGCTCCCGTACAGTCAGGCCTCCCCCCTCCTGCAGTCCGTGACTGATTAACCACACACCTGCTGCACGCCGCGTGCCCTCTGTTATATTGTGTCTCAATTATCAACAACAATTTGGCTTGTCTTACTGGAATGACAGTTATAAATGCATGCCAGTTTAAGTTTGTAAAAGAGGGTCTTTGTATGGGAGGGAGACTATGTGTGCCAGGTTTGGGGTTATTGTCTGATAGGAGTTGATTCTTGAAGGACTAGTATTTGCTCACGACAAGGCACAGTCCTGCTTTTGGGGGAAATCTGATAGATGAACGGAGGAGGGGGGTAGAGAGTGAAAAGCGGTTTCACAAGGGGCGGCGGCACTCACCGATTTGTTTTCCTGGACTTTCCCTGCAGAGTCACACCTTTCAGAGATGCTGCCAGCTGTGAGGGGCCTCAAAACACCTGACAAAACCACACAGGACACAGCGTCAAGCTAAAGGGAGAGGAAGCAATTGTATGTTTGCAGTTGTGGTGTAGGCAGGAAGGCGTGTGTGTCCGTGCACATGTGTACATAAGTGTTACATGCCTTACATGCACTTTTGTACTTGAGTGTGTGTGCACAGATATGAGTAATGTAGTGTATTAGTTCCAATTATGGCTCTTAATCTCTGAGCAAATAAAGGCAAAAAATGGAGCAACAAAACCCTAGAGGAGCACCTGTCTACAGAAGTGTGCCAGGTGCAAACATTGTTCTGGAGACACAGAGAGAGGAAAGACAAGCTTCCAGCAAACTCTGGAAGATTTTCTCTTGTTGTAAATATTGGTGGCATAGATGCATGAATACCAAAAACAAAACTACCATGGTTGTCATATTTATCTCTTGTTGGTAAAGAGCCAGTTCAAGGTACAAAAAAACAATGGAGTTCAATGGAATTTCAGTGGTGTTGCTCATAACATTGCATTTAAAATATTTAACAGCAACACCTTTTCAAAATCAGTGTGCCTGTTACTCTGAGTAATCCACAGACCTTGCAACAGTCAACAGTTTTCATGGATACTATTTCTTCTATATCTTCAGTATGTCTTCTTCTTTAGTATTCTTTAAAACAAATTAGTTTGTGTGATGTGTCGTCTGACCACATCTAAAGGCTAAAGTGTATATCTGTTCAGACTCGAAGCCAGAGCAGAAAGCTGCAGTCAGAGAAAGCGAGACGTGATGAATCATACAACACTTTCGGACAATTATATCTCAAAGGCATTCATGGTGTCACGCTTGTTTATACATACAGAAAGTGACAGAAGTAGCTGTGTAAAGAATGATTGGATTGAATTAAAGAGATTGGATTGCTGGTTTCGAAAGTTACAAAAATTGTTGGTCTGACGTCAGAAAGGTGTGGGCGTGGGGTGAGAGGGCATTTCAGACGCTCTTCGGCCATCTGTACTTCATGTGGAGCATACTGACAGCTTCTGCCTTCAGTGCAACGAAATTGGCCTCTACTCAGCATCAAAAAAGAATGTGATATCGTTGATGTCACATCACTAGAATAAGGACTTCTCTATTTCTAATTACCGTGCATCACTGTTTCTATTGGCCAACCATAAATATTTCAAAGTTGAAGAAAGCGGAACTCTGATCTGTAAGATTACACCAGAACAGAAAATCTATTCCTGAATTTGTCTTTTACACTGGTTTTAACTGAAGTGACTGAGCAAATATTCGGAGAGATTGGTGCTTAAAAGAGTCAGAATGCCTCAACTTGTCGGAACAGCCTCTGAACCCCCGTCCGACCAACAATTTTTGTAACCGTCTGAAACAGACAATCTGACATTCATGTCAATTTTGAATGTGACTGTTTGGAAAAGCTACAGTATAAACACTTTTGCCTTCACACATGGTTACTTCATTATGAGCATACGCCCACCTTAACCAGGACACATTCTGGAAAGTGTTGCTGTTTACATTTCATTAAGACAAATAAACCCAAAACGATGTGCATGGCTACATACCATAGTTAAGTAAGAGATATTACTTTGCTCGAACTGAACCTTTAAACCTTTATCTCTCTCTCAGATGTGTTATCAGACTATAAAAAACAACAGGCGCTAGACTAAAAGACTTTTCTGCACACACTCTCCTCAGTTTCTTATCCATTCTTATGTATGCAGTGTTTGGTTCTAAGTGTCTCCAGCTATCTTAGTCGGGATTTCCCAGTTAATGATCCACTGTAGCGGTTTGATCTTTATTAATATAGCACATCCTGATATCCCTATAAACCTTTCCTCTGAGCTGCCACACCTTCGGGAAAAAGCAGTTAAGAGCTCGTAGCGGCATGCCTGGGAGCAGAATAGAGGCGATATCACAGCTTGTTAAAGAAAAGCCGCTCAACGCCATAAAGGCATCACTTACTCTCAAGGCCGGCGGCAGACCGAGAAAACACACCTACAGTGTCATGTTTTTCCCCGTCTGGTCATGTGTGTTTTCTCCTCACACACACACATACACGGACACACCTGTCTGACTGCTCCCTGTTATTAAAGTGACGGTTTTTTGCTTATCAAACGATCTCATTCAAACTGTCAGAAAGATTTGTCACAGCATGAGGTTTACACAAACTGAGATTGCTTGTCAGTCACAATGGACTTTATAAATGTATTCATAAAAAAGTACTGGAGATTTCACATGATCACAAATAAATCACAGACAGTTTGAATACTTGTTGACTGAATAAACAAGTTTCAATAGTTAGAAATAGAAAGGAAATTTGATGCTGACTCAAAGTTTGTCTTTTGAGTGTGAACTTCCTCTTTCGGCTCAGTTTCCACCTGGCATTAACAAGGTACTTGTATCAAATGTATCTGGATGTTTTTGCTGGATTATGTTTAATCCTGGCATTAAACTGTGTGTATTTTGCTTCCCCTCAAATTCCCATGAATTTCACTTCCTCCCATAATATTTTAAGTCTTTAAATTGACCTTGTCTTACTGAGAAATGGATATTTGTTCTGCATGGAGAGGTTTATTTTCAGTATATAGTTGTTAAATGTGGAATTTAACTTTAGGCTTTCAGGTTGAAAGCTCCTGAAAAAGCTAGTTCGTGGAACTTGAGTTGAGTTTTATTTTTTGTCAAACTTCTGTTTCTAATAAATTTTCATGCTCACAATAGTTGATTTTAGTATTTAATAGTATTTCTTTCACTGTGTTTTGGGTACATTTATTGCTAGATTTAATCCTTTATCGTGATTTCAGAGATACAAAGGATGTTTCATATAAATTCCTCTAAATCTGTTTATGCATCTTTCTCATTAAGAGCTATACCTGGTGGAGTCAATCCTGGATCATACTGCATCCTCAGATCGGACCAGTCGAGCTCCTCTTCCTGACTGAAGGGACTCGGCAGGGTCTCGGGCTCCAGTCTGTCAAGGAGGAGCAGCTGAACCCGGGACAGGGAGCCCAGATTCCCTGAGTCACAGCCCACTGTCAGCGCTGCCAGGCCGGGAGACAGCTCTGCAGGGGGAGACAACAAAGTCTGAAATCCTAAATAAATATCTTGCAGTGCTGCAGCACATTCCAAATAACAATGTAACTTCTGTCAAAGAGGTTTGCTTTTGCATAGCTGAATCATTTGAATAACTAAACAGACCACTGATGGGTCTGCAATGCAGCTGCTAACAATAAGCAGGCAAACAATTTTTTTCATGTTATATTCAGACATAAAATAGTCCATCCATCCATTTTCTGCCACTTATCCGGAGCCGGGTTGCAGTGGCAGCAGGTTGAGCAAGGTAGTCCAGACATCCCTCTCCCAAGCACTGTTTTCCAGCTCCTCCTGGGGGATCCCGAGGGGTTCCCAACCCAGATGAGATAGATAATCTCTCCAGCATGTTCTGGGTCTACCCCAGGGTTTTCTACCAGTTTGACTTGTCCGGAAAACCTCCAAAGGAAGGCGCCCAGGAAGCATCCTGATCAGGTGCCTGAACCACCTCAAACGGCTCCTTTTCGACACGAGCAGAAGGTCTACTCCGAGCTCCCTCCGGATGTCTGAGCTCCTTACCCTATCTCTATAGGTGAGCCCAGACACCCTACGGAGGAAACTCATTTTGGCTGCTTATATCTGCGATCTCATTCTTCTGGTCACTACCCAAAGCTTATGACCATGGGTGAGGGTTGAAACGTAGATCGACTGGTAAATCGACAGCTTTTCCTTCTGGCTCAGCTCCCTCTGCAACTATTGGATGGATTGGCATGAAATTTGGTACATGAACCATGTATATGTATGTTAAAATTTTTAGCTGATGATGCCGTTATAATAAAAAGTTAAATGATCACCAAAGTTATTGCATTTCATCTTGAGGGGGATATGAATGTATGTACCAATTTTCATGGCAATCCATCCAATAATTGAGCGATATTTCACTCAAAACCACAAATTTCAACCTCATGGTGGTGCTAGAGGAAAAATCAGGGGACCACCAAATTCAGTAGGATTCATCCTCTGGGTACCATGAATGTCTGTACAAAATGTCATGCCAAGCCATCTAAAAGTTGTTAAGATATATCAGTTCGGACCAAAGAAGTGGCCCGACCGACTGAATGACACTGAGCCACTAGCTACAACACAGTAACTCTCTCAAAGGGCATAAATGTGCTTCTCGTGATTGTCAAAGCTCCAGCAGACTCCCTGTCTTTCCAGTGGACAAAAGGAGAGTCTTGACAGTAGCTTCTCATGACTGACTACCACCTCTACCTTGCTGTCCATGCTACACTGAGCTCCCCTCCATGCCCCCTGACCCTCCCGTCATACGCTACGTAGTTGTTGCTCCCTCACTCCTCTGTTGCATTTTTTAAATATGCTGGGAGGAAAGGTTCTAGCCAAATTTGGGGGTGTATTTACCCTTTAAAAAGGTGAATGGAAAATATGTACAATTTAAATACACTTTATATAAATACAATTGTCAAATTTTAAACATCTTTTCAATGTATAACAAGTCAGAGAACATTAGAACATACTGTAAAATATCCTTCATATAATCAGAGAATCAAAAGCCCATATATAGAAACATGTGGAAAAATAATTTACAACTGTTTACCTTTCAAAATAATTGGTTTGAATGACTTGTTGAACTGGATTATGAAATTACTGTAAATTACACTTCCCTCCACACAACACCAAACCCCACCACCCCAGAGCAACTCACCACCCCCACACCTCCACCTCCCCCCTCAGGCTCCAAAGTTCTCATCGTCACACCCAATTAAAAGCGGATCAGTGACAGAGTGGCTCGATGCCCATGCAAATCCCCGGCCCACGCTGGCTGGGTGTGGAGCTGCCATTCCTCTCTGAGGGGATTTTACACAACACGCTCTGCTGCAGGTACCCTGCTACACACACACACACACACACACACACACACACTTTCCCATCAACATCCCAAAAAGTTGTAGAAATGCTTCCACATCCCCTTTACATTAGAATAGCTTTCACAGACAGAATAGCCCCCCCCACACACACACACACATTCTCCTGTAAAGTAAAGGGAAGTCACACATGTGTGGGTTTCTGTAGGTGTGCTGATGCTTGGTAAAGTGATCCCTCAGGTGAGAAAAAGGAACTGTTGCCTCTGCTGATGAATTAAGGAGTCGTTGAGAGGAAATCCCTGGGATAACTGTGGGTGTAACATAATGTGGTGGGACACACTTTCAGTTAGGCCGGGTATTAGTCAATAATTAGCCAAAAGTAGCCACAAGATTGAAAGACACTTAGCAAACACAGCGGCAGATAACAAATGACTAATCTTGTGATTAAGGTGTTGGACACACTGGTTACCACCCACTCGGGGTCAGGCAGACAGAAGAGCACGAACGCACTTCTGATTCAAATGCTTTATACTTTGGCATGATGAAGTTTGAGAAAAAGGTAACTGTTTTAAAACTTCTGAGTCAAATTCATGCAGTGCGACATCAGTAAAATTCACACAGGAAGCTCATGTGCACCAGAGCTGTTTTTAAAAGGATATTCAACTCATGTCCTTTAGAGCAAATACAAGTCAAGTCACAAGTCCTCATAATCAAATTGTCAAAAGTCAAAGGCAAATCTTTCAGTCATCCGAATGCTGAACATTTAAGGGACTCAGCATTTAAACATTTTCCTTCAGATTACTAAAGACCAGGTCTAACAGGGTGAGGAATTCTTTTATTTCTCATGCCATCAAATGATCAGTTTTCCAAATAATATCAGTGGGTGATGATGGCGATCTTGTATTAACAATTGATGATTATGTTGGATGATAATGACCTCCATGTACTCCAGATTTTATGTTATGATGTGGAAGGTGGAAGCTTCTTGCATGCAAAAATGAGTTGCCTATGTATCTGCATGCTTGGTTTCACCCACTCTGTTATTAATTATTGCTCTGTGAATAAATATTTTCCCTTTTTGCAAGCAAAAACAGGACCTGGGTCCCCACATGTATTTGCAGATGAAATATTCTTCTCAGTTCTGCCACTTTGTGATTTAGCCCGATAAGATATCTGCATCTTTCAATAAAAATCCTGCTCAGTGAAGCTTTAAATCAGCCACATTCTATACAGATGTAAATTGTGCTTCATGTCAGTCTCTGATAAAAATCAGCCTGGAGCATTAGCTCACATTTGGCAGAGCATTTGGTTTGAGCCTTAGGTTGATTTTATCACGCTGTGGTTGCTATGGCAGCAGCTGCCTTGGTCCTTCCACATCCTGGGGCAAAGGTCACCGGGGTCAGATGGAGGTCTGGGTCAAGCGAGCAGGTTAAACACCTTGTTAGGGATTAGCGGGCTGTGAGGGAGGTGGAAGAAGTCTTCATTGGCTAATGTCTCTCTCAGCAGCTCACTGAACCACCTCCAGGACACACACACACACACATTTACACATGCTATATCTAACACAGGCACACACACACACACACACACACACACACACATCCAATTTACTCTGCTTTTGTTGGCCAACATGGGCTGACACAAAGACCTGACACAGTGAGTGCTCAGATAAGCCCATCCCTGTCTGTAACAAGGCAGAAGTCACAGAGGAAGGAGAGCATGTCTAATTGAGACATTACTGGGAGCCACAAAGAAATGGAAACAACAACAAACAAATATTGGGCAAAAATGCCAAACATTTTCTGGTTTTCCTGTTCTATATAATTGTAAATTAAATACCTTTGAGTTTTGGTCGAACAAAAGAAGCAGTTTTAAGATGTTACCTCTTGGGGTCTTTCAAATTGTGGGAATTATTCACCATTTTCTGATATTTTATAGACAAAACAATTAATAAATTAATGGAAAACAAGACTAAGAGTCTACAGCCACGCTAGCAGCTCTGTGAGGTGCTTTGAGCTGAATGCTAATGTTAGCATGCTAACATGCTCTCAAATGTTAGATTAATCAATGATGAAAATAATTCTTAGTTGCAGACTATTTGGTTGGATGTGTGTACCTCTATCGGGCGAAGGGCAACCTGATGAGTCTGATGGCTGGCCCAGAGACGAACAGGAAGCTGACCGAGGGGCGATGGCCTCCAGTTCATCAAACGCATGAGACTGACTGCAGCTGAGCTCGGAGTAGTGTGATGCTGCTGTGCCACAGCGTCCTGCAACAACACAGAGTGGGTGTATTATGTTACGATGATAAACACAGTGATGATGAGGATTAAATGTAACTTTAATGATACAAGTGGGCACAGTGGGTTGTTTCATTAGGAAATAATAGGAAACAGCAAAGAGGTGTATGAATAATAATAAAACAACTGGGAGAACTAAATGAGCACACTGAAAAAGGGGCAATTCAGGAAAATCATATTGTCTTCTTTTAGGATGATTAATCTTAATCTTAATTAATCTTTTATTTTCTTACCCAAGATAAACATTTACTTGTTTCAAGGTATGTGATCTTGTTTTTAATTAGTAAGATATTAAATCTATTTTTCATCTAGAGCTGTAAATCTGATTTTAGTAATATTCCAAACATCTGTTAAAAGAAAAGTTTAACAATTTGGGATATTTGCTTCGCTCTCTTTCTGAAAGTCAGATGAGAAGATTGATACCACTCTCATATTTGTCCGTTAGCTAAATATGAAGCTGCAGCAGCAGGCGACAGTTAGCTCAAGTAGCTAGTGTGGCACATAACACCCATAAAACTATAATGTTTTTACACACTTATTTTATATGAATTAAACAAACTGGATATGACGTGTAAATTAATGAACTTTAGAGGTGCTGGTAGGCAATTTTTTAACTTTGGACTGAGCCAGGTTAGCTGTTTCACCCTGCTGCTAAACAAAGCTAACGTCTCCTGGCTGTAGCTTCATATGAGAGTGGCATCAATCTTGGATTGATAACTAATGAGATGTAAATAAAGAAAGAATACCAGAGACAGCTAAAGCAAAGCTCCTGGAGGACATTTTCAGATGCAGCTATCAGACTATAAATCTCGGCTGGATGTTGTTGTGGGCTTAGTTAAAGCCTGTCCCTTCCAGGTTTGACACTCTGACAAGTGGGCAACTCCCAACACAAACCCAGGACCTCCATGAGTGAAGCCCCCCAGGCGAGGCATGAAGGTCTGAGTGCAGCGTTACAGTCAGACTTTGGGACGAAAGTTGTCTCATCTCACCTTCAATAAACAAAACTCTGCCCTTAAGCTCTAATTACCAAAGACCTCACTCAAAGGAATGGCAAAAACTGTCAAGATTATCACTAATTACTTATCTCCTCTCAAACCATCAAAACAAAACTGTTTCACTCTGCCTGGTTTAGAAATCAGAGGATTAGTGAAAGAAACTGTTTCACCGGGTGGTGTGTTTTGTCGTCGTCCTGAAAGAGGCTTGTCGAGGCTTTTCTCACATTAGAAATGCAGAACAGCTTGGCCTGGACAAAAGGATAATATATACAGAGGCTCTAAAAGGAAAAGGCAAACTCAGCTCCTTCAAATGTATCCTTCAAGTATAAATGTACACATGAAGCCACCCTCACACAGTCAAGTATGTGAACAACGACACGCACACACCACTGCACTATTGTGCACTTGAGCGGCTTGGCGCTCTACTCAGAGAGACAATGAAAGGACTTGACTTGACACTTCAAAGCATTTTGCTGCTGTCAACTCAGCTGTCATTCTCAGCAGACGAGGGCTGTTCTGAGTCAGGGCGAGTTTTTCGGGAAGGTTAAGGGTGGCTGTGGGGGGTCAGTGAGTTTGATATGACAGTGTTAGAGGCAGACAAGGCCTTCTCTGTGTGCCTGTGGCCCTCTTTTCCTGGTCACAGTGCCAGGCTAAAAGGCCCCCGAGTGGAGAGGCCAGGCCAGGCCAGGACAGCGTCCCGCTTCATTGTCAAGGACAGTTACACTCTGGAGATGTTGCTCAAAACAGGTCAGCTCAGGGTCACTCTATGGATTGTAGGGGATCTGAAAAAAACATGCTGGGGGTCAAAAAGGGCTGAGTGGAATGTGGAGATTCCCATAGGCCATATACAGTATGTATACCACACAGGGTAATAAGATTACCTAATTTGCTGCTGCATAAACAGACCAGCTCACCTATTAAGGTCAATTTTCTAAGAAAGTACTTTTCTTTCTACAAAACTTCTTCCGATTTATGACAACTTGGTCCCTATTTTTTTAGTTTTAGAACATTTCCATTAAAAGAACGCAAGGGTCTGCGATGTAGGAGGCATGTTGCATCAGGTACAGGTGAGACATGAACTACAGTCCAGGAAGGTTGGTTTGAGTAATAGATATACAAGGTTGAAGGCTACTACCAGGAATGTGCGCTTCACTATATTTGATTGGCTAACCCTGTGCACTGCTGAATGTGTTGCCACAAAAGTTGAACCAGGTTAAACCTTTTTGCCCCACAACCCTGTATTTCTCTGCTGAAGCCTGCTGCATCGCCGCACCTGGTGCGTCAACGCAGTGGCCTCAATGAAATGAATGAAATTCTACACAGAATGCCGTTGTCTGTCTTAACATGGACCTAAATTAACCCCCAAGTTAGCCAAACTTGGAAGAGAAACTGGAGGCAACATCACAGTTTATAGACTAACTGTCTGCTTCAACTTCGTCTTCCTGTAGGCTACCTGTTGTAGTGGTGCACAAATTCCTGTGCAATTACAGCCATTTTGTTTTACCTCCAAATTAAGTGATTTAGATGATCTGGCTAAACTGTTGGCTCGTTTACAACCTGTCTGATGGTCGCTGTGTTTCTTTCCCCGTCTGACTTCACTGTAGCGATGTTGCCGTGTTCCCAGATCTCAGACAAACACAATGTTAAAAAAACCCAAAAGAAATGATGGCCAACACTATGAAAATAAACCCAAGTTGTAATAAACCAGATTCATCCTTTAAGCTTTACACGCTGCCACATTGAGGCCACATTGAGCTTAAATTGCCTCCATCTGCAGTGAAATAAATGAACCAGTGACACTCGCTCTGTGTCTGCCGTGAAGAGAACAGCGTGCTCCGATACAGCATGGGCCCCCCTGCAGTACAGCACCACACAGAGAACAGTAGTTGTCTCTGACAGAAAAGTGAAAATCCCTACACAATTTCCACATTGTTTGCTTTCTTTCATAAAGTTCCTGGAGGAGTCAGATGTCAGTGGCCCGTCCTTTATCCCCATTGGGAACGGTAAATTAGCGTCTGCAGGAAAGCCGCGGAGGTATTCTATTGTGGCGGCCCTCCTCAGTGTTATGCCGTCGGCGAGCGGTGGTCAGTGTGGATTTATGACCATCGGCTACATGTCTCCCTCTCAGAGCCCGGAGAATAGTGAAGGCACAGGGGGAGCCGAGGCAGAGGGGCACGGCACACGAGGTAGGCACCCCGACTTGTATTGTTGGAGCCTCATGCCTTTGAACAGGGAATCAAATGGTACCAGCTTTTCATCAAAAGCCCTCCTTTCTATTGCTGATTTAAAGGGGGAAAAAAAGCGTTCTGCGTTATTTATTATGGGGTGGGAGGAGGTGGGAAAAACAGGCTGACAGCAATGCTTTCACAATGTGTTGATGGGGGCAGGAGCATCAGAACGCCTCACTATGGAAGCAGTCAAAGCCTGCTTCCATAGTGAGGCGTTCTCTGTGTCTGGCCCAGTCTCTTTGTCTATGGGTGGCTGTCCAGCCATGTTCAGGACAATCAGGCGCAACGCTCCTGCCTGTGAGGAGCATAGCGCCAGGCAGGCAGGAGGCTGTGAACGGTCCATATGTGGCCGGCAGAACTCATTTCTCACCTCTGACAGGGGAGATAGGAGGCAGGACAGGCCAGCGATGAGACTCCAGCTGAGTCACTGATGAAGAAGGGGTCAGCTTTGGTCCTGACCCAGAGCGGGGAGTGGTCCTTTGTGGACTTGGGCAGGAAGACCAAGTAGCAGAGGGGAAAGCCAGGGTAATGAGGCCATGATCAGAGTCCAAGGATGGGTTCAGACCAGGATCTACACATGCATCTTTGTGGAGGTTCTCTGTTGTTTTTGCGCTTTCACGCCTGCTCAGAGGTTTATCTGACTGAGGAAGGACACCTGACATTGGGCGAGGTGGGAGGGGTTTGGTTTGGCTAAACAGTAGTTCGTAGAGCGGAGGGGTGGTTGTAGTATTCATGGATGATTGGCGAGGGTTGGATCCTGCTGGAGGGTAAGAAGCCAAAGTTGACTGCATCGCTGGACAAGGCTGGAGTGGTGAGAAAGAAACGCTGCCTTCTGGGTCTGAGTCCCTGATATCTGCTGCAAAACAACAGAGGAAAATCAGAAGGTAGCTTCATTTAACACAGTATTCTCCACCTGAAGTAATTTCTTCAAGAGTGTAATTTTAAATTGTCAAACCCACAGTTACAATTATCAGTTGTGGGTGCTGTTTCACATTATTGGCAACATGCAGGCTGCGATTTGCAACGTGAGATCATTTCCTCTCCTGTTAATTTTGACACGTGTCATTAATCAAAACAAACACCATACTTTCGATTCACAACGAAACTGGCTCCTGATTAGCTGAGTCACTTCTGAAGCTTATGTGAAATACCAGATGGAAATTTGACCCTAACTTTAAAGGTCCTGAAACGTTATTGTCTAAATCAGCTTCTTATTATGAGTGAAAACACTATTATCATTTAAAGTTAGAACCATACAGGTTATTTCACATGAAAAATGCTCTTAATGCTCTTCTCACTGGTTTGAACTGGGCAGGGCTGTGTTGCAAAAAGGTGATGCCACATATTTCGATGACTATTGGATGCTTGTTTGCTTATGTTGCCAGGGGGATGCCACTGTCAATAAAATATGATCAAACCACACCCACCTGATGAAGCAGATTAGCTGAGTTGTTGACTGTTAAACACTTAATAAATAATGACATAATAATGTCCTGATATAAACTTTGATTGTTTATAACACTCTTTAATATAGTTGTACACAGCTATAAGGACATTTTATCATCCTATGAAGTTCTTCTCCTTATATTATTACAGCTGTGTATTACTATACTGTCATTCTTTATCTGTTTATACACCAGACTCCACTTCTGGGTTCCGACAGGAAGAGTTATAGTTGTTGACCTATACATTAATTAACACTTATATCTGCTTATGGGTAATTTACCATGTTTACATACTTATTTAAGACATTAAAGGTTAGAGAAATACTAAACTTTTCACTCATACAATTGTATGTATTAATCTTAATAACTGCTGTCAAGGTAGTGACTGGAGTTGTTTAGTGGAAACAGCTAAACGTCTACATATTACATATATATACATACATTGTCTGACAAATAAAGTTGTTACTACAATGATGTGTGATTTTACACGATGTTTTGTTGTACATAATGTGAGGAATTTTCTCTCCGTCCATCCATCTTCCTTTTTTTGAATTTTGATAATTAATAGTTTTCACCATTTATCAAGCAAAAAGCCAAATATTCTGAGGTTCTCGCTTCTCAAATGTGAAGATTAGCTGCTTCTCTATTTTATATCATATCTTTATATCATTGAATAAACAATGACATAACTATTTCACTACTTATTGGCATTTTTGATTGAACGATCAATCAATCAACAATCATGTGTTTTAAGCCCTACAGTACACAGGAAGGAGGCTACAGCTAATGCTAATTCCACTGTCACAGTAGCAGTTTTACCAGAGGGTTTACCAGACAGGACACTGCTCCTGCCACTGGCGAGGTCAGTGCTGCGGCTGAACAGGCTGGAAGGTGGACGACTTAAATCTGACAGAGACGCGTGTGAGACGTTGGAGGCCGGCGACGGTGAGTGCTCTGGTTCAGCAGGCCCGAGATGCAGCTTCCAGTCTGACTCTGTGATGGACACCACAGCAGGTTGTGGCTCCCTCTCCTGAACTTCATCTTTTTCCTCTGGAGCAGGATGAGGGTCGGAGGGAGATGCCGGCACAGTGTTCGGCTTGCTTTGTTGTCCTCCAGAGTCGGGCTGAAGGGCATTTTGGTTGGGAGGTGTTGGATTAATGGTGGATGATGGTGGAGTAGCAGGGAGTGGAAGACAGGGAACAACAATGGCAGAGCGCCTTCCTGTGATCAAGCCCTCATTCTGCACACCGTTTCTTCTTCTGTCTGGATTGAGATGGAAGTAACCTTCAAGAAAGACATAAACAAAACATTTCCTTAAAGATACACAGTATTTCATTCAAAGTACTTCTCCAAAACTATTGGTTTGGCTAAATTAGTCCAAAAACTGATTTTGGTGTTACACCCAGAGCCTTATAAAAGCCACTTTTCACCGTTCAACAAAGTTTTTTAATGGTCAACATGGTGTAGGTCATTTTTAAAACTGCCAAAGTCTGCTTGTGACATTCTCGTTCCCACTTTGCAAACATTTGTTTCCCTGCTGAGTGGGTCGGCCTGCTAACAAAGGCAGTGAGAAATCGCCCCGTTGGAGCAGCTGCCTGTTTCCAAACTCAATATTCACAATAGTAATCAGACCTCAGGGCAGTGAAGCTTTTATGCGTACAATCCTTCTTATAAGCTGGAGATGGCAGAATTATCATGTCAGGTGTCCTAAAAACATTTTTGGGGAACAAGTGCTTGAGGAATGTCAATGACATTGGGCTGGGATATTTAAAAGTTTTGGGTAGAGTTGTGATCATTTGGACTGCTTTTGTACCATTTGGGTGGTTTCCCTCAGCAAAAAGTTAGGCCATATTCCAATGAATCAGCCCCTTCAATTAATATCACTGAGAATGACAGAGCAAGTTCAATCGGCTCAACATGCTGATATTACAGTCTTTTATGTAAAGCCTTTTAACATTGTATAATCTAAAAAACTTGGTTGCCTAGTTACACTAATAAAACATAAGACCAGAGACATGTATTTTGGATGTTGGATGGATGATAAACCTCATCCTACATTCAAAATTTAAAAAGGGCTACTTTTAAGGAAACTGGGCAGGTTGGAGGATGTAATTGGACTACTTGGTGTCTGGCAAAACCGGAATTCTAATAATCATTCTGATAGCTGTGCAGCGAATTATTATTTTCATTATTGATGAATCTCTTGATTATTTTTCTTGTTTTGTCCGAGCAGCAGTAGTCCAAACACAAAGATATTCAGCTACTTTGGAGCATTTTTGTTTGATAATTGACTTAAACAATGACTTGATTAATCATTTCGGCACTACAGAAAGTGCACAGCCAAACCCATTTCTAAAGCACTTGTTGTTTTATACGTCCTTCTCTCTTCCTACCACACTCATTATCTCCCCTGTTCAACTCCTCTTTCTTCTTCTGAACATTTCCTTTCATCCCTCTGAGATTCTCTTCCACAAACATCAACTCTATCCAGCACCGCCCATTTCCCTTTCGCCTTCTCCATTCTTTCTCCTTTGCCTTTGCACACCCCTTCCTTTCTCTCTCCTCCTTTTTTTGTTGACCACTGAGAGGGTGTGTGTTGACAGTGTGTGTGCGTGTGTGTGATGGGGGGGTGGAGGGTGTTAGACAATCTGCTCTTGTTTCCTGGGGGTCTGCTGCCGAGAGCAGTCAGCACAGGGGATAAAGAGAACGCATTGGAGAGCACATTTCTGTACTGCCTCCTCTTACAATGCCCTGCGATTCCCATCTGTTACACACACACACGCACCAGTTCACGTACACTTGTGTGTGTGTGTGTGCGCTGATGTGCATATGAATGACATGTGTCAGAACGCAAAGCCACGGCGTAGGGTGCAGCACGTTTCTTTAGGGAGCAGGGTTAAGGGCGATTGTGAAGGAGCCGACCACCATATGGTAGAATAATTAGTATTAGACCCCAGTGCTGAGAAATGCCCCCCTCCTCTGCTATACACACACACACCAACATGGTGAAAGCAGTGCCTTGCTGTGGAGCTGAGGTGTGTGCTGGGAAAAATGCCTTCACATCACAGGAGCAGCAGGTCTCCCGGCCCCGGGCCTTTCACTCCCACCAGAGGACCACCAGGAGGGCGGCGCTGTGGGCACTTCCTCGCCAGAGAGGAGATTTGCACTTAACCAAACACAACCACAGAGAGAGATTAAGAGCTAACGACGAGCCTGGTGGCCTCTACCGCCACTGTTCCAGGAGAGGAAGAAAAGGTGAGAAAATGTGTTAATGAGCAGAGCTGTGGAGTCAGAGGAGCCCTCCTCCTGTTGTGGCTGTGATGGTGTGAAAGCACCAGGTGTTGATAAGCCTCACCCTCCAGCATTTGTGTCTTTGGGGCAGTGAGAGTGTGTGTATTTGGCGTCTTCCCCTGAGATGGAGGCTGCGGCCTGGACTTGGAGCTCAGGAAACAAGGAGGTCTGAGGTCCTCAGGACGAGCTTTCATGTGAGACAAGAACCGTGGACACAATAAGGGACGATGATTTGGACGATCATGGGCCTGGAAGAGAAGAAAAAGAGAAAAAACTCTCAGTATAGTGCAAAATAAAGTTGGAGAGAGAAATTTTTCAATATGTTTCCGTATCAAATGCCCTGAATCCCTTTAAATAAAATAAAACAAATAAAATAAAATGTATTGAATACAATTAAAAAGTGAAAATATAAAAGTGAAAATATAATCCATAAGTAAATAAATTTACAATTAAACAAAATTCTAAATAAAAAGTACAAAATGAAGGAAAAAATAAAAAACATAATAAATAAATAAGTAAACAAATAAAAATGTCATAAATATAAAAAAAACCTAATTAAAACTAAAAGTAAAACTACCATGAATACATAAGTCAATAGAAAATTAATAAATAATGAAAAACAAAAAAAAATAAAATAAAAACAAATATAATTATATATATATAATTTCAAAAACAATTCAAATGTATTATTCATATAAAATAAATTTGGCAATTTGAAAAAATAAAATGTATTATTAATATTTTTCCACATCGAATGCTCTTTAATAAACAAACAATTTGATTGTATTACTTTTATTGTACCTTTAGTACAATTAATATAAAAAGCAAATAAATAAAGACATTTGTTTTCACGATACACACTCTTCGTTATGCTCCCATTTAACTTTTTAACATTCTGGTAAATTTGTTTGTGATCTAAGAGAACATTTCCTTTATGTTAATCAATATACAAAATAAAATCTGGGAAACGTTTGTCCCACACTATCACAAAATAAAAGCCTGAATGAGGAACCCTGCTGCTGTTTGTGGAGGAGAATTCAAATGATGCATGGTACCACCACTGCCCCCTTGTGTTGACAAAACAGATCACACCTCTCTTCCTCATGCTCACAAAGTAACTCCAGTTTTCTCTTTTTACACCCACAACCTTCCTCCTCCTTAAAAGGAAAGGAGGCAGAAAATTATCTCAAGGGTGATAAAACACTTTAGAGTACACTGTCGGGACACTGAGGATAAAAGCAGGCAGGATGGTCAATATTGGAAATGTGGAGGGACGGACGGCTGGCTGCAGCATGCCAACCAGTGAAAACCAGCCCAGCATACAGCCTTGGTGCCAGTGATTCATTCGGTGGCCTTTAGAGAGCAAACAATTGTAATAAATGGCCCACAGACGCAGGGCTTTATTTGACTTGGATTTAAGCTTCATGTAACACAAAGTTCAGCTCTTCACCCTTTTAACTCACAATAAAAACAAACAGAAAATGCACAGATGCAACATCTGTCTGAATACAATGATGAACCACGAGACCTTCAGACATACGGAGAAAGGGGGGAGGAAGGTGGGATCACTGTCTGTGAATCACACAGGGAGGATCAACTTCTAAATCCCTGCACCATCTCCACTGATTCCCTTTTCTTAGATCTGGAGGCTTTAAAGATTTGCATTCTTGTGATGTAAAGAGGGAGAAGTGAGGTAGAAAAAGCAGACCAAGAGCCGGTGATGGGGGCCTTTCTCCTCCTTGCTCCTCTTCCTCCCCTACGGCCTCCTCATTACCTGTCACTCTGGCCCGTCAAAAGGCTGAGGAGGGCTTTGTGAGGCTATACTCGGCTGGTGTCATCAAACCCGTGACCTTCTGCAGAGCAGGTCTGGGCATGAAAAGTTTTAATGTAGGTCTGTGTCATTACATCCGCGCAAAAGCTCTTTCAATGCATCCATACACGCAAACACAATCATACATATAGTACAGGACAAAGCTGCGTGTCATTTAAACACACTGATGTTTCTTGTCACACTGGCGAGTTTTCTGTGCGAGATCTTGCAGCTGGCAAAAACTTCACTCATCATCTGATGTTTTCACACATTACTCAAAATATTACTTAATCCTTCTTTCTTGCTTTTTCTTTAACAACTCAATGCCAAAATTGGTGATTGCATTCCTGCGTTTTATTTTTTTGTCTATTTGTATTTTAGTTTTTAAAATTTTTAAATATAATTATTATTCTATTCTATTGTTTTCCTATTTTATTGTGTTTGTAACTGCCATTTTAATACATTTCGTGCCTTGTGTCGAACACTTTGAATTGCCTGTGTTTGAAATTTGCTATACAAATAAATCTTCACACATCTGGATCAATAAGTAGCGCTGCACGGGCCGTAATTCAATAACCTTATTTATTGACTCTCAGTGGAACAGTATCGTGATGTTATGATCATATCGAAACAACAAAAATTTGTAAAACACATTTGCCATATCATGAAATATACTGATATCAGAAAAATATTCTTATTAAAGGATAATTTAGTTTATTACAACGTGGGTCTTAAGATTTAAAGTCCTACATGTACAAGTCTATGACATGACAAACTCCCATCAGCTGATGAAGATTGTGTGATTTGACTGAAAGCTCCGTAACAGCTTCTAATGGACCTTTTTGTGACTTTGTTTTGTCAAACCTGGGTCTTATCTTCTCAGGTTAATTGCTAAGATCGGGGAACACGGCAACACAGCTAAAAAGAAATCTGATGGAGAAAGAAACGCAGGTTGTAAACAAACCCCCTCAGTTTGCTAAACTTATTCAGATGACAATAACAAATACAAACTGTCCAAAGTTTAAAGACAGACTTCCCGGTTCAACTTTAACTTTATGTACTTACCGTAATTGTGCGCACACAGTTTTTCTGTGCAATCAGGGATAATTACTGAAATTTCGGGTGCACTCGCCTTCGGTTTTACCTCCAAATAAAGTTGTTAATCTTGCTAAACTGTTCGTTTGTTTACACCCTGTCTAATCGTCTGATTGCTTGTGTCTCTTAAGTTGTAATAAACTGGAATTATCCTTTAATATAGTGATATTACCTTCAATCATATTAGTTCCCTTTAGCTTGTGCGCTTCTTTGAATGATCAGAGAAACTTGATGTCCAATTATCTTTTCTTGTTTATGTATGGAAGCAAATAATGGTCGTAAAGAATTTAATCTTTTAAGCAACTGAGTGAATAAATTAGTCAATTTGAAGTTGTGTAATTTCAAAAGCTTAAAAAAAAATTCAAAGTCAGATATGTGTGCCTCCCTCAAGACTGCTGAATACTAAAGATTAATCAAATGTTGAGAGTTGTTTACTGTTTCTTGACACTGCAGCTTCAATCTAATATTTACAGGAACTCAAGTAAAAAGTACAATTAGTTAAAATTACCATTCAAATGACTCTGCTACTCTACTCATTACTGGACAAGGGATTAACATTACTGTAACATGTCACAGAGAAGGCATTTCCATCAGAGACAGTAGGTAACAATGTAGACACCCATAACACTCGTGTGGGCTCCTTCGGGCCTGCAGGCCCCCAGGAAACAGGCTGACCTCCTGGCGTCAGGCAACCCACACGCTGTCCTCACACAGCCAGAACTGGCTAATGTCATTACGGGCCTGTTTGTGGTCAACAGCTCCCTGATTGAGATGTACAAGTAGCGCTGCTCGATGAATGTAGGAAGTCTATTAGTTAGTCAGAGTCCCAGATGGCCTGCAGAGGACAGACTTGCGTGTGCTCCTTCACCCCCCCTCACCTCTAAACACACACACACACACACAAACACACACATATACACACAAGCATACATAAGCAGTGATACAGACACACATGCACACACACACACTTAATTACACTGCCTCCGAGTGAACCCTCTGACAGGCGGACAACTACGAGCAAAGACAGAAGTGTGTCTATGTCCCAGTGTCTGCAGGAACAGAGAATTCTTCACAGAGCTGATGCACAAGAAAGCCAGGCTTAGGCCCTAACAAGGTTAAACCCCTGAAAAAGAGTGACTTTTTAAATCATGGAGATTTGTGTTTCTGCGGGGTGTAATTAGCTTTGCTGTGGGGGAGGAGGGAGGGTGGATGAAGGGTCGGGATGCTGGCGAGGGGGCCGGCAAGAGGCGAAGTGGGGGACGACGACAGTGGGGCGCATTGTGGAGTCCGGCGGATTCAGGGGAGTAAATCTGATTATCAGCTCGTGTCAGAAGCCAGGCTCAGATACAGCTTAGCATTCAGAGCAACTTTCTACTTTCGATGGTTAGACAATGACCCCCCCTTTACAGGCCCACGCAGCCCCAGAGGGCCTGGCAACTCTTTCCCCTGAAGCTCCAACATCCTGAAACAACGCAACACAGCAAAGCACAGGATGACAGGCCTACGACTACAGCATAACATACAGTGGTGGAAGAACTATTCAAACACTTTACTTAAAGGGGATCTGCTGATTTTAAACATCAAAGTCTGTTGGGGTGATGTCACTTGAGTCAGCGTCGGTTGGTGCTGAAGACTACAAGTTTGAAAATGAAGAAAATCTGTTGGTGTGCAACATATCCTCATACAACGGTTCATAGATATCTTACGAAAAGTAATGCACCATTTTTCGTGCATAATCCTGCAAATGTCCAGCAACCAGCAACTAGCGTACCGAACCGTCGTCATCATGGTAACAATAAACACGTGGTTAACGTTGTGAAATGGTCCTAGTTTGGTTAGGTTTAAGCACCAAAACTACTTGGTTAAGTTTAGGAAAAGCTCACGGTTACGGTTAAAATAGGTAAGTTACGTTAGTAACTCACAGTAAGTCACGTGACGTAAACATGTAAGTCACGTGAAGTATATCACGTAACTTACGTAACTTAATTTATATACTCTTTGGATCTATAAAAATCTATTATATTTCATAAGCTGTTTATATATTTTATATTTTATTTTACCCAAAGATGTATTTTGCTTATTGTTACTTCACTCGGATGTTTGACCTTCACTGTGCAGAATGATGCATGCGCATAGTTTGACACCAGAAGGCTGTTTTCACATTTATCTGCTGAAGAGGGTTTATCTGCGTTCACCTTAAATCTGACTTTAAGATGTGGATGTATGAGCATGATTTTATGACATCACAACTAGTTTAAAACCAATCACGATCCAGTATGCAACTTACAAAAGTGTGATACTTGAAACCTCCAGTGCACATACACTGAGAATGGACTTTGCAGTGATTTAGGAGACGTCTTGTGTCCAGTAGTTAAACTTTTAGAATGAACAATTTTTACATGTTCATTTTTAATGAGGGAGATGGAGTAGATGTAACTTTAAGTATTTTTAACCTAGTTATTTAACTTTTTTGTGGGAAAACCATATCAGACAGAAATTATTATTCAAAGCAGAGTATTTCTATATGTCTAAAGCTGTCAATTAAATGTAGTGGAAGTATAAAGTGGCAAGAAATTGAGAAAAAAGTACCTTAAATTTGTACTTGAGTAAATGTACTTGGTTACTTTTCACCACTGACTACATGACATTAAAAAACAAGACAACACTTAGCAGTAAACCTGTGTTAAAAAGTCTGATTAATGATATGTCTGCTATATATCGTCAAGGGTTTTCAGACTAGTGAAAGTGTGGCGAGTGATGAGGCTTTTCTCTGTTCACTCACTATTTAAGAAAACAACTACGAGCCGGCTACTGAAACCATAAAACCTGGGTTGAACTCCTTGTGTAAAAAACACATATATTAAGTTTTAAATTGGAGCTCTGCAGCTCTGTGCTTTGTTTGGGCACCTGTGCATTCTGACCTGGACTGTCTCATTGCAGCTTGTGTCCCGGGTGACAGTACAGGAGCTTTGACGCCTATATAAAGTAGACTGGTGGGTCAACAGCCTCTTGTCGCCTGTCTGTCTGTTTAGACAGGGACAAGCTTGTTGTAAAAGTTGTGTTGCTGTATGACGGGAGCAGTTTTACCATCACAATGCTTACGTGATTTATTAGATATAGCAGGAGCAGTGGAGAGATGGAGGGTGATGCCAGGCCTGATGAACTTGCTGAATGCAGAAGTGCTGAAGGCAGTTGAGGATGTAAATGAGGCTGTAAGGACCAGCAAGCGTCTTTGTCTGCCGACTTTACTTGTTTGTTTAACCAGAGGCCAAGACAGGAAGCCAGCCCACACAACTCTGCTGTCCCCATGGCAACCCCACTGTTAATTGTGGCACATCCACTCCCAGACTCTTTTCAGCAAAGGGAAGAGGTGGAGACTTTTGAGTGTTGGAGGAGAGAAAGAAGAAGAGGTGTGTGTGTGTGTGTGTTTCTTTTTACTTATTAGAGGCAAGGCAAGAATATTGGGATTTAGTTTTATTTTTGAAAAGCTTTACTGAATTTAAACTTTAAAAATTTCTGTGTCCCATCAGTGAATATAAATTTAATGACAGATTTATCGTTTACATCATTTATCAAGGGAAAAAGCCAAACTTTTGCTGGTTTCGGCTTATCAAATGTGGGGATTTGCTGCTTTTTCTCTGTTTTTTATCACTGTAAATTGAATATCTTTGGGTTTTGGACTGTTGGTTAAACCAATCAAGCATGTGTATATGTATATAAACATGGAAGACATTACAGCTCCCCAAAAGTGAAGCCAAAACATCTCGATCGCCCCCTGGTGGCTAGCTGCAGTATAGGTCATAAACCCTGCCCCCTTCATGTTAGCGGATGGGACAAACTAAAAACTCAAAGTACACGTCCAAATAAATTTTTCCCAAAGATGGTTTCTGTCATTTTAGGTAGTTCTTATCACGCTGGTGTATGTTGAAGTGTTCATACAGTCTAGGATGTCCAAACGACCAAAATCAATGCGCCTCCTGCAAGAATCACTCGTACGAACAGATTTGTTGTTAAATGGCACATACAAGTTTATGCTTATGCTAATGATCAATCACGAATGCGCATCTACACATGAAAAGGTGACATTTATCAGGAAAAATTAGCAATTTATGACTAGTTTGTGCAGTTTTGAGTGTTTGCTGAATCCCACACTTGTACGAACAAGCCTCACTGAAAACAGTAAGAGAGATTTAGGATAGGAATATGAAAATATTGCATGAGGCCCATTGTTCATGTTTCTTCTTGCTATTAAGTTCAAATAGTATTTAGACACTCACAGTGTAGTGGCAGAGTCCTCTATCCCACAAGATGGCCTTGCTGACAAAAGACACATAAATAGGTCTCTGCAAGAAAAGAAGAGAGAGAAAAGAAGCCATATGAATATAAAAACATACTGATTACAGAAAAGAGGGCACAGGTACATGTTCAAATCTAAAAACAGATTTATCAGAGCCAGATTGAGATTGATCAGTCAAATAACTTCAGAGATGAACTGCTTTCAGTATCTCAATCTCTTTCTCTGTGGGCCCCCAGGCTGAGAACAATGACTGAAGCCTGGCAAAACAAATATAAAGCTACACAGTGAGAGGGCTCTCCTGAGACATTTAAACCCCCACCAGTGCATTATTAACCCCTCTGTCTTGATTATTGAGCTGCAGTGAAACACTTCCAGTGTTTGGAGCTACTACAGCTAAAGACTCAATGAGGGGATCTCGTCTCCCACACAGCCACTTTCCAACATCTGCTCAGTTTACAAAGCGTCTGTTCCTTATCTCTTTCCCCTTTCTCTTTAATATGTAGCTTCCTCAGGACAGTATGGTGGTTTTATGGTAAGGGTGCGTCAGTTTGACCCGCAGAGCGGGGGGCACTGTGTTAACTCATCAATCACTGGAGACACATCACCAGCCAATGCCCAGCAGTCAGCAGAGCAGCTCATCCATCTCTCTTTGCAGCTCCTGGCAGCTCCCAGAAGCACCGAGTCAGCTTCAGAGTCGGTCCACTCCAGGGAGCAAAGAGAGCAGATTCTCCCAGGACTCACCCTTCATTCATGGGCTGTAACCCCACACCAGAGTGGGTGACAGGGGGCAAGAGGGGCTTGCAGGGTGGGAGGACAATGGAGGTTGATGTGTGCATACATGTGTGTGTTTCCCTTTCCTTTGGAGTGCACTGGTGTGGAGTTCTCTGCCAGCTTGTGCCAGACTCTTAAACCTATTCAGTGCCACTATGAGAGGCTAGAGGGCAGCGTAGGTCTGGCCATCTCATCGCCTTTGTCTATTGGCTTCATTTAGACCGTACCTGTTGTATTTAACAAAGCACATCACGTATGATTATGCACAGTATGCCAGAAATACCTCGCAAGCTCTCCATCCTTAATAGGAGCCTTAGTTGCAGCTGAATAATTACCCGAAGTGGAACCAGTGAATCACAGGTGCTTGTGGCCCAGTGACCTTGATGTTACTAATAATGCTGAATGTGAAATCAAGTACATTTTGAGTCAGTAAAGTGTAGACAGTTGAAGTGGCTGGGGGTTAGGTTGGCCTGTGACAACAATGTGGGTAAATTATGTGAACTGAAACACAAAATGAGGCAAAGGAAAGATGCCAAAATTCAAATGATTAAGGAAATGAATGAGAAAAAAGTTGGATACATTTTTAATTTTAATTTTAAGATTTGTCTATGTAAACCAGTTGAGCATAGCTGAGGCTAGCAGCATTTTTATGGGTCCCGGGAAAGAAAAAGAAGTTGGTTGCCGAATGCTTAAGCTAGGCTTATATATATATATATATATATATATATATATATATATATATATATATATATATATATATATATATATTTGTTTTTATTTAAACTATTATGTTTGCACTATTAGGAACTGCAACTCTACACCTGCAATTTTTACAAAAATATGATAACTGCACTAAATGCCTGTGTATTTCTCCACAAGCTGCATAACATAAATTGCATAAATTATTCCTAAATTAGCCAGGCAAGTTAGCATGCCTGGCTAACTTGTTTACTAGATACAAGGAGCATATTATTAGCGAACAACATTTTGTAGTGTTACACGCTATGTAAAAAAACAAAACCCTGTTCATGATAGTACATCCACTGTATAGTATTTCTGTACTGTGTGGAAGCTGGCACTGGATGATATCACAGTTTAGGCTAACGTTAGCGGCTCTGTCTTGCTCTATTGGATTTGGGGAAGTTTACACTCCAGAAACCCCAGCAAACTTTACTGCATTACGTTCACTAAACACACTGGATGAGAACTACATCCTAAAAGCCTCTTCTCTTGTAACATTAAAAGTGAAACAGTATACTGTTTGAAAATATGAACAATAAAGCAAAAATCTAACCTCTTGCTTGCTTGTCAAAGTAGCTATGTGAGCTAACCTTGAGCAGCCGAACAGGATTAGTATGAAATGAGAGTCTGAGGTTTTCATAGATTCAGATTTAAAGGGACAGTTCACCCCAAAATCAAAAATACATTTTTTCCCCTCTTACCTGTGGTGCTATTTATCCATCTAAATTATTGTTTTGTGAGTTGCCGAGTTTTGGAGATATCGGCCGTAGAGATGTCTGCCTTTTTTTTAATATAATGGAACTAGATGCCACCCAGCTTGTGGTGGTCAAAGCACCAAATAAAAGATTTGTTGTGAGAAGTTTCATGTAGGAACTATTGTTTTTCTACCGATAGTTTCCACACGAAACTGCTCACAACAAATTCTGTGGATTATTGTATTTTTGATTTGGGGATGAACTGTCCCTTTATAATGAGCACTTACTGAGCACTTATTGCGTTTTTCCAATAAATCCTTAAATTTTTTTATTTGAACAATTACAATGAAATGTCTTAAATTTCTAGAAACAATTTCTGTTTCCAAGGCCACCAATGAACATTTCAGACAACATGGGTGAGAATTCCTTCAAAGTGCTCATAAATATAAAAAAGTTAACAATTCCATGACAACTGGGCAAACCCCATCTGCTGATGAAGATCTTGTAATATATCAAAAGTTCCAGTACAGCTACTAAATGGAAGTCAATCTCAACAGCTATGGTATGATAAATATACTAATTTGATGACAATAAAGAATCAAATGACATACAAAAATCAATCAAAATAACATTCATTTGTAAAACCATGCCAAAAACAAAGCTTGTGTTCTATTAGCTCAAACTAAAATACAATAATCAATGGCCTCTTTGTGCCTTTGATGTCATCGTTTGACCCATCATCACAAATACAACACTAATCCCATATAGGGTTTGTCTAAAGTGATTGCTGCTCCTCTTTTCCTTGTCCAATTCAGATGATGAGATTAGGGAGATTCCTAGCAGATGGGATTTCCACTGTGCATGTGTCGACAGCGTGTATCACCCCTTTTCCACACAAACTCCACCTCAAGGTACTTCCTGTCAGATCCATTGAGCACAGAACGGCGTGGGCTGGCAGGACTCAAACAGACAGGAAGTGCTGTGGTGCTGGTCTGAGCCAGCAGGGGGAAATATGGTCATATATGGTCAGTCTTATCAATAATGAGTAGGTGGAAAGGGCTAGATCAAATTACCAATTTAGAGCTAATCACCAAAGTGGCGGCTGGTCTTTGCTTTATCCCCTCTCCGACTCTGCTTTCTCCTCTCTCTGGTGATTCCTGTCGCCATCTGTCTGTCTTTCTCAGGGGAGCCCTTCCTTCTCTCCTGAGCACTACACTGGATGTTTCATTAATTCTGTTTCACCTGATTACACCCTGTCTGTGAGTCAGGGTACATTAATAGGCATTTAATCAACGTTTAATTAAGGGAGCAGGCATTGAACAGAGATCCACAGATCAGAGCTGCATCCTGGTGAGGTCAGAACCACACACTAACACTATATAGACGAATCCGGTTTGTATGTGGGAATAAACAAGCTTCCATTACTGGGGTGATACCTTACGTGTAAACCTGTGCATAACACTGTAATGTATATAAAGCATTTCACTTTTAAAGCGCTTAAATGTTGAAATATAGTCATCAAATGGCATTAAAATAAGTATAATCTTCGAAACTTTTCAACAAAATGTTGTTCAGTTTTAAGAGATGGCTAGACGTCTTTTCAGTTTTGTGCTCTTATCAACTTTGGAAACGGAAACCAAAATCCATAAGCCTCTACCCCCAAGTTGTGAACACAACAGTGACATATCATCACCTTTTAAGTTGATATGGTGAACTTGTTAGCAAACTGTAATGGAGCAACATTAGCATTCATTTCGAGTCTTTTTTCTGGCCACCTGGCATATGTATGTACATTTTCACTATTTTTTAGCTCTGTTTTTGGTCTCTAACAACTACTGAGGAAAATATCTGGCTCTTTACCTGCTGCCACCGAAAATTATGCTATGACAGCGTTTTCACTTTCTCATGTTTGATGATATAAATCATAAGCTAGCCAGTAATTCCAGCTGAGTTTAATTAATTACTCCACACAGCTTTTTCACATCCAGACTGTGGAGGTCAGACAGAACAGTACGTTAATGTTATTCCCAAAGCCTGAGTCATAACTAATTTCAGACTAGTGCTTTGAGACTGAATAACTTCCACATTTACACAGACTACCTTCATCTGTCAGCAACTGCCAACCATGATAACCCAAACATCTTTGCTTTCACTCACAGTGTAAATGTGTTCTGTTCAACTCTGCCACTGCAGTGACGAGGCGGCGCTTGCGATTGCAACACATAAATCACCTGCCGGATTTGTCTATAAATCAACTAACTTTGAGACAAAAGAGCTACACAGTTTCTAAAGCACAGACAAAACTTTAAAAGCACACCACAGGAACTCGACAATGCAGCGCAACACAACTGATGAGGAGATCCAGTTCAGAAAACAATCAAGCAAACGGCTGAGCTATCAATGGCAAACAAAAGGCGAGGGTGACCACCTCAGCATGGCTTTGGCCAGGTTAGAGGCAGAGACAGAATAGGAGAGCACCCAGATTGAGAGAGAGAAAGCCCGGGGTCAGCTATAATGAGCCGTGAATGTGAGCATCCGACCAATCCTGTTTAATGGGGTTCATCCCTGGAAAGGTTTCTGTCTTGCCTCGCACTGGTGTCTGTGTGTGTTCATGTTGGGGTCCAGGTCAGGGGGCTGCAAGGACTCTGTGACCCTGAAATGAGCTTTGGGAGTCAGTGGGGACCCCCACTGGCAGGACAGAGGTCCTTTTATGCTTTAATCTGCAAGCAAGGGGGATCAATATGGCAACTATTGGTGCTGGGATTGTGTGCAGGAGTAAGCGGTCCAGCCATTTTAGATGTCTCACAGGGGGCTGGCGCACCCTGACAAAAGCACAGCCCCGCTGCCACCACCAGTCACAATGACCTGTAGGACAGTGGCACACCAGCAGCAAACCTACTTAACATTCATTAGTGTCAGAGAGGTGGACAGATGCTCTGGGTCTTACGGATCTTCTCTCTCATGTTCTCTACATGGGGCACATTCAGCAGCGTTTGACGTGTCTTTCATTTGGGATATTGGAGTTGTGGGCGGTGGCGGCAGCAGGCCGCTCAGCTGTGGATTTAGGAAGAGCTGGGTGGGCATGGATGGACTCACCCTGTGTGCGTGGTGTGCAGCGTGGGAGCCGTCAGGCAGCCAGGTGCTCGTGCTGATGGGATGCCTGGGCCGAGCCAGAAGCTTCCGATGACGCTTCAAATCCTGATTTCTGGAAGATCTGTTTTCCCAGTGGGGCTCTGGAGCTGCTCCTCTTCTCTCGACAGCAGACATATCCAATGAGCTCTAGTCCTTTAGTTTACTCATCTTCTTAGTGTGAACTTTTCACCACTGTCCCGAAGTAACAAGAAAACACTGCCATTTCACACAAAAAAGTTCAATAATATACCTTCACGCTTTGTGGTTGAGTGATTTAAGGGTAGAAGAACTGCACAATGCCTCTCTGTGGGAGGCTAAAAAAAGGCACTCTATTTAAATTATACAGCTTATGGCTGTTAATAATTACAATCCTGCTAAACTGGTGCAACTCTCTCATGCACATCGTTTCCTTGGCAAGCAAAAGAGCACAGTTTTGTCACAAGACAATATTCCCTTCACAGTTTGCTACAAATTTGCAGGGAAATAATAAACTTAAACCCTGTGTTCCTTCCACATAATACACAAAACAAGGCCTACAATAAACCAAAGCTTTCAATTAAGAAGTGAACAGCACTGTAGCCCCACACAGTGACAGAGGCCAGAACAGAAATCAGGACCAGCTGGACAGAGAGGGGGCTTTTCAGTCCGACTCCAGACACAACATGGATCAGGTTCTGGGCTCCTATAGAGCAGCATAAATCTCCTGGCCTTAATTACATTACAGGGCATATAGTGGCAAGCTCTGTGGAAACAATGGACCCTATCAATTCCACAAATCAGAGCTCAGTGGAGTGTGTATGTGCTTCTGTGTGCGTGCATGTTCTGAACAGCCCTCTATCTGTATCGCCAATCAAAGCTTATTATCTAGAGCGTGACTTGAGTTTGAGATTCTTCATCTTCAGCTTTGTAGTGCAGCGAAAACCCAGTAAATATGCTCTTGGTGTAATATTAACAAGGGGTGTGGACAAGTGAGGAGTAGTCAGTGTTTTCCATGGTGACCAGACCAAACACGCACAACCCATGTCCCACTTCAGCTACAAAAAAATAAATCTCTTAAACTTAAAAATGAAGAATCTGCTTTATTTAATTTTTCTAAAACTGACAAAGAAATAAAAAAGAAGAAACATGAAAATCCTCTGACCATAATAGCACAACTTGTGACATGTACTAAAGCTTCTTGGGACCATCTGAGATCAAGATCAACCTCTCCTTTACAACTCCTTTCCTAAAGCACTCCGAGGTCTCCCTCTGTTCGACCCTATGGGGGCTCTGCAGTGCTTTTTTGGGTAATCCCAATGCCACAATACCAGTTGCTATGACACTTCCAGAAAATGCATTGTGTGAGGGGAAGTAAGGTTGGAAATCGCAGTATTTTTGTGGCACAGATGTGAATGGGGTTTTTTATGAAGAGAATGTTTCGATAGTCAGTTCATCCTTGATTTAATGCAAGCTTGTGTATCTCTCCAAGACATTTTAACATAGTTTTTACTGAATTAAATAATCAATACAATGAAAACCGGTATTGTTATATAATGTCTACTATGTGTACTTCTTGACATACTCTATTCTTTAGCTTTAGTTAGTTTAGATTCTACATGAAGTCTGTTATATTGGTATTTTAATGGCTAATTTAACATCTGGCTGAGGGACAACAATTGAAAATTAGCAACTTTGCTAAAACTGGCACATTTACAGCGATGTTGATCAATGTGCATTTTCTTAAGATTGAAATTTAAATGTGCAATAACAAATTTTTTGGTTACTAGGTGGGCAGCAGAAACGAGCTGTAAACATAAAACTTGCTAGCAAACAGTTGCCTATTTACACAGCCAGCAGATACGGAGCAATGTTAGCACATATCTGGAGTCATGTGTGTGTCCAGCTGATGAATTTCAGTCCAATATTCACTATCTTTTAGCTCTGCTCCATGCTCTACTAGGTTCACTGGCTGGTTGCTAACTTTGACTGTATGCCATTTAGTGTTGAGCAGGTAGTGTACAGTGGATTTTTTAGAGCTTTTTCACAGCTGCTTGCCGCATATGAAAACAATGTTATGACAGCGGTGAGAGTGAATCAGATGCAGGCTGGAAAACCAAAACAATGGGCTGAAAGACACTAAAACTGCAGAGTTTGTCACTACGAGCAACCCCTTTCACATACAAGTGGTCATGTGATCCATTGTTAATATAAAAGTATTGATTATAGCTGCTTTAATTTTCAAGCTTTTCTCTGTTAGTCAAACTAAACTTATTGGTTAATTGAACAGCTAATATAACATATAACAGTTGAAACTTGAAACACATTTACAGTGAAGGTTCCTGTTAAAATAAAATAAAAGTTATGTCTTTTTAAGATGATAATGTAGTTACTTTTCAATCTTTTCACTCTATTAGACTAAAAAATGGTCAAAAAAGGTTAGCTCAGATGTCACATATTTTGCTAATGCACACTCTCTCTCTCTCTCTCTCTCTCTCTCTCTCTCACACACACACACACACACACACACAAACACACAAGTAAACACATACATCAGCACACAAAAGCTGACAAAGCCTCTCACAAAACACATAAAAATACAATTACAAGAGCTTTCATGCAGTTCTAAGGAAAGCAGCCCTGCCCACTGCGTGCTGTCCTTTGTCGGCTGCGAGACCCAGAATCAAAGAGCGATGACCTGTGCCGGCTCTGCCCGGCAGGCGAGTCCTGCTCTGACTCCAAACCCTGGTTGCCATGCCATGCTGGGATCGCCCCCCCCCGAGTTCCCTCCTCCCGCCCCCCGGTTAGCTCCGTTATTTCCTCATCTCATCAATCTGTCAGCTAAGCCCTTTGACACACAGCACAATATGGTCCCAGTATTTCTCAGTTCGGGCCCTCTCTTTCAATATGGTTGCAGCATTTCAAGATTAGTCAGCTCACCCACAAGGTCTGCTCCCCTGGTGCCTCGGGACCAAGGGAGGGAGTCAGAAGCAAATATAGCTGCTAGAAGCAAAGCGATGGCAGCTTTCAGGCCTGAACAGCAGCCAGAGATTTAATGTATTTTAAATCTCTCTACATTCAAACTGTATGTGATACAATTGCATATATATATGACAAATATTGACCAGATCTGTGTGAAAGCTTATTTTCATTTTCCAAAAGAAGTTCAAACGTGACAAACAAGTTTCATTGCAGCAGCTGAAATTCTCCTTAAGTTGTAAGTTGTAATTTCATTAAATATGCTCACAAGTGTCAGTCCAACCCTGTCTTACTTTGCATTTACTGGAACCCAGATCATGTACATCAAATTTCATTATATCATCCTGACTCATGAGGTATCACATTTTGGTATCTGTGGTTGACTGCATGGGTAGTTTTTATTATGCACATATATTCATTCAAAGATGTATTAAAGGCTCCAAAACCTATTTTCTCAATCAGCTTCTTATTATGAGAAGTTGGGACAGTTTTGGCTATTTCACAATAGAGGTTTCTTAATTTTTGTTTTTCTGTGTTCTTCTCACTTGTTTGAGGTGGGCAGGGCTGTGTTGGAAAAAGGTGAAGTTGCATACTTCCACCATTCAGGATTTAGCAACATTTGGATCAAAATCTTTTGACAGTTGTGGTGTTGACAGCTTATGTCACGAGCACTTAATAAATTATACTTAAGGGTGTTTTTTCCTGAACTTTAACCTGTTGCTTATTTAGAGTTATAGAGAAATACCTAATATTTGAAATAAAATTTTCAGGGGCTTTAAGAACATTTTATGATGACTGGACAGTCTAAAGATACAACAAATTAACTTCTGGGTGAAAGTCCTCACAGCCTTAACAGTTATAATGTAATAGTAATGGCGGTTCTAAAGATTTGTGAAGAAGAGCTTGGTCCTGAGATTTTTCTGAATGGTTTTGATGTAAATTTATTAAAATGTTTAGATGTTAAAATGTGTTTTTCAAAACCTAAATGAGGTGGGAAATCTGGGAGCTATATATACTTAATATGTCCCATGTTTTATGACAAAACGGTTTGGCACATGCAGCCCTTTAAACATTATTTGTTGTTTTGATCTTTAAGCGTAGCATCCTACAGTGTTATGAATGAATTAGTGCTATTTGTGCACTTTACTCAATAAGCAGTTTTCTTTTTACATGACTCAAGTACAGTTTGCTCCATTTTATTTCACACTTTGCAGACTCTACTCTACTCTATATTGCTTCAAAAACTCACTGAATTGTTATTGATGTGGTTGAACTAAAAAGATAACATGGAAACTTAAACACTGAGTACATTTTGATGAGTTGTGTTGGATGAGTTTCTTTTTACTTTAACATTTTTCATACAGTAATTTTACCTCTATGTACAGTACATAAGTAAACTTGAACTAAAATGTAATCTACTTCTGTGTGACTGATACTTTATATATATTATTCTCTTTCCAGGCTTGCTCATTAATTCTGACCAGAATTTCCTCACATCTCCTTACTATACCCAGTACCTAAATGTAAATGATGAATACTGACAGAGATACATAAAGCACAAGTGTACACATTATTTTGTTAATGTTTGATAGAGTATGAATTAAAAAAAATCCAGTCAAAAAGATACTTTAAGTAAAAGTTGGCCACTTGTGAATATAGCAACAGTTTAATGGAGAAAGGGACGTGAAAAAGGAGAAAGAGATTGTGTATTCCTGTTTTGAGATCCATGCTGCTGGACTGGACTCACTCAAGAAACAGACCATTCAATTTATTTTCAAGTAAGGATGAAAGGAAGACTCCAAACTATGCATGTGTCTATTCACTGGTGACGCTCTTTAAAGAAGGAAAAAAAGACAGCAAAAAGAGTTGGGAAAGGGTGGAGGGGTGGAGCGCTGCATAAATTTTACATACACAAGGCAGCAGACAAAGTGATTGTTGCTTCCCCAAAACTTTTTTTTTCTCCTCCAGAAAACACTTTTCTTGCTGAATAGGCACCTATTAGTGACTCCATTATGGGCACAGGGCTCTTGAATGGCTCCTCACTGTGCGTCTTTATCATAGTCAGGCCGTGAATACTGGCAGTCCCCTCCTCCTGAAGCCCAACCAAACTCCTTACAGCCTGTATTGATAGGTGCTGTGGTGCTGGTGATGATGGGTGAGGCAGGAGGGGGAGGTGGGCTGCCACTCTCACCCCCTGTTGTGTGCTCCAGGTGTGGTGGGTTAAGCGTAGCGCTCCGAAGCCTCTATTGTGCCGCACACTTTTTCTTTACCACTTGTTCCAATAAAAAAAAAAAAAAAAAAAAAAATGGATGCAGTGTTTTACATGCATTAGGCTGATCTCCATAATGCCATTCCCCCGCCTCCGTACCCGCTGCACCCCAAAACAGGCCTCCGGCGAATCGCTGCACACCGCCTCAGAGCCCTGTATTGTTGCTGGATTATTCAGGAGTTAGCTGAAAGAAAGAGACAGGGAGAGTGGGGTGTCTGTACTTTATCTCCAGGGGAGACAGGGGCTAAAGAAGGAGCTTCTTTAGAGGAGTGAGTTACTGCAGCGAAAAGCCTGAAAACACCTGCAGAAGACAAGCGCAGGGAAGCTGAGGCAAGGAACCCCTATTGTTTGTCTTTACTTTTCTTGTGTCCCCTCGGAGGTACTGTAAACTAACTTCTTCTGAATGGAGAAGCTTCTATTTATCACAAGTCCTGTCTCATAACCTGTCACAGCATTATCACCTCGCTCAGTCTGCACAAACTCCGCAGTGTTGACACAATGTCGCAGGTTTCAATCAGCAATCCAGAAAAAGCAGAGTGAACAAATATCTATGTGTGTGTGTCTGTGAAAGCATGATTCATTCAACTTTGAAGTTATTTGTGTAGAGAGAGTAAGAGAGACTTTATGATGAATATGGAAGCATTGTTCAGCCATACTTACCTCCACAGGGAACCATCTGCTCCCTGTCAATGCATCACCTGCTCGTCTGAGCCGTCTCCAGGGCAACAAGGGGTGGGGGGATTAGGAGAGGTTATGGCTTTGATGGGAGGGGCCTTCGCTGGGGACAGAGAGGAAGGTTCACTGGAGTAGGGGAGGGGGGACTGATGGGAGAGAGGCTGCCGGCGAATGTCGCCCTCTGCTGGCGGAGAGTGTTAAAGCAGGAGTCACATATACATGTACTGTAGATACACAACACCCAACATTTGGTATCGTTTCCTTTCACAGAGGCCACTTGTTGAACATGTTTTTGGTGTTTTAGAAAGAATAAAGAATAATATTGTTGGAACTAAAATAAAAACTGGCAGTAAAGCTCAAGAACTCATTTTATCCAAATTACAAAAGACATATTTTCCCACTTATCTCTAGTGGTATGTAGCCATGCAGATACCTTTGGTTTTATTTGCCTATGTTTTGAGTTATCTATCTCTGAGATTTCTGCCTCCACCCCAATAAAATGGAGGTGAATGTAAATTCATCTTTGATGCTCATATGATTGAAAAATGACAAATCTCTGTATTCTCACAGTGTCCCCATTACTCTGGATAATTCACACACCTCACTGGCCTTTTAAAGGGGACTATTTCTTTGGTAGGAAATAGTTCCATTGAAAACTGTTGACAGAGAAGTCTGTGGACCGATTTTACACATGAAGTTCAGTTTACTCGTCACGAGGAGTACTACCCAGCCTGTGAAAACAGTTGTATAATAACTTCGGTGTCTCTGGAAGGAGATATCCAAAGTTTCCAATGGCAGTTATTTTGGAGAGCCTGCGTTACAAACTGGAGGTGTGGGGTTTAAAAGAAGTGGGCTGTAGAAGAATTAGGAGGGGGGGCTAATGAAAGATGCTACTCAGTTGTATTATGGGATATGTAGGATCTGTGTCCTTTGGCATTTGACCCATACTAGAGACTAAAAGTCAGGATATCTTGGTCTCTGCTGCCCAGATTTAGATCATTCTTCCTTTAATCTGTCTCTTGTGAGTCCCCAAACTTTATGGAAGTGCAATGATAAATTGCTGGACTCCCCTTTAACATTGCACAAATGAGTTGAACTTCATGGTGCTTTGATTTGTATTTCATAAATTGTGCTTTATATTTTAGAGAAACCTTATCAATTGTTTTTATTTCTTTGTGTCTGAATTATTGTTGATCCTTTAGTCCTTTCATGCTTTTGTTCTTACCTTATATCTTGTTATTGCACTTCCTGCCATTGGAAAGCAGTTTGTTCTCTTCACTTTAAAAGTTTCACTTTATTCTGGCTGCATTTACATTACCATTAAATGATTTTCCAAATATTAAGTTAGTTAGTACTGATACCTAAAACAAGTGTTAGCATGGATAGTATTGATACTTAAGGTATCAATCCATCCACCGCTAATTTCTATAATGTAAAGAGAAATTTATGACTTTCACTTCTTTGTGAAATTCATACATGAAAATAAGTGTGGCACCGACAATGGAGGTGATATGCATTACAAAAAGCAGACATCTACAGTGAGGAAATTACTTGTCAGACTCGAATGTGATTAGCTGCTGCAGAGTGACAGTCCCTCTGTGTTTGGTGTAGGCAGTCATGCAGGTGTCAGGTATTGTGTGACAAGCAGCATGAATGTCGGTCACTCACAGAGTTTTCATTTTGTCTCTATATTCCTCCACCTACAGTACACTGTATGTTCTGCCAGTGGCGGCTGAGTAAACACAGACCTACCTGAGGACAGCTTAAAAGGCAAACATGCTGAGATACACCTGATGACTGAGTCAGCCAGCAGCACTTGGACATGTTTGGGAAACCGCTGAACAACAACATTCAGTACAGTAGCTATTACTGTAGGTTTAAGATTCACACATAACGCATGCTTTAGTTTAAATAGTTTAAGATTCATCATTTTAACTGTTTATTATTCAGTAATGATGTGAAAATGTCTGGGCAGTGGAGGTTAATCACTCTTGCGCTCCAGTACTTTAATGAATGCTGCTTAAGTTCCCTTGAGTAAGACATTTATCTCCTTATTCCAGTGTTCCAGAATAATTCAATCTCTATTTAAATGGGGCTTCTGAATAGCTCAGAGAGTCAAAGGAATAGTTTGACTTTTTGGGAAATACACATACACAGTCTCTTGCCGAGACTTAGACGAGAAGCTCGATACCACTCTCATGTCTGTACACTAAATATGAAGCTAGAGCCAGCAGCCAATTAGCTTAGCTTAGCATAAAGACTGGAAACAGGGGGAAACAGCTAGCTTGGCTGTGTATGAAGGTAACAAAATTCACCTACTAACACCTCTAAAGCTCACAAATTAACACGTTATATTGTTTTATATTATACAAAAACTGTGTAAAAACGACATGTTGTGGTTTTATGGAGACAGATTATTTCTTGGTGTCAGTGACCCTTCCTTACCATTGGACCGTGCCAGACACGAGAGTTGTAATGATCTTCTCATCTAACTTTCTGCAAGCACGGATAACTGAAGACAATCCAGATGTGCATATCAACTTTTTTTTAATGGAACTGCAAAAGTAAGGGGGACAAAAATATGATTTTAAAAAGTGAGGGGCACATGTCCTCCATCCCTGGTGGAAATTGCACCCTTGTTCTAAGCTGATAAGGTGGTGAATCTACAGTAAGTCTGTCATTAGACATTGATTGTTTCACTTTGTCCTCAGTAAATATGACTGGGCTGGGAAGTTTTGGTGGCAAACTACATTAAATGCAGGATTTTGCCCATACCTTAGTATCTGACACTGATGACAAGAAGACCCTTCGGGAGGAGCCGTCAGCCACACTCAAACATTCACCCGGAGCCGCCCTACACAGACGCTGGGTGACACAGAGAAAGTCTGACTGACAGGTGAAAGTGACCATGGCTGCAGGGAGGGAACACCTTTTGTTTTTGGTCAGAGAGCTGGGGAGAGCGGTGACCCACATCCCCCTGCCAACGAGATCATCAGCCTTAGGGTAAAGCGGGAGGGTCTGGATCACTCTCTCCTTACATCATCAACCTTAACATGTCACCCCCCTCAGTTAGAAACCTCAACTCTCTCCCCCTTAAAACAAACTAAATCTAATCTCCATCTTTACCACATGTGTAGGAAACAAGATGAACCAAACAGCCGCAACAAAACAGTGTCCATCTGCAGGTAACACTACACCTCTGTGTTATCTGTTGCACAAGGTGATAAAACAGCTGTCAAGCCCAATAAAAGCTTATAGCTTGCAGTTAATGTTTATATCAAATCAGAGAATCAGAGGCATTGATAAACCCAACTTTGATATCTTTAAATGTTCAGAAACACACGCTCAGTGCACAAAATATTAGGTACACGTTCTTGTTTCCTGAGGGACACATCCAGTCTGTATCCTTATTGATTTATCTTATTAAATCTACACCCTTCACAAAGCAGAAGACGTCAATAAAGAGAAGCAGACGAACAAGAGGGGGGACAAGTGAAATGCAACCAAAGCTGCAAGTCAAAACAGGAGGAAGTCCCAAATGTGTTTGTTAATTCAGTGTATTTCCATCACATCACAATCAAGACAAAGAGTCTACAACCTCTGTGAGGCTGTACAGCGGTGCTGAATGCTGATGTCAGCATGCTAACATGCTCACAATGACAAAGCTAACATGCTGATGTTTAGCAGGTAGAATAAACACAAAGTACAGTGGAGGTTAATGGGAATGTCATTAGTTTTGCAAGTATATAGTCATAAACGTAAGTGATGGAGAATGAAAAATTTGACCTGATGATGGTGCTAGATGAAGTTAAGGGATCATCAAAGTTATTACAGTTCATCCTGAAGGGGACAAGAGTGTTGGCACCAAATTTCTTGGCAATCTATCCAACAGTGATTGAGACATTTCACTCAAAACCACAAATGTCAAACTCATGGTGGTGCAAGAAAAAATGCGAGGGGATCACCAAAGTCATTAGGGGACATCCTCTTGGCACCATGAATGTCTGTACAAAATTTCATAGCAATCTGTCCAATAGTTGTTGCGATGTTTTAGTTTGGACCAAAATGGTTGACTGGCCACTAGCATGGCTAACAACAAGTGTCTCCTTCACATCATAGCACCATTTCCCTCTTAATAATCTTCTTTCTTACAAGAACACTAACTCAGACTCTTTCCTGGGATGACATTCTGATCCTGGGAGAGTTCCTGTCAGGGCCACGTGTAGCGAGGGGACCCGGCCATAGAAGGGGGTGACTTTCCTGGGTGTAAAATTCAATTATCCAGCGGGTGAGCGTGTCTGAGCGTGTCTGTTGTGAGCGGTGGGCGGACGGCTGCCCGCTCCCAGCATGCGACAAGGGGGTTAAGAACCACAGAAAGGCCTCCATTATCCCGAGTGAGAACGGCCCATGTGGCTGGCTGCACGGCCTCCGCTCTCATTCACTCCCCTTTACAACCGCACTGCCGAAAGCCTCAAAGTTTCATTCTCTTTTCTCTGCTCTCACTCCTTTTCTTCCTCCCCCCCCCTCCTCCCCCTCCCTCTCTTGCTCTCCAACTCTCAGAAAAGAGCCTCCACAATGCTGCTGGAAGGCTGAAGTGGATTCTTCAGCACCCCTGTGGACAGTGCACATGTGGACAACATTCACAGGATGTCTGCCAACTAGTCCATTAATCAACGACATCTCATGAAAGCACAATTAGGACAACTCTATAACAGATTATCATCTCTAAGCACCCCTGCTACTCGTACAGCAGAGCTCTGTGCTGAAGTTCGTTTTCCTCATCCAACTGCACTTTTTCACAACATTAATTATGAAAAAAGCTGAGGGTGTATAATCGTGACAAAACAAAAATAATTCTTTTTAAGCGAGGACAGCTGCAGCGCGTAAAAGAGCTCATTCCTTGCAGTCTGAACCCATCAGACAGTAAAACTGACTCGCATCTGGCTAATCATTAGTGTGAGAATGGATCTTCAGTGTGTGAATAAGACTGAGGCCCTATGGAGAAGGCCATTGTAGACGCACACTGCACCACTTCTCGTGATAAATGAACAATTGTCTCCATCACCATTAATGACAGTAAATGACGCAGTGGGGAGCTCTCCATCCACTGTACAATATGAAGAGGACACTGAGGAACCTTGGGAGTTTTATGTGACATCACGTCCCATCTGCAAATTACTGACCACTGGAGACAAGTGGACGATACATACAGTGGCCCATTATGAGTCCTCTGCAAGAAGAAAGTGGCTGCTACAGTATGTATATGTGCATTTCAGTTAGGCTAGTAGGCTATCAGGCAGTGCAAAATGTATGATTCAACTTAAAGGAGTTTAAATTGATATTTTGGCAACTTGGGGCAGAAGAACAAGCTGTAAACACAACATTGACATATTATCACTTTATAAAGTTGATATGGCGATGAGCTGAAAGACACTAAAACGGTTTGTAGAGCTAAAAGGATGCTCAGAGATGGTGATAGTTCTCTGTGGGTTTATCACTACAAGTGACTGCTTTTATGTTACATGTAGTCATTTAACCCATTGTTAATATAAAAATATTGATTACTACAGCTTTAATTGCCCACTCAAGTAAGAATGGATTTTCCTCTAAATAGCTTTGACGCAGAAGAAATAAATAACAAGACATGACAGAACTATACACAATAAAACATATATACAAATAGCAAACAACCTTTAAAAGGATGCCAGAAGTAAAAATTTTAAGATTAAATTTTTTTTTTGCATTTTCACCTTCATGGTGAGATGATGAAGCGGTAGAATTGAACCAGGGACGTTGCAGTTACAGTATATGGTATGTGCTTTAACCATTCAGCTACTGGGGCGCTCCTGTTTAGATCATTTTAGTTAGGTAGCTCAGTTGGGCATTATACTAAAACTATAAAAGTGAAGTATTTAATTCCCATTGTGGTTTTCCATCCGAAAACGGCACTTTCCGTTTATAACTTTAGATAAACGATTCCACCTAATTCCACCTACTGTCACAAGTTTATTTGCACACAAAAAAAGTTTGGGTCATTCAGAAAGTTAATACCGCTTGAAAATGTTTTCAACAACTGGATTTTAAATGTGTTGCTCTGTGTGCTGGACTGGTGGTGTTCTCTCAACATTACCAAACCTACACTGCCCTCATGTGGCACCTGTGGCTCTCCTCAGTGTCAGGTATGATATCGGGAGCAGACTGAAATTTCCTCTCTGTACTCCCAGGAGTTTTTATATGGCTTCAAATTTCTGGTAGTTTTAACTTTTAACCTTTGTTTTCCAATACAGTGATGGTGTTCATTTATTTTTCTTTTATGTGTTTACACATGGTTTAACACCAAATCCTGCGCAATTCCCAACCTGAGAGGGTTATACAAGTAATTTGTTTTAGGAAGGTGATTTCTGAGTTATTGCAGGCTTACAATCACATGGTACAGAATAGAGAAAATGCAAAGAGGGAAAATGGATTTTTCAAACAGTTAGTTTCAAACAAAACTGTTACAAAGAAAACATTAACATATATTCTAACTTCTTGACAAGCCTGAGTAATTCCGTTCTACAAGGTTATATAGGCCTCTTATAGTCTATTGTCTGCCATTTTTTATTATTAGATTTAAAAACTGTATCTAAATCATATATGTCCTCTATAAGACCCCCTTCTCCTTTTTGAAAAATGAATTTGATTGAAAAAAATGTATCATGGCTTTAATCTCTGTCCCCTAAACCAGCTGAATAAGCACCTTTACCTGTAAAACAAAGATGTGGCAGGACTCAAGTTGTAGGCAGGAACCTTCTTGTTTTACTTCATGAGAGCACAGACGGGTGGTGTAGTTCTTCAAGCCACTGATAGCATCCATTGGGCCATGTTTGTTTTCTCTCTGCTGGTCATCCAGGCTTCTCCTGATGTAGGGCATAAAAAGATGCTGAGATTTCACTTCACAGTTAAACATAAATTGAATATATAATAAATTTCATTTTGCTTGGGTCAATTGTGTTCTATGCTATGAAATAGGACTCTATTGGAACCACTCACCTCCACCAGCCTGTAATTGGCTGACTTTGGATGCCCCAGCTGAAAGCTGAAGTGTCATTGACTGTGGATGCAATCTTGTAACAACCACTCTTTAAAATACTCATTAAAACCTTTTAATTTTCCCTCCAAGACTACCTGAACTGTTTTCATTAAACCAATAAAATGAAGAAAACATGCAAATAATTTTGATTTGATTAATTTTGATCTCACTATGCCAAAGTATGTGGTAGACAAGCAACTCAAGAAAACCAGGCTAATGCCGGGAACCAGACAAAAAGATGCACACACACTGCAGCCTGTTCAGGGAGGAAAACCTCTGCAACCACCTTGACCATAGCGGAGTTTGGCCACACCTTGTGGCACAAACGGGTAAATTCACAGTCCAGAGGACCAAAGCGCCCTCTTGTAGTTTCCAGAACATTTTCAGGTATTCATGCAGGAACGCTCAACTGAACCCATCCACACACCTGTAATGGACCAAGCAGCTGTCTCTTTAGACAAAATAAATAAATAAAATTATACTGTAATCTTATCTTTTTGTATCTTTAGCTGTTATTGTAATAATATTCATCCCAAGCTCCTGTTTAACAAGCAAAGGCGTCATCATCATGTATTTCTGAGTTGAAGTTTTCTTTCTACACCTTTTTGTTTTGTATGTCAATAAACAGGAAGCTGTTATTAACTGTTGATTTAATCAGCACTTACTGTATGTTTGCATGAAACTATAGTTAAATGACATTAGTTCATTCTTAATTGGCTCTAACAGCCAACCCACTAACTAGCATGGAGCTTACCGCATGACAGCTACAGTATCTGCATTTGGTCTTGTGGTCAGTGTGTTGGATTTTCCACTGAGGACATTTTCATTGGTGTGATTGGTTCTGCAATGTCTTCATGTAAGTATCCATGCCAATTTGGAAATGATTTATTACTGATTTTATTGCATTGAAAATCCTGGAAGCTTACTGTAATAAGTTGATAAAGTTAATACATTTTTAGACAGCAGGCAACTGTCAGTTAGGCCTTTAACACAATGGGAAATGATAAGTAGGTTAGGTCATAAGTCATGAGTCCAACTGACTCATGACATCCCTCCAGGACCAGAACGCCTGCAGGACCCTGAGGCGTGAAGGAAAGATTGTGGCCAATCCCTCCCACCCCGGACACAATCTGTTTCAGACACTCCCGTCTGGAAAGAGGCTGTGGTCTATTAGGACCGAAACCTCACGTCACAAGAACAGTTTCTTTCCATCCACAGCTCCTCATCAACAAGGCCCGTAACCCCCACTGACATTGACTCACATATCCCCCTAAACCCCCAGAACACGTTTTATTAAAGTCTATATGGACACTCCTGACTCAGTGCTTTACATTAACGCACTTCTTCTGGGTCTCATTTGTTGGGTCTCAGTAAATAATACTGTCAACTTCCCTGGTAAATATTTTGCAAATCCTTGCACAAACTGTACAGCTCAGTCATAGTGTACATATTTTTCTAAAATAATTTTTCATATCCAATTTTCTATTTATGCTTCTTGAATTACAGTACTTGTTTTTCAATTATTTTTTTATTTATATAGCGCCAGTTCATAACAGAAGTTATCTCATTGCACTTTCCCTACAGAGCATGTCTAGACCGAACTCTTTATAATATTATTTAAAGAGACCCAACAAATCCCACCATGAGCAAACACTTGGCCACAGTGGCAAGGAAAAACTTCCTTTAAGAGGCAGAAACCTGGAGCAGAACCAGACTCAATGGTGGGCGGCCATCAGAGAGAGAGAGAGAGAGCATACAGTAGCACAATGCAAATTCCACATATAATTTTAAAATAATAATAATGTAATGGTAGTGTAATATTAATATTACCAAAATAATAATAATAGCCTAATAATATCTTTCTTTATATTTTTCTACCTACTATGTTTATTGTTATGTACCAACACACCAAAGCAAATCCCTTGTATGTGTAAACCTACTTAGCAATAAATCTGATTCTGATATTAATTACCTATAAAATTATCTTATCAGCAGTTTCACACTGGGAGCCAGCAGTAAGTGTAAATATGTTCAAAAGCTAATTAGCGAATGTTTTTAGCTCACTTGTAGACCTACTATGTATTTATTGTGTATTTTAACTACGTAGGCTACTGTATACCTATTGTGTATTTTATTACGTAATGTGTATTTCTTGTGTAGTTTCATTATGTAGGCTACTGTGTTTTTAGTTGTACTTGACGACATGTGACAACCACAATCCAGCGGGGGACCACGATAGCCAGATGTGCCATATAAAATTCAGTTTCACAACAGTCCCGTGACATACCGATGCAGAGGGGGTGGTGGTGTCACGTGGCCTGCAGTTGAAACGGAGGGGTTTTTATAGACAGGAGCTGCTCACACAGACTCTACCAAAGCTCACAGTCCAGCATCTGCACACACAGGTTGTTCACCTGAAGAGCGAGAGGATGGACGCAGCATACAAGAAAGTCAATGGAAACTACGGGCCAGAGGCAGAGACAGAGGACCAAGGCACAGGGGTAAATCTAATTTCTGAAAATAGGCATGTTTTGATACCTGATATATAACTTTAAAAGTCCTTTGCATTTGGCTGTGTCACCACATTTTTCTTTTGTCTTGATATGGTAATTTTAAGCAGAAAAAAGCAAGTTATTGTATGTAATCTTCCATCTACTGATTCAAATCTGTCTGTTTTTAATGCAACAACACTGGCATAGCTGGAATATTCCAGGTAGTACAGCAGGCAAAGCAGGTGAATGCAAAGTTGCCTCAGTAAAAAGAGGGCAAAAAACAGCTGATGTTACTGAAAAATGGACAATATGTGCTGTCATTACACACCTGAAAAATATGATAAGGTTCTTGTAAAAACAAAAAATGACAAATTATCACTTAATTAGGGCATATGTATACAGGTATTTGGGCAACCTAGATAAAAATAATATCCTTTCAGCTATGTTCATAAAAACAAAATGCCTAACATTACCTAGTTCCAGCTTCTCAAATCTGAGGATTACCTGCCTTTCTTTGTCTTATGTCAAAGATAAATTAAATATCTGTGTGTTTGGTGCTTTGATTAGATGTTACCTTGGGTTCTGGGAAATTATCATGGGAACTTTTTATTATTTTCTGACATTTTGTAGTCAAAACAGATAATCTACATGTGAATAAATAGTGAAAATAATCATCAAGCCCTCTGGTTTAAAGCAGTCAAGACAATCATTAACAAAATGTTAAATATATTTTTGTTTCGGTTCAAGGATTCTCTCAAGTGAAGACTGTGAAGCTCCATACTGGCTGACATGTTAAATTTAATAAACAACTATCTGGACTGTGCAGGAATTTCTACATCTGTAAGACATTTTGCTCCGCTGTGAGCATCTGCAGAGGACATTTTTGGATGTGTTCATGTCGTTTCGCTCTGTTAAAAATCCTCTCATGTGTGGAGCATGCCTCACACCAACACTACTACCGCAAAGGTCTGTGTCAAACAATTAAAGGTCTGACGGCTTCAAACTTTAAGATCAGACGCCTTTAATGCGGAATTCCATGGCTTTCAACTAGATTTCATGCACTTTTCACCAAGTGTCCACCAAGCAGTTCAGTTCAGTTCATTTCATTACGTATTAGAACAGTTATTTTCGCATTACCATTGGCAAAAGTTGTGGATGGTACCATTAGAACCACTCCATCCGGATCTGTTTTTTCGTTACCTCTCTGTTGAGGTTCCAAGCGAGCTGAGCCGATACTAAAAGGTAGAGTTTAAACCATGCAGACCACTGATAGGTCAGAGAGAATCAGAGCAACCAGAGTCAGAGTCATCCAGCGTAGGATTTCCCACACTCTCCTGTTTTTGCATCAAAACCCGGACTGTCTGAGGTGGAAACACAAGGTACGGGTTAGGTACATGTGTAAAAACACGTGTTTAATTACACAGATCAAGATAAACTCTAAAAATGACTCTTGCAGTAACATTAGTATTAGTTCCCCCCACCCCGAGATTCTGCTTGTGTAAAAAAAAAAGCCTAAAGCACTTAAGAAAACCCATAATCTTGTGCATGACTCCACATTCAAGCCCTGTGTTGTTTCCTCAAATGCCTCTTTCTTAGCAGAGGAGAAGGGGCTCCATGTACCTGGAGGAGGAGACCAACAAGAAGTCAGAAGTGATCTCCTGCATCTTCTCCCTGAAAGAGGAGGTCGGAGCTTTAGCCAAGGGCCTACGGCTCTTTGAGGTAAATTTCCCTACTGACGGTTCACAAACACACAGTCACCCCTTCACTCTTGACCAGGAGCCTTAATACTTCTCCTGATCTTCATGTGATCAGGGGCACATTTACAAAGTTGTGAGGTAACAAACACATCACAAGGGAACCTGGCCGCATGTGATACGGTCCTAACTGCTTATGTTCAGGAGGCTGAGACCAAAATTACAAGCAGTTTCGCCTGCAGTTAAACACCAACCAGAGGATGCAGACATGTTAATTTATCACTGGGGTGGTTAAGTCTACTTGGGGTAAAACTAACCACTCCATGATGTGGTTAAAAACAAATTTTTGGAGTTTTCTTCAAGTGGCTAAGATTGACTGAACATCTAACCTCAAAAATGATCTCTGTTGTTTTAAATGACAATTCTGAAATACCTTTGAGTCAGAGGAACCCACAAAAGATACATTTTCAGAAAAGAAGAGAGAGTAAATAGGCTGAATGTTTAAATGAATAGTTTGACATTTTGGGAAATGCACTTATTAACTTTCTTGCTGAGAATTAGGTGAGAAGATGGATGCCACTCTCATATCTGTCTGTTAAGTATGAAGCTACTGCCAGCAGCTGGTTAGCTCAGCATAGCATAAAGACTGGAAACAGGGGGAAACAGCTAGCTTGGCTCTGTCCAAAGGAACAATATCCACCTACCAGCACCACTAAAGCTCACTGAATAACACATTATATCTACAGAGCAAAGCTAGCGCTTTCTAGTCTATATGCTAAGCTAAGCTAACTGGCTGCTGGCTCCAGCTTGATTTTGAACAGACATATATGAGAGTGGTATCGATGTTCTCATCTAACTCTGTTAGTTTTTGGGCAGAGAAAAGTAGGTTATGTACATCATTATCTGTAGCTGTTTTGGTATAGTTTTCATGTTCAATGCCTTTTCTGACCTTTTAAAGAAGGAAATTAAACAAACTTAGCTTATCTCGGATGTTTGTGTCAGTCGTGTGCAAACATGACAGGTGGCTCTTTGATCCACCAACCCACCTCCTCCAGGGTTTCTAGAATAAACTTGTAGTTTGCAGAGGTGGAAAGAACATTAATTCAAGTACCGTACTTATATTGTATGTTCTGCTTTATACTTCTGCTCAACTGCATTTGTAATTATTGAAATTCTTTTCACTTATTAATTCAAAAACGGTCATTATTTACTTTGCAAATTTGGATTTTACATACAAAATATAAGATCATTTTATACGATTATATATAACTACTGATTAAGCTACCCAATAGCATATAAAGTAGTTCAAATTAGTCCAATATAACCAGCTATAATATTAAAGGGACCCTCCAGAAATTTTGGATTGTACTGAGCTATAAAGTCGGGGGACTCACCAGAGGCAGATTTAAAAAAGAATGACCAGAATAGAAGCAGCAAAGGCCAAGATCCTGAGTGTTAGTCCCTAGTATGAGTCTGGATCCTCTGTTTCCCATAATGCAACTCCATAGTGTCTTTCATTAGACCCGCCTCACCCACATCTTTCAAACACCACACCTCCAGTTTGTAACGCAGGCTGTTAAAAAATGTAAGACTTGAGCCCAAGCCAAGATTACCCTGATGACATCACTATGATATAATCAGGGTTATTCATTTTTTTAAACTTCAGAAAGCTCCCTACAGAGCCACAGAAGATATTATATAACTGTTTTCACAGGCTTGTCATAAAAAAACTTAAGTTTGTGTGTAAAATTGTTTGTGTGCCCCTTTAAAATGCTAATTGCATGGTAATACATCAGTAATAATAATCCAAGATAAAACCCTAACACACTGATAGGGGTCATTTTGCAAGAACAAGAACTTTTACTTCTGATACTCCACTACATTTTTCTGATAATACTTTTGTGCTTTAATTGAGTGAATCCAGGACTTTTACAGTATTTTTACAATGTGGTATTGCTAAATTGAGTTAAAGATCTGAATGCTTGCAACCACAAGAAGGTCAGCGTATCAATGTGTGCTGTTTTTTATTCTCTTTTATCGATCTAAACGGCCTGTGTGTACGTGACTGTATGAATGCTCGAAGTAAACACGCGCCTTCATTGTTTAATAATCAACATGCATGTCATATCAAGGTTCGAGTTTGCTCTTCTTGCAGGCAAAACACAGGCAATGTCTCCCAAACATTTTGCAGGAAAACAGTTCAAAAACATGCAAAACATCCCAAGATAAAAGATGTTTTAGGTTAAAGAAAAACATTTTGGGGATACATTTTTCTCCTCAGCCATGTGTGGGGGTGGAGATGTGGGTGGGTTGACTCTGTTCATTACAAAGTATGTGCCAAATGCAGCAGTAAACATCAGGATCCTCTTTGAACCTATGAGCTTGCACTTTCCCGATCCTCCCCCTGCTCCACCCCCCTCCTCCCCCTCTTCTCCTCTTCTTTACAGCTTTTCTATAAAGCAGGCCAAATGACCCCCAAACCATCAACACACCCCTCTCTCCCTTACTGCAATGTAACATATGCTGATTCCCCTAAAAACACAGCTTTGAAGAGAACATACTGCACTTCTTCCTCATTTGTTTCTGTGTTCTCTGACAGATTGAAAATGACTGCTCTGCCCAACCATGTGCTAACATTTAGCCGAGCAGCCTTGGCATCACATGTTCACATGTTCATTTTCATATTGTGAATGTCTAATCTCCATCATTCAGAAAGTTGCACATGAAAATTGCCACACTGTTTATCCGCCTGGGACTCAAGCACATGTGACATGTGTGTGGTTATCATGTGACGATTCAGAGCCACGGCCGACCTGGACCTCGCACCTCAGTCAGGACGACAGGAGGGTTAAATGTCACCTGCCTTACAGTGGAGGGACGGCTCAGAGGGGTACAGAAATCTGACAAAATGACCCCAGCATCCTGCTGGGTTTAGGATTTATGGTTGGCTATGTTAAGCTGGACCAGGTCACCATTAGCACACATGTTGAAGTATTTCTCTTTGTGCACAGAAACAGTTCAGTATCATTGAACTTTTTGAGCTTTTTTTGACACATTTGTGGTTAAAATCACCTAATATTAAACATACTTGACCGTAGAAACTTATTTGAATTTAAATGCTGTAATCCTGAAGCTTCGCCCTTCTGTTCATTGTTGCTAAATGCAATGAATGTACAAAAGGCATCTTCCACTTATATAGCAGCCCCTTTTCCAGTTATTTGTATCTAGACTTGATGTCCTCCTTTGCAACTGGCATAGATTTAAAAGGGAAATCAATAATGGATATTGGTTTTACTTGAACTCACCTCATGAAGTGTCCTGTCTACATAATATATTCAGTGTAGGCCATACAAATGGTTTTATATATCATATTCTTACATTTTGGGGGAATAATTACAGTAATTAATTTCACGTGAATAATTAAGAATTTCAATTGGAAAACATTATTTTTTTTCTCCTTTGATATGCTTGGAAAGCTACAGTAAATCTGCTGACAGTGAATAGATAACGGCACATCACAAAAAGAAAGTTATCTTTTCTTTAGAATGCCAACCTGGACTCAGTCTTTGTTCGCTCCTGGGGGATGCAGGATTGCATGGCCCTTAAAAAAGCTGTTATAGAACAGAATAGGATCCAGATGGGAGGAAATGGGAGGCCCTGCTGCTCACCCCCTCCTCTTTACTTAATCTACAATAGACAGAGAATAACAAGCTCTCCCTCCACAAAGTTACATAAACAAAAACACATTTTTGTTGGTAATAACCACTTAAAGATAGTCATGCTCTCCAGCACGAGACGGAGCCTCTCTGCATTTTGGACATTAAGAAGAACTTGGGATATTTCCAAACTTTTTTGGACGCGATTCACAAGGATCAGGTGTTCATACTGCAGAAATGCTGGCAATTTTGCACTAAACCACTACAATATGTCCAGAATGCCTTTACATTACTAGTCCAGTCTGCCTGGCTCAGTGTCAGTTTGCACTTTGCAGAGATAGAGTTCAAGGCAGCTCTGATCCGAGGTCATCGTGGACAAAATCTGATAAACAGTCATCAATTTAGTAACAATACAATGCCCTCTAGTGGTGAAACAAAGGCAGTGCTGCAGCCTGTTGCAGCAAAAAACATTCACAGTTGTTTATCACATAGATGTCAGTTTATCTTATATGCAAAACATATTTTTCTCATTTTGTTTTTATGGTGAACCTTTTGCAACAAATAACATAAAATAGAGGAGACCAATAGAATGGAGACCAACAAACTTAACAGACAATCTCTTTAAAACACAAATATCAACTCAGGTCTCACTTTCGTCTCTTCTTTTACTTGTTTCTGTGAACCGCAGGAGAAGGGCATCAACTTGACGCACATCGAATCCCGTCCGTCACGGATGAAGAAAGACCAGTACGAGTTCTTCATCAGCGTGGACTCCACCTGCTCCCAGGCCCTGGATGAGGTCATTGACGCCCTGCGTACACAAATCAGCGGCCATGTGCATGAGCTATCACGCAACAAAGAGAAGGACACAGGTTAGTTAGTTTGTGTAACTGTAGTGAGAGGATGCACACTGGACAAGATAAGAATCGATCCTCAACATGAGAAAACTACAAAGAAACTGTTTATAAGTGAAATTCTCCACATGAGAGTAGAGTTTACAAATGGATGTCAGTGAACCTCTGTGTTTTCAAATACAAAAAATATCACCCATGTTGTTGATTGCTTATCTCTTTGTGATAAAACTGAGGATATGATTATTCCAAATGGGATCTTAAAGTTTGTATCAGTGTAATGTTGAGCAAAGATCAAGCAAAACTCTGCAAAAATGTAATAAGTAGCCACAGCCTAAAAATAAACAATAAAATCAAACTGAATACAAACTGGACCATTGAGGACCCCTTCATCTACATTTAATCAGATTTATCATATTGACTAAATAATAATATCTTGTCTATCATCAATAATTTGGTCAAAATTGTTCCCTAACTTTAAGGAGTATTGAAAGTTTTGTGTCACATGTTATTAGATCCAGAGACTTGGTCATAGGTTAAGTGAATTTTGATACCTGTAACCCAATTTATATTTTTAACAAGACTGTTGTACTTAGGCGCAGTGCTGCTTTGAGCTAAATGCTAATGCCGGCATGCTAACATGCTGATGTTCAGCAGGTATTGTTTACTATGTTCTCCATCTTACATAGTGCATCTTACTTTTTACATAGTGTTTTATCATGCTAATATTTGCTTAGCACTAAACAAGAAGTACATCTGAGGCTGATGGCAATGTCATTAGTTTTGCAGCTTTCTGGTTTATGACCAAAGCAGTGGAAACTTTGGCCTGATGATGACGCTAGATGAAAAGTAAGGGGATCCCTATTAAGTTAATGCAATTCATCCTGAGGGGAACATGGACATCTGTACCAAATTAAATGGCAAATTGTCCAATATTTGTCAAGATATTTCAGTAAAAACCAAAAATATCAACCTCATGGTGGTGCTAAAAGAAAAGTCAGAGGACCACCAAAGTCAGTAGCCTTCATTCTCTGGGGACCATGAATGTCTATACGAAAGTTAATGGCAATCATTCTAATATTTGTTGGATAGATATTTCAGTGTTGGCCAAAGTGGTGGACTGATCAACCAACATTGCCATCCCTAGAGCCACACAGCTAGAGTGGCTAAAAAAATATAATAAAATGGAGATGAGTACAGCTGAAATGGTCCATTTATCAACTGAGCAGTGTTGGCTGTTGGGTGGTGCTTCATGACCCTCCAGCCAGACTGTGTAATGGACAGCCAGCGTCGCCGATGAGACTGATGGCCCATCGCCCACATCTAGACCCCTTTATTAGTTGTTTCCAGAATGACATTAGTTTAGCTACTGAGGACCAACAGGCTTGGCGGGGACAGAGGAGCTCTGTGTCCTGGTCCCAGACAAACACAGGGAAGGAGAACATGACAAGGTCACGGCAGTAAGAGAAAGACAGGGCCACCATGGATCTTCCTTCGACCTCAGTGTAGACACTGTGGTCTGCTGGTCAGGGTCAAGTGGACGAGGGGATATTTATGGCCTGTATGGAGACTGCCTGTTTATAGAAGAGCCTGGCAGGGTCCTGTTGTCTTCCTGGGGCCTCAGGCTGGACCACACTGAACAAATGTAGATTAATGATTGGGCCCCAGTGTTTTTGAGTGTCATAAATCCATTTGAACAAGCAGATGACCCTCGATTACTGTTCTGCTTAGTGTCAAAATGGCATGGCACTGAAAAAAATTGTATAGGCAAAACTATAGCATCTATATTACCAACATCATTACCAATTATTTTTATTGTCGATTAATCACAGTTTTTCTGAGTCCAAGGTGTCCAACCGACAGTCCAAAACCCAAAGATATTCATTTTACAATAATATAAAACAGACAAACATAGTAAATCCTCACTGGGACTACACTGTAAAAAAACGGCAACTTGACTTATTTGACTTTCAAATTGGACTACAAATGGGTGAGACTTAGAAATTTAAATAAAATCACTATTTAAAGTAAAAAATTCAGTTGTGGCAACAAACCAAACCAGTTTCTTGCTTCAGTAAAAGTGAGTGAGTTCTGATTATTCATAATCTTTAGTTGTGATTCATTACAAAGAGAGAAAGTTTTGGTAACTTGTGCTCTTTAGCTGTGGAACAATTTCACAACTTATTCAATGCATGAGTTGAATAAATATCCAGCTGATTATGCACTTAACTCATCAAATTAAGGTTTAGAAACATTGTTAGCTTACTTAAGTAAGTAAGTTACTTAATGTTTGGGTTAAACTTTTCCAGCCTTGTTTTTACTAATTTGAGAAAAGTTATAATGGAGGTTTGTTAGTGTGTTTTTACACATATGTCTCAGATGAGACACACGCTGTTCTCTCCAATCAAAATTGAAAAAATGCTAACCATAATGAAGATAAGTGTCCATTTCCAGCACTCCTCGCTTTCTTTCTTTTTGTTCGCTTGTTAGCAGTAAAGCAAGAGCTGTTGTGATTAGACAGTGTGCTGTACGGGGGAATTAAACTCCTTCATTCATCATATCAAATACAATTGGAAAACAAGTCTAACCATACAGTTGTTGACTCAACAAAGTTTGTTCACTTCAATGATCAGGTTATCTAAACAAAAAATGTTTAGAGAACTAGTCATTTTAAGTTTGATAAACCTAACATAGAAGTTTGATTAAACAAACAGTACTGAGTTTTTTAAACTTCTACATTTTTACAGTGTAGGTGATATTTGCCATTTTTGCTTGAAACGTGACTTAAGCAATTATCAAAATTTCAGTTTTCTGTTGATCAACTAATTGATTTCAGCTCTAGACAATATAGCATAAAGGGGCACAGAGATAAAGTGACAAGAGCACAAACATATGCTTAGCTCTGGGCAGTGTTTGTAGAAGTAATGTTGAATAAAAACATAAATGATCAATGTTTAATAACTGTTATTATTCTCCAGTGCCATGGTTCCCTAATGACATCCAGGACTTGGACCGCTTTGCCAACCAGATCCTCAGTTATGGCTCGGAGCTGGATTCTGATCACCCGGTAACGACTGACTCATCCATCACTGTCTCCGTGTCACATCCTGCCTCTGCATGTGTGTGTTTGTGTGTGAATTTGAGTGAATACATGTCCACTCACGCCCACATGTCTTATGAAAGACGGGGCTGTGGAGATGACAGGCTGCACTCTGCCGTCTATTCTAATGGAAACTAACTAGACACACAGATTGATGTCATTGCTTTAATTGAGCCCCTATAATTATATATAATTGCTCCCTTTTGCCACCGCCATTAAAGCAAAATGTATTCATCATAAGCTGAAAAACACTCTACAAAGGCTTCATTTGAATATGCATTTGCGTGCTCTTATTAGAGACGGAGTGCATAATGCTGTCAAAGGCCACAGGGTTTAGCCTTAGCAGAGGATTTCCACTCTTTGATTTAGCTGTGAGTGGCCAGGCTGCGATCATGAGATCTAACGTGTGTGTGTGTGTATGTGTGTGTTCAGGGCTTCACAGATCCAGTGTACAGAGTCCGCAGGAAGGAGTTTGCTGATATCGCCTACAACTACAGACAGTAACTATTCCTAAAAATCTTATTTTGTGTGTTTTTCAAGTCTGGAAAGAAGTTAAGGTTGAAATATTTTTATATCTGAATGGTGATTCTGGGTGTTTTCTCTCCCTGCTTTGCCTTGAAAATTATCATAAACAAATAGGGACAAATTACAGGCAGTCATGATGGATTTAAAGGGCCTTGGTCTTTGTGTGTATAATTGAGTATTATTCACAGGCACTACAAAGAGCGCCAAACCCAATGAAATGCCCACTGAGGTGGCTCGCATTTACATAGCTGTGTAATATACTGGAAATTTGGGGAAAACTAATAAAAAATATAAAACTCAACCAACAATTTAAACAAGCTCATAATAAGATACCAGAAGGTATGTTAAGAAAATAATACTGTTTACAGCATTATTAAGGTGTGCAGTGTAGAAGCAGGAGGACTTATTGACTGTGGCAACGTAAAATTGTCCAGCAACATTTTATTGGTCTCATAGTTTCCTGATAATTTCCTAGAAATAAACTGACATAATTGTAAATTCTTAGGAGGGTCCCTAGAAATTTGGTCCTAAATATAGGGAGACACTTCCAATCATAATCCCAATAAATACCATAACCTAGATAGTACTTAGTGCACAGCTAAGCATGCAAAAATATAAAAATGTGTCTACAAGCAAGAGATAATAAAATAATAATGAATAATAAGTGAATATTTATGTTGGTTTAAATGGATTTGTCAGTCAGGATTTTAGCAGTTCTTCTGGCTATTTCTTAAAAACTCAAATAAATGAGTTGAATACTTTCAATCTGTCTCAAAACATTCTCTCTATTTTCCCAATGATAAGTAGCAAGTCACATAGTTCTTTTCAGGAACCCTCCCCCTCTAAAATAAACCAATGGAAAATAATAAATGTATATATATAATTGGGTAAAAGTGGGCTATTATTTTAGAAAATATTAATTCTGTATTATGCAGTACATAATTATGGGAAAGGATAAAAGATTTGAGGAAAGCAAATTTACACTAAAAAGTCAGATAAGTAGGCCATTGATATGGAACAAAACGCTGTTTAAGCTGTAAAAAAACAGAAGATATTCACATCAGAGATGCTGAAAAATTTTGTGGGTAAAAAAAATTTGATTATAACATCTTTTAAATAATTTTGAAGGCTAAGTTTTTGTTTGTAGAAAGATTAGAGTGCAAATTGGTGCTACACACTATTTTTGATATTACCACTCGGAATCACCAAAGTCAGAAATTTTCTCAACACACAAGGGGTTTAATGATTTCACCCACCACAATAATTAAATTTTCCTAGTATTCAATGGAAACTTTTACTACCGCAGGATGGAATAATACTTTTTAAGTAACAAGCTCTGGTATATACTGTATATGTGTAGCAATGTAGTTTTGCTTACGTACACACGTGCATGTATGTACTTAACCCATTATCACTCTTTACTGTTTATATACCGTAACAGTATATAACAGATTTTTTGTTCATTTAATGTTTATTGTTATAGGGACGCATACATAGCATGGACCAATGCCATGTATCACAGCATTTATAGCCTAAGTTTGTCTCTAGAATGGCCTTTATAATAATACACAAAACTCAACCAGAAAATACAAAACAGCACAAACTGTTATAATAACCTCATGTCTTTGTCCCAGTGGCCAAAGCATCCCTCGAGTGGAGTACACAAAGGAGGAAAGGGCCACATGGGGCATGGTGTTCAAGGAGCTGAAGACTCTGTACCCGACTCACGCCTGCCGTGAACACAACCGGGTCTTTCCCCTGCTGGAGAAATACTGCGGCTACAGGCAAGACAACATCCCACAGCTGGAGGACGTCTCCCGCTTCCTGCAGTGTAAGTCCTGACTTGTTATTGACCTTGAGGTCCCACGGATGACATCTTTATCTATTTCGTCACTTAGGTCAAGTCCAGAATTATAATGCAGACATTTCAAAGGCTCATTTTTATTTTTATGTGATGTTTATTTGATTCAATTCTGCCCCACAAAGTCAAAACACTGTAACTACACATTTGGTCAAAGAGCGGAATTTTACCATATAAAAAAATATTATGCTTCATACCATTTCTGTGTAAAAATGTTAATTAAAAAATAAAGTAAGTAAATTAAAATGTAAAATTTGCAGTAACTACAACATGGCACTAAAATGACACATACAGCCAACTAGACAGCTAACTTAAAGCAAGACAGCTAGCTTATCAAGTGAAAGCTAGTTGGTGAGACAGCCACTAAAGCTAAAACTACAATTGTTTATTGGTGTTTCCCTAGTTATTATCTGTAATTAACAATTTTATCCATTTTGCTGAAATAATATGTTAATAACTCAGTTTGTTATTCCTCATAATTAAATGAGGCAGTAGCTAAATAATGAAGAAACAAAAACAGCTAACTATTCATGCTAAAGGCAACTAGCTTAAGCTATCAGAGTAGCAGTAACTGCCATCTCAGCTTTTGAATGTAGTGGAATTAATGTGATTTGGTGTGGTGGAGCTTTAAATGAAGTGCAGTATAATTTTTGCCTATACTTACATTATTTTTCTGCATTTGTTATATTTTTTGCATTGTGCATTACTGATTTTATACATATTATAAGGACCACTGCTGGGAAAACAAAAATCTGAGAATTTGAGAATTAAGTCATAATATTACAAGAAAAAAGTTGTAATATTTCAAGGAAAGAGTTGCACTTTTTTTTTTTCAGAAAAAATGTCATAATAGAATAAAGTAGTTGTATATTTAGATCAGGTTGATGGATTACATCCGCATATTTTAGCATTTCCTGATAGTCCATACCGTAGCCTACAGTACAGTTACGATTTTTTATTAAGAAAATACTCTTCAAAACACATCCGGTTACTGACTCATACATCGTGTCACCGGTTTCATATAATTTCAATATCCTACAATCGCTGATAATAAGGTGCTTATTAGTGAAACCTATAATTTCATCAACATCATTCATTGGACACGTAAAAGCTGACAGACTGCTCTCACCTGTTTACTACAACAGAGTAAAAAATAATTCTCCAACTATTTTTCATGATTTTTAGACTTTATTCTTGAAATACTGTGGCTTTTTTCTCGTAATATTACAACTTTTCTCTAAATATTTTGACTTTATTTTTCATTTTTCCTAACAGTGGTCCTAATAAGCTGTCATAATTTTTAAATGTTAAAATTGTTGAATATTAGATTTTGTTTAATGATTTGTAAGGCAGACAGTTATAAAATTATTATTATGTTCCTTTTGACTCCAGTTCTAGCATCATACAGTAGGCCTATATGAAACATTCCTTCATTCACTTCATTTGGAAACCCTGTGGTGTGAATGTGGGAGGCAGAACCTGTTCAAGCGCCCAACTTCCTATTCCTCCCATCCTCCCTCTCTCTCTCCCCTCACTATCTGCTCTTATTCAACACAACCAAACACTCACCTCTTTCATCTCACTGTGCCTTTCCTGCAGCGTGCACAGGCTTCCGGCTTCGCCCGGTGGCTGGTCTGCTCTCGTCCCGGGACTTCCTGGCTGGACTCGCCTTCCGAGTCTTTCATTCCACGCAGTACATTCGTCACGGCTCCAAGCCCACATACACACCTGAGCCGTGAGTGTCTAAACTCAATTCATAAAAGAAGGATAAATACATAATTTGTGTGATGTTGAACAGTCATTGTTATTTCTAATGCAGGGATATCTGCCATGAGCTCCTGGGACACGTTCCTCTGTTTGCTGACCCGAGTTTTGCCCAATTCTCACAGGTAACTAAGTATCCTGTCAGAGCAGAAGTAATGAAATGATAAACTAAATAAAACAGTAAGCCAATTGTAGCTTTTTTTTAAGCATTATAGCAAAGTTAGTATTATAATTATATATTGTGTTTATATTATATTTACAACATACAAATCTATGTAACATATGTAATTCTGTAACTTTTCATGTTCTAATCTTCATGCTTTGATTCTATTTTGTATAGGAAATCGGTCTTGCCTCCCTTGGTGCTCCTGATGAGTACATTGAGAAACTTGCTACTGTGAGTACTGTGTATATGAACTATTTAGCAAGAGGCAGCTATTCTGGACTTTATTCACAACGTCTTCATGTCAAGGACCACCAGAAACATAGAAATTAGGCAACCAAGGCCAATAGTTCTTTTTTAAACTTTGTTCAAGGGCAATTATTTATTTTATTTCAAAGTTTATTTAACAGGTACAATACAGATAAACATTGTTACACAGGGATAAGCAATACAGCAGATATATAATGTATTTAGGGCGTCTAGCTGGTTTGCAGCCCCTGTCCCTGGTTAGGCTTTTAAACAACGAAATAAACAAATGCATCGAACAGATTCGGGATAAAAGCAAAAGAACAGGTTGTGTATGTCTATATGCATGTGTCTACTGTATGTGTGTATGCATTGAGAATGTGAGTGTATCTGAGGTATCTGAAGTATCTGTGTGTATTGAATTGCCCTGGTTGAGTGGTGAGTGATGTTGCATTTTTGGGGGGCCTTAAAGGGCCAGTTTCCCAACTTACAATTTTTTTTTAATTGCCTTTTGTGGTATTAGTGTTGGTTTTAGTTTCCCAGGTTTTAAGGTGTCTCTGAGATTTCTTCCATCATACGATGCTATGAACAGTTTTAATTGGGACAAATTTCTGCCACAGAAACAGTTCCTATAAATATATGTCATATCCCTCTCTGCCCAAGTTTTCTGTCTATCTCTACAGTCACTGTCAAATAAAGTTGAATGCATGTTCTGTGGATTACCCCGAGTAAAGGGGGCACTGTTTCTGGAAAGACGTGTTGTGTTGCTAATGTCAGTTTCCATTGTTGTAAGCAGCAGAAATTAAATTTCATTTGCCTCCATTGTATTGGCGTGGCAGTAGAAATCTCACAGATATCTCAAAACCTGAGCAAACCCAAAATGAAAAAATATATGCATGGCACATGTAAGTGAGGAAGTTTGTTTTGTTTTTGTTTTTTGTGACTTAGATTAACTGACCCTTTAGATCTTCTCAAGGATCTCTGGGGTTTGTGGATTTCAAAGAAGCCTGTTGACCAACCCTAGATCAACCTTCCTTGTTTTGCCTGGGTTTGGCATATAGATCATATTTTTATTAACCTTATGTGTGTCCTCAGGTGTACTGGTTCACTGTGGAGTTTGGCCTGTGTAAGCAGGGCTCAGAGATCAAAGCTTACGGAGCTGGCCTTCTTTCATCGTTTGGAGAGCTGCAGGTAAGTGGGGCACTGGGAAAACACATGTGTTTGAGTCACAGGCTCCAAGAACACAATCACTTTCAGCAACCATGGACCCCCACAAGTTAACTGTTTGCTTTTTATGCACGCCTACCTCCCACTGACCCCCCATCTGTTGTTATAACACATTCACCTCGCTGCATAACAGCAGCGGTGCAGGCAGTGGGTTACTGGTCCACTCCGCCGCAGGTTTAATGTGTCACTGGGGGAGTCGGCCTGCCTGCCCAGCGGGGTGTGGGTAAAGTGGTTCAGTGGGTAAGTGGGGGCAGAGAGAGCATGGACGGCTCGCTATCGAGGTCACAAGTTACATCAGGGGCTGTCAGCAGAGGATGTGCGCTCTGCCAAGTCACATCAACAGAAAAGCCCTGAATCATGCTGCACTTCCTGTTTACTGATGGCCATGACAGGAATAGAGACACTCCTTGAGAAATCCACACAGTAAAAAAAAAAAAAGACTAAATACATCTTTTTTTACTCTGTTTGCTTTCAGTACTGCTTGACAGACAAGCCCAAACTCCAGCCCTTCGACCCCGACAAAACCAGCCTCCAGAAATACCCAATCACAGAATACCAGCCTGTTTACTTTGTCGCTGAGAGCTTTGAGGATGCCAAAGAGAAAGTGAGGTAAGAAAACAGTTTTTTTTTTCCATTTGCAACTGGTTTGAAGCGTTCCTGCACACAGTATATACACAGTAAGTTTAAGGTACATACAAAACTTAACATTAACGTTTCTCTGCCTATACAGGAAATTTGCAGCCACCATCCCCAAGCCTTTCACAGTGCGCTACAACCCCTACACTCAAAGTATTGAAGTGCTGGACAACACCCAGCAGCTCAGGAACCTGGCTGACAGCATCAGTGGTATGTGTCAGCCCCACATTCATTATTTTATTTTCAGTCAGTTTTTGTGCAATCTCCCTTTCTTTAGTTAAATTGGTTTTATTCATTAATTAAAGCAGTGGTTCCCCTTAAAATGAAGCAGTGTCCACTTGTGACCCATCATCATCGATTTTATATGTTTATGGGTTCTAAACAAGCAGTGGCATCAGCTATGCACACACATAGTATTATAGACTATGTATATGTATATATTTGGATTTTATAGGTCAGGCTTTCACAATAACATTTCTTATTTACAGGAACATAATAAACTGAGAAAAACTACTGTAACACTAAATAAGGCAGTTTAAAGCTGCAAGTTCGGCGGTGCATACGGCTACAAAATTTTAGGCGTATTGAGCGGTTAAAGATTTAAGACTATCACTGAGTTTTAATGTAGTCATTTCAATTATATATTCAGATGGTCTATAAACAAAATGATATTAATTCCTAACTGGGCCAGAAAGGCTGTGTGGCAGGCACACACAACAACATTAAAAGTATTGGAACATTATAAGAATATTATAGATTTTTTAAACAGTTTCTCCACAGGGCTGGATGACTGAATAGACTGCAGACAAAACATAAACAGCACTTTGAAAATACAGTAATATTATATAGCCTTTATTGTGTGATGTAGCTCCACTGCTGGTTTTCCCTGAAGCTTAATAAGACTAATATTATACGTCATAAAAGTGTAATAATTAATAATTATTAAAAATAATAATGTTAGCGGAGGCTACTACAAAAACACAGAATTTTTACAGCCCTTAAGAGGTAAAAAAAAAAGCAAAGATTGTAGAAATATCGAAAATATATGTATAATTTTGTGCATAAATGTTTTATTTCTGCTTTCCTGCCCTTTTGAATATCTCGCAACCCCTCAGATTTATCTTGTGACCGCTTGAGCTGTTGGGAACCACTGATTTAAATACTACACTCATGTTATGCAATATCTAAAAAGAAATAATAGTAAGCACAGTGGGCTATTAGCTAACCAGCCATAGATGACATAACAGCATATATTTTTGTTGATGTGTTCCTCATTTTGAATAGAAACAGAGCAAAGAATAACTACAAAGAGTAGTTTTAGGCAACTCTGAGTTTAAAATTGAAAGGTATTTTATTCTAAAATTTTCTTTTATTTCAGGTGAAATGGGGAAATTGTGTGAAGCCCTGCGGAAACTGGAGTAACGGCACATGTAATCTGAACCGAAGCGCTCTGAGAATCATTTCTTCAATGAAACCGTTACCTTCTGCTTAGCATGCTGGCAAATGAGCTTTCTTTGTATTAAAAACAAATATGCAAATCAAATAACAATTTCTGTAATCCAATTAGTATTTTAGTTAAGTGAATAAAGTGTAGCCTGTTACTTAAGTAGCGTAATAAAGAATGTGTCTGTAACAGCAAAAATTTTTACTGTCAATATTCTTACAGTATAAATGTTATGAGACATGTTTTTCAAAATAAGAGGGTTTTGTCAACCAACATCTCTTTAATGACTTTAATGAATTTAAAACCCAATATGTAAACATCAAATTTTGCTTCTAATATGATGCAAAACAGCTGAAATAAGCAGAATTTTTCTATGCATTTCAAACCTAAAGGCATACTGAGAGATCATTTTAGCTTTCATTTATGCATGAAATGTTTTAATAAAACAAATAAACATTTCTCTTCTCTCTTTCTGTCATTTATTTTTTTCTTCTATTGGTAGTTACTTCTCACATATCTGTTAATATTATTATACAAATTAATAGTGAATGAATATATCTTTTTCCTTTCACCAGTATTGAAAGGAAGCTAATTAAACAATGAAAAGCACCAGAAAACACGGTAACACTTTCATTCCCTTATTTAGCATTTATAAGCATTATATTAACATTTAATAAATGGTCTATAACACATTATAATGTAGTTTTAAACAGATATAGGGACATAAGTGCTTTTTAATGTGCAGTTTTTGTCAACAATGCTTCTATTAAGACATATTTTACAACAACTGTGTAATGTTATATTATCATTCATCTGTTTATACACCAGTTACAGTTGTTGCCAAATACAATAATAAACACTTATAGCTGCTAACAACTACATTGCAGTTTGGTATAGACCTTAAATGTCTATATACTGCTTATAAATGCAGGTTTAAATAAAGCGTTACTGAAAACATTAATAACATCAATAAAATACATTTATTGTTGCCAGTCATTGTATTAAAATACATTTAATATTGCCAATGTTGTGTTTTGGATTTGAGATATTGTTTTTGCAATTAAGAATAAACTAAGAAAGTCACTTTTAACGTCCAAATATACGAATAAACTTTCTTGTTTTCCTTTTATAAATAAGAATATGTAAGATGTATGTAACCTATAATGACCTATTTTGGTTGAATGCATCTGTGATCCCTGTGCATTTTTTTTGTTGTTGTTGTTGTTGAGTGGGCTATTTTCCTCTCCTAATAGCACTATTTTGTCCCATAAAGAGATGCAATCTCATGACGCAAGACAGGCCCAAAAAAGCCAAACGCACGTGCCTTACTTGCGCAACTCATCTCCATAAAGCCTTCAGATGACAGGGTATTTAAACCTGTCCGCGGAGGTGATGATGGCACACACACTGTTGGCTCCAGCAGACACCACACAGATGAAGACGGAGAGTGTGGCGCAGACGGCGCCGTTCAGCGGGAGGAAGCAGAGTCTGATCGAGGATGCTCGCAGGGAGCGCAGCAGCGGCTCCGCGGGCTCCCCGGGGCCCTCCAGGTACGGAGACAGCTTCGTGTTTGAGGAGAAGGACGGCAGGGTCACTCTGAATGTCCTGTTCACTCTCAGCAATGAGAAAAGCGCGGGATTCTTCAAAACTGGGAAAATATTCGAGGTAAGGCGCAGTATTCAGATCATTTAATGGAGTAAAAGTACCAATAAGACACTAAAAATACCGAGTTATAAGAGTCCTGCATTTATCATTTAACTCAAGTTCAAGCCCAGGAGAATTACTAATAGAAAAATAAAGTAAATGTACTCGTTATGCAGAAACTGTACTGTACTTAAGTACAATTTTGAGATACTTGTATTTTACTTGAGTATTTCCATTTTCTGCTACTTTATACTTCTACTCCACTACATCTCAGAGCGAAATATTGTACTTTTTACTCCATACATTGATTTGATAACTTTAGTTATTAGTTACTTTTCACTCTTATTAAGAGTAATAATACAAAATATAATCAGCAAATAAATTAAGATGTATTATTATAGATTAAGATAGGACTTTATTGATCCCTGAGGGGAAATTTACAAGGTCCATTTGCTCTATCTACATCAGATCACCCAAGGATGGTTTCATCAGCAAATTCTTACATTTGAGAAGCTGGAACTGTCAAATATTTGGCTTTTTTGGCTGAAAATTGACTTATTATGATCATCAAGACACTGTAATTGCTGATTAATTTTCTGTAGTTCGACAAATCGATGAAGCGATTGAGCTCTAGCTCAATGTGGAGCCAATTTTAGGTAGTTTATAACATATATTTTATAACATGTATGTAAGTTTGTGATGTGAAATGTAACTAGTAAAGCTGTCAAATAAATGTGGTGGGATAAAAAGAACATCATTCCTCTGAAATGTTGTAATGTTAGAAGAAGAAAGTAGCATTAAATGGGATAAATAGCACCTCAAAATTGTAATTAAGTACAGTACTAGAGTTACTTTTCCCCACTGCAAATATTATATATGATTAATATTTATAATAGTTTACTGATGTAAACAAACATTAAACAGCATCAAAAAACATTAATAATATTAATAAAATACATTTTTAGTCCTTTAAATGAATTTGAGGCTCCAATCTTGTATTTGGGATTTGGGCTATAGGTTTTGTCTTTAGGAACAGGCCAAAAAAAGTCCCTAAAATGCATCACCTGGTTCTTGTTTGTGTAGTGTTAGTCCTTGTATTAAAAGATCTGTGGATCAATTTGAGGCTCCAATCTTGTGTTTTGGATTTGGAGCTTATGGATTTTGTCTTTAAGAATAGGCAAACAAGTCCCTAATATGCATCACCTGAGGGTTTAACAACCACAAATCCGAGATGAGTGACAAGATATCACTTGGTTAAGTGATAAAACTATTATTAAATGAAGGCAGAGTAGAAATTGTATATCCTAAGCAGCCTATGGAGTTCAAGAAATAACACACATACATTTCTTCAGTATAATGACAAAAACTAAACTACAAGGCCATTTTGGGACGCAAAAGCTTCTCATCAGTGTCAAAGCATTGATTTTTCATTCTTTCTGAATGAAAGACAATGAGTGATTTTTTTTGGTCTTTCTGTCTGTATTTTCTTGACATCCTTTGCTCTATTTTTTTATTTCCCTCATAGACGTTTGAAGCGAAACTTCTCCACATCGAAAGTCGACCAGGGAGGAAGTCAAAGAACAGCACAACAGAGCTGGAGTTCTTCATGAAGTGTGAAGTTCACAGCTCTGACCTGGACGTTTTCATCAACTCACTGAAGAGAGTGGCTGACGATGTTCGCTCGATACCTGAGGAAAAAGGCAACTGCCTGATTTTATTATTACATTTAATGCTTTTTCATTGTCAATATTTTCTTGTGAGGAACGTTGATATTAGGACATCATATGCAATGTTACAGGCCTTATTAAATGAGTTAAGACTTCTTTTAGGTTTTTTAACGTTACCATATGATAACAACATGTAACCAGTTACAAAAGCACTAATTCATTTTTTTCTCTCCCGTCAACATCACAGTTCCCTGGTTTCCCCGACAGATAAAAGACCTTGACAGATGCAACATGTTAATAACCAAATATGATCCGGACATGGACCAGGACCATCCAGTGAGTGTTCACATATCTACTGCAAAATGTCACACTTTTACCCTTTACTAGTAAATCATATTTATCAGCCCATTTATGGTCATTTAACATATTTTTCTGCAGGGATACAGCGATCCAGAATACAGAAAAAGACGGGCTGTCATCGCTGAGCTTGCCTTCAGATACAAACAGTGAGTCAGATGTTTATTTTCATTAAGCACTGAGTAATATTCAAATATTCTGTCATAAATGAATTTTCTTTGTCACAGAGGGGACCCGTTGCCTACGGTGGAGTACACAGCAGAAGAAGTGTCCACATGGTGAGCATGAACTGCACAGTTATAAATGCAGATGCTGTGTGGAGGGTGATTAAAGTGCACTGATGTGATGATGTGGTGTTGTTGTGTTAAAAGGAGGGAGGTTTACCGGCAGCTGCGGACTATTTACCCCAGTCTGGCCTGCAGGCAGTTCCTGGACGGTCTTCAGCAGCTGGAGAAAGAGTGTGGCTACGGAGAGGATCGCATCCCTCAGCTCAGAGAGGTTTCTGCCTTCCTGAAAGGTGACAAAGATTAGAAAATTTGAATTATGAGAGATTTTGGTCTCCAAAAGATAACACAGATTGAAAACGTAGAATGCTATTGTTTCTGCTATTCTGCAAGCTCTAAAAGAAATATAAAAGGTAGAATTATCAGAGATTTTGGTCTTTAAACTATAACAGCTGGCCCCTCCAAAGGGTCACAAAAGAAATCTGAGATGATTAATGGGAGAGAAAAGAAGAAAAAACAAAGTTCTGCTACACAAATTTAGATGGATTTTTAATCTCTGGGGTTATTTGTGAAACATAACATATTTTTATTTTATTTTATTTTGGCTGTTGTAGTGAAACCAAAATAACAACTCATACATCTGAAACATGTAACAAGATGCTTCAACTGCTTGTTTGTAAGAGGCCACAAGCCAAAATGATTGGGATCTTATTTTAGAAGATTATTATATGTTTTTTTATATAACATTTTAATCTGAAAACTAGAGCTGTCAGACAAATGTAGTGGAGTAAAAAGTACAATATTTCCGTCTGATATGTAGCAGAGTAGCATCAAATGGAAATACTCAAGTACAAGTACTTTACAATTGTTCCTAAGTACAGTACTTGAGTAAATGTACTTAGTTATTTTCCACCACTGTCTATTGGCTCTACTTCCTTTGAGCGCCATCACAGTGTGTGACAGTGTTTCTCTCCTCGCTGCTCGTTTCAGAGAAAACTGGTTTCCAGCTGCGTCCAGTAGCCGGCCTGCTGTCAGCCAGAGACTTCCTCAACAGTTTGGCCTTCAGGGTGTTTCAGTGCACGCAGTACACCCGTCACTTCTCTGCGCCCATGCACTCCCCTGAGCCGTGAGTCATCGTTTTTTGAGACCCAACTTATTTATTTATGTATTCAGCTGCTTTTCCTATTATTGACTTGGTTTAATCTGCTGCGACAGAGACTGCTGTCATGAACTACTCGGCCATATTCCCATGCTGGCAGATAAAGAATTCGCCCAATTTTCACAGGTAACTGTACTGTGCTGCATTATATGTTTTTTGATTTGTAAGCTAGTTGTATTACCTTTAAAACTAATTAATTTGAACAATTTCAGGAGATTGGACTTTCCTCGCTTGGAGCTTCAGATGAAGACATTGAGAAACTATCAACAGTAGGATTTTATTAAGTTTTCAAACCTTAAATGAGACAATTATATTCAGACACACATCACTTTGTATTGCCAGTCCTTAAGGTAAAAACATCACAAGAACAGAAAAATTACACAGTTTCATATCAAAAGTTGAAAGAGTAGCTTTTAATATCTGAGACAAACACAGGCGCACTTCACTTTGTGTATTTAATGGATCTTCAGTGCCATCTAGTGGCTTAAGTAAGTGTCTGCACATTATGTTTAACCATGCCCTCATCTACCTTTTTCATTGTGTTCTCCCTTTAAAGTTATATTGGTTTACTGTGGAGTTTGGCCTCTGCAAGCAGAACGGAGCAGTGAAAGCTTACGGCGCTGGACTCCTGTCATCTTATGGAGAGCTTGTTGTGAGTGTGTTCACGCACAAATATTTTGCTGCATGTTCTTTTTTGCTCGGTGTACTGACAGTCTTTGACCTGTCCTTCCAGTACGCTCTGTCAAATGAGCCGGAGTACAAGCCATTTAACCCCGAGGAGACAGCAGTGCAGCCGTACCAGGACCAGACCTACCAGCCTGTTTACTTTGTGTCTGAGAGCTTTGAAGATGCAAAGATTAAGTTGAGGTATTCACTTATTACTTTATGATGAGTACATTATTGCTGTTGGGTGACAATGTAATACCTCAAGTTAGAACAGAAGACATTACATTAAAGCTGTTCCTTTAACAACATTCTACCCTTAAAATACAGTAAAATGTGTTTTAATTTGATTTTGCTTGTTCAGAATACTGTACATGCAAATTTAAAACATCTCTACTGGGTCTAAAGTTGTAAATTAAAGCATGACTACAACCCTAACCACTGATTAATTCATCCTAAACATAATTTACAGTAAATAGTTTTAGTTTTTCTAGAGAGAAATCTTTAATACTTTATAGAATGTAATAGAATATTCTTCCTTTAGCATGGAACTTCATTATTGACCCTTTGGGAACGGTATATGTAACAAAGTCATCTAAACTCAAAGGTCCACGCAGTAGCTTTAAGAGCTTTCAGCTGAATCTCACTGTCTTCATTCAGCTGGAGCTGCCGCAGGTGTTGTAGCATGTCTTTTGTTATACTTTGTCAGTCAGACTGAATACTTTTATGTGTATAACTACAATGACAAAGCTAGCAGTGTACAGTGTATTCAATACATATTTTACAGTCATATTCTAGTTTATAATCTTAGACTTTATTTTACTCTGTTTACAAATGGCCTTTTATAGTTTTTTGTTTCTCACCCACCTTCATGACTGTCTTCATCTCGTTTGTTTTGTGATTTATACGACCTAGCTGCTATGACAATGCTATGACGCAATTTCCCAATGGAATTAATAAAGTACTCTATCTATAGATGGTGACAAATTAAAGGGAAAATCTAAATTTAAAGGTATCCCATGGAGTTTTATTGTAAATAAATGTTTCTGTTTACATTCAGCATTTCTCTCTAGAACACACTGTGTGTATCCTCGAGGTCTAACAAATGTGTGAAAACATTAGCAAAGCTGATTTTTCTGAACATTTTGAAACCTGCATCGTTTACATCCACGTTTGCGTGCTAGCAGTCTTCTTCTTCCCTGCCTTTAGTGGTGCATTGCTGCATTTCTCGGTGCGTTACCGCCACCTGTAGGTCAGTGGAGTAGTGTGAAACCATTGGCAGGTGGTGTCATGCTCTTGGGTGTGCACAGGGACCCATTCATAAAAACATTGCTCCATAGGACTACCAGTGGTCAAAGATGCAGATGACGTCTTGTAGAGTCTATGCCCAGGAGCATTGAAGCTGTTCTGGTGGCCTAACACCTTAATCAGAGAATTTATGTTTTTTTCCCCTAATATTTGTCACCCCTCTGTATATATCCATCTATTAATACTCGTACTTCATTAATTTCCACAGGAGATACTCTGCAGCCATCAAGCGTCCCTTTGCAGTTCGCTACGATCCCTTTACCTGCAGCGTGGAGGCTCTGGATCAGCCCAGCAAGATCCAAAACGCTCTGAGCCAGATGAGAGAAGACCTGAGGACCCTTCACAGCGCCTTGGAGAAACTCAGCTCATAAGACCAGGAGCAGATTTTCTGCAGATAAGAAAGAAATGCAAACTTGCAAGCGAAAGGATGGACATTTGGCCGGTGTAAACATTGTATATGAGATTTATTATTAACACATAAAGAAAATCACAATGTAGTCAGGTTTGTGAGGTTCCACAGGGACATTTGTTTGTGTGTATAATGTATTATGTGAAGATTATGTAAAAAAGAAATAAATGTTTATTTTCATGAAGAAACGTCAGTGTTTTACATTCCAGAGAGACAGAAAAGATAGAAAAGGTGCTGAAGAGAGTTGTCCAGTGTTTGCCAGCAGGAGGAATAAGAGAGACAGTGAACCACTACAATACAGAGCTTGTAGGCCATTTTCTAGCTTTTAATTCCAAACCAACTATTTCCATTTGGAAAATTCTTGGAACCCATTTATCTTCATGTGTTATTAAGCAAAGGGAAGGAGCTAATTATGAATGATTTAAGTATCATGTTCCCTCAGCTGGTCAAGGCCAGAGCCAGCACTGAGGCCCAGCACATCAGTAGGGCCAGGTCACCGGGACCTCACAGTCAACCACAGCACGGTCCGCAGGGCTGCACTGCTGACAGATGCTCTTCTCTCTTTATTTCTCTTTCTGTGTGCGACTGGAGAATTTGGCCTTCGGGGGTTTTGACGGACATCCAACGTTTTGATCTCCACGCAGGCGACAATGCATATCAGAGCTGCGCACGTCAAAGCTTTTCCTTTGAAAAAGACAAATCACCTCCATCTGCAGGACTCATAAAGCACCACCATCATCAACACGGTGGCTGGCAAACCCTCCCATCGGCCACCTTGTGTTGGGAAGCTTTCCCTTCCCATAATTCCAATGTACAGTAAATCAAGCCCTGCTTCGGCCTCCCTAGGAAACCCTGTGTTTGTGGAGTAGAAAAAATTGTGTGTGAAGAGAGAAGGGGATAAAGCAAGTGGAGGGAAAGAGTGATCTACTGCATGACAAGTGTGCAGGGACATACACATACATGCACACACTCTCTACCAGCAAAAGTCAAACACTTTATAATTTCTTGTATCTCATTCTACATCCAGCGCTTTCAAATCCACAAATCCCCATGAAACCACGGCCAGGATCCGAATCTGCTGAGCGCCAAACAAAAGCGGGTTTCCGCGGCAACAGGGCGACCAGTAAGGGATTCAGCTAGATTCTTGTGCCTCGCGTACTCGCCGCAAATCCCAAACGCTGTATCATCCTGACTCCAACCATAAGTGTTTCCTTTATTGATGTCAGGGCCATCCCATCCCTACGCTGGCTTGGTTGCCTCCTCCGGGCTGGAAACAGGGTCAGGAGGTTCACTTTGTCCTCAGGCCTGAGAACTCAAAAGGAAAGATACTCCACAAGATGTGAGCAAATCTGGTGATTTAAAGCCTGATAAAGAACTAATAGCTTTGTTAGTAGTTAACAAATCGTTTACCAATGATTTATAAGTCAGTTATGAGCCATTAACGGGACAGTTCAACATTCTGTTTCTCATTTCTGTTTATGTATGGGTTGAGCAAGATACAAGGTGTGAATTAGTCAGCTTTAGCAATGTTGATAGGTGTGTTTTTACTTTGTTTAGAGCCAGGCTAGCTGTTTCTGACTCCAGCTCTGCACTTAATGCATAGACATGAGATTGGTCTTATCATCTCTCATAAATCTTGGAAAGAAAGCCAATGAAAGCATATATCCCGAAATGTCGATTTACTCCTTTAGGAAGACCAACTTTTGGGTTGCCAGGTCATGAAAAAAACTGGTGAGCTGTTTGTTTATTGTCCGCCAGCATGACACTTGCTTTGTATTGGGAGCTAGCTTTTAAGTTAATTTGGATATCTCCTTCAATTAACCACAATTATAAATAAATGCTTATGGGTTTCTCGCTTTGTAATTCGCCATCAAGTCTGCAGTTAAAAATAAGTGATTAATAACGGGTCATGAGTTTCTCACTTTCTTGCAGCAAAAGTTAAAGTCAACTGCAACTATAAATGTTATTAAATTAAAAAGATAAAAGGTGCTTATTATAATCCATAAAGTCTGTAGTTTTGTTAATAGACTTTGGTTCAGATGCTCTGCAGCACTTTGGATGACTCTTTAATGACTTCTAAGCAAATTATAAAGCATTAGTAAATGATATATTAACCATTAACAAAGCCATTTGATGCAAAACTGACAAATTCATCCTGCAGCTGTCACACACTTTGTGGCAGCAACAGTTTAGATGATCAACAAACTCCACTCAAAAGTAATGATGGAGCACTTTTCGAAAGACTCTACTCATCAAGATCAACATAATCGCTTCATTCTGGGAAAGCATTACACAACAAACCAGCCGTGAGATTAAATCAAACACCAGCCTCAAAGGACTCTAATCTCTTTCTTTGTTTCCCTTCATATCATGCTCCTCATTATTTTTATTTGCTCTCTTCTTTGTTGAGCCCGGGCTTAAAGTTGGCAGAATTATCTGAGGGGGGAGATTAGGAGAAAGTTGGTGAGGATTTTAAGGCGGTCTGATCTCTCTTTCATCCATTTCACAGTTTGTTATTAGTCCACACACCACAAGAGATCAAACTGTTTGTGAGACATAATAGCTTCATTCAGGTTACATCAAAGGTAACATGGATGCCCGGGGCAGTGACATCTGACGACGTGCTTCCAGGAAAGAGGCGAGTTTGTAAGATGTCCAAGATGGATCATATGTTGTAGAAATCAACTCAAATCTTGATGCTATTCTGCTCATCAGCCATCAGATGGTGTCCTTGAGTCACTGGGATTTGTGAAGCCACTGAGATTCATGACTCATGTTTAAGAGGAAAGTGGCTCAGTTAGCGATTCCACTGCCCTCTTAGGGAGCTTTTATACTCTTTGGAAAACGTTCCGAGTGTGAACGGATAAAAATGGCAGCTTCTTGCATGTGCCACTGACATCCCGTGTTATATGCAGCTGCTCCAGCACCACTTGCACCTAAAGCACAGCAAACGCAGAGAGTGGAGACCACATTGGACTTGTTCAAACAAAAGTGTAGACCAGCAGAGCAATAACATGTTATGCTTTGTGGATGCCGGTTAATGCGTCCAGTCCAAGAAATATATGAAGTTGACGAACTGGTTTAAAAGAGTTGAGGTCTCCATGGCCACTACTCGCTCCGTTCTTTCGTGCAGAGGCATCGCTGTACAATACAACCTAGTGTTACAGCTGACACATACGTAAAAGTACAATAAACTGCTGTTAGACGCTCAAGTATGAATGCACATTTATCCAAGGCTGCACCCTTGAATATTAAGTACATCAGTGGGCAAAAAAGTGACCAGCTGTCACCTAGAATGATTCATGATCAAGGTAATTAAATGAGTGCAGTCTGCAGCTTAGCAGGTGTATGACTGCCTTGAAAATGGACATGGCGGTTTCTCACACATGGCATTCTTGTGACAGTACAATGCGTCCTTGTTTTACCGGAGGGCATTACACATATCTGCCAAATGATACCTTGTCTTCCATGTTTGGTCTGTGAAGCATTGATAATTATGCGCCAAGGTAAGATGCGTATCTCTTCCTCTCCCTGCTTCCTCACAAAATCGCTTGTTTTGCATGTCATGGAGTTGGAGATGACCTGAAATGGCCCGACTCCCATGCTTCCCAAAGCTTTTCCTATGACTACACTTACAACCACCACCCCTGCAGGGTTTGTCCAACAGCTGGAGCACGGCCAGACCTCCTAGTTTTTACTCATCCAAACCTTCCTATGGATTTTCTGCGCACCACAGCAGGTGGAACAGCCCATACAAAGATATATTATTGATATGAGTCTGTCACTGGTAGTGAGAAAATTGAGCAACAGTCAGAGAGAGAACATCTGTGGTATGATGATCATGTTGACTGGTGAAGTGGAGAGTTGGCACTGATTCCTCGATGCATTCCTTTGAACTACAGCTTCTTGGCAGGACATAAAAGACCGCGGATGTAACTTACTCTTAAGAGAAAAGAAAATAGAGCTCTTCGCAGAGACCCGACCATCCCACTGTTTATCTGTAGCTGACCTGAAGGGGTAGTCAGAAATAAAAAAGAACAAAGCTCAAGCATGCAGCCAATTTCCATCAAATGTCATACAAACTCGGCAGATACTCAGAAAAATATTTTATTAAACAATTACTAGAATAGAAATAGTGGACCTAGTTATCCACCATGGAAAGTGCTGTACAGATGTCTACATTTCAGTCGCCCAAAAGCACAGTTTCCTGTCGCCGCCAATCACACAGAGCGGGAGTGTTCGGTGCCAGCTGAGACCCGATCCCACTGTGGCTGATCCGATCAGCACCGGCTGTAACGACATCAGTATGTGATATGAGACTGGAGCTGTAGAGAATATTAAAAAGTAAATGATCTGGATTGTGAAAAGCATCTCACTAACCTGTGGGTGGCCAAGATGGTGGATGAGCAACTGACTACAGATCTTTCCTGGACATCCAGTGGTGGCAAAGAGGTTTTCATTGGCTCGAGACCACCTGAGGAGAAGAACAACATATCTTTAAATGTCATCAACCAATTAATTTAAATAAAAACTGCCATCTCGCTCTCTCTCTCTCTCTTTTTTTACATTAAAAACAGCTAGAAATCAATACAAATCCATATGAAAATGTTTTATCTACATGCACCGAAAACTTGTTGACTTAAGCTCCTGAATTGGCAAGTTTTGGGTGCATAGGGACATAAAATCCTGGTGAAAATTTGTGAAAACTGAAAAACAATAAGCCTTACAACAGTTAAAAACATACATTTTCTTACTTGAATAACCGTGCTTTATCAATGTGGGCTGGTCTTTTTTCCTGTGGGTAACTGCAAGGAATAAAAACAAGGTTTAGACACATGCCATCCTATTGTGTGCCATCAAATCAACACATCATGCAGCATCATTAGTGTATTACCCACGCTCCCCCAGTCACCTGGAGCGAGTTATGTCCCAGATGAGCCAGTCGTTGCCCGCCACAGCACCGACTTTGATCGTGTTTGTGAGGCACCAGTCAGCTGACATGAGTGGTGACTGACCACAGTCCAGTGACAGAATGGCCTGCTGGGTCACCAGGTCATAGAAGCGAATTGTTCCCTTCTTCTCTGCCACCATTAACTGGAGAGGACAGACGAGTCAGTTAAACCAATGTTTGTAGTTTATGTTGCTATGATGCATTTATATGTATCTTACTATTCATCCATCTATTTTTAATACCTACTTATTCTCAGGGTCGTACAGTCTATTCCAGCATGCAATGGTAGAGAAATGAAAACATATTGGACAGGTTGCACTCCACTAACTGGCTAACGCTTAAGGCATTAGTGTGCTTGTCAGATGGTTGAACAGCATCTGAAACTGTGGGGACTGCGTCCGACAATGTCTGTAACTTCACGAAACAGATAATCACGTCCTCTTCTCGCGATTGGCCAGGTGTGCAGGGCTCGATCTTCTCTTCAAGCTCTTAAAACGACTACCACACTATGACTGCCTACACTATGAAGAGAATGATTGAAAGTGTGCGCCATTATCCTCATTTGACCAATTATCGCCCTTCTCTATATGGCAGCAGGCTTTTCACTCCGCCTTTGAGTGTCGCTATTTGGAACAGTTATGAAAACTTTAACCTTCAGATGTGGTCAGACTGTTTGTTTTGATCATGCCCCAGCCTTTAGGACAAGCATCTACTAGACAATGCGTCATTCAGGATATTTCACAATTTAATTGCCATTTTATGGTTGGGCAGAATCTTAATTGGGCTCATTTGACCACTGACAAAATTATCAGGTTTGCTGGATAGCAATAAGGATGCCTGAATGAGGTCAGGATCATGGGAGGGCAATTAAATAAGGTGCTCCAACCTTCCAACAAAAGGTGAGATAACAAGCTCCATAATGACCAGTTCTGACAACTCATCTGGGACAGCCAAATCACTTGTCCTGTCATCTAATGGCCACTTGGCTTTAGACAAACACACTGAGACACCTAACTTGAAGTTACATTTTACAGCTCACCTGACTATGTGTACTTGCATATAGACAACTCAAGAGTTTGACCTCAGAATATGAGCATGTATCTGAAACAAACCCTCCTACCTTAAAGGCTTCCTCTGGGTGCCAGCACACACTGATGCCAGGAGAGCGAAGTCTGAGAGTAGTGCTTTCATTTCCATCCAGGCCCCACACCCTGTTTTTTAAGAGTAAGATAAATTAAGATGCATATTAAATAATTTTATTAACTATAAAACTATTTTATTATAAACTGAAAGTGTGAGAATTCTTTGCAAAAACCCATATAGTTCTCAGGTTATTGTGAAGGGGGTAACAAACACAGGACTTTTAATCAGTTCTCATTAGTAATGTTACGGATTGATTCAACTTGACATGTGAACCGCTCTTGGCCTAAAATCCAAAACAAAATCCACTACCTCTTAATTAACAACAAAGATGGGGTTTTAGAGCAGTTCCAAAAATAGCATCAGTGTTTGAGCCACCCTTAGATGCTTACATAATATCTGAAAGAATTCACCTTCCCAAGGTTTCTTTCTTTGTGGTGCTCAATCTAAAACAAAACGACACAGTTCATTGTCCAGATGGTCTAAATGGAACACACATACAGCCTTGACCCTAACAGATATAAGAGCACAAGTTTCCTCATTACCGTATGCCAAAATATTCTTAAAAAAGGTATTTAGTTTTTTCCTCTTCTGATGCTTTTTTGACAGAATTCAAGTTCAACATTTCCATAAATTTGTGGCCCAATACAAGACACACGACTATCAGACTTTTATGGCACACAATGTGGTCAATGATAGACGACATGTTTTCATCCAAGTTCCTGTTTGCTCCTAATTTATCTAACTCCTGCTGGTTGTGCGCAAGTGATGTACAGGGGTTTCATGCTTTTCCAGGGAAAAAGGGCTCTTTTCTCAGATCTGGGCCCTGAGCTGTGAAGACAGACAGACTTATGCTGGACTCCTCTTTCAGGGAAAACGCCAGCCTCACATTACATTGAGCTATGATAGCAGGGGCGGGGGACATCACCCTCGCCTGAGTCGGCGTTACGCTCCACTCACATTACAGCAAATGTTTCGCTGTGGGCGGCCCGCTGCCATTCATTTTCTGTGGAGTACAGAGAGGGCAGCAGAGGAAGTGCAGCGGAGAGAAGTTGAACAGCATCCTACTTTATGCAAATCAAAACAGAGGGGTCTTGCAAGCAAACACCAAGAATCCAAAGCTCGTGTGAGGATTATGACCAATCTTCATTTAAATAATAGTCGATTCTAAAGCTAAATAAGACCTATGATAGCAAAAGCAGCTGAGAAACACCACGGATGTAATGGATCACTTGGATGGAGAGAACTGTGGGTCCTGAGACCTGGATCTATGGTAAACCACATCTGAGCGATCCCTGAACTAAAAGAAAAGGTGGGGATGGGGGCGTAGGGTGGGAGGCTGCAAGTGTTTCTGGGAATATAAAACAAACGCTTGTGAAGCATGGGAAGGCGCTGACTGATGAGGTCATGCAGAAGACATCATCTAATAAAGCCCAAAAAGTACCTCCAAAGACCATCTAAATGTCAAGTGTGTTGTTGGAGAGATTGATGTCCTCAGTGGTGCGGTGTAGGGGAGGATATGCCCCGTCTCAGATGAAGACCTCAGTAAACACTCAACTTTTCCTGCCTCATCTCCCCTGCAGCAGGATAGAGCCCTGTCGAAACTCTGGGTTTCTTTCCTTTGCCCATGTGCAGACTCAGCCAGAGCCTCCACCGTGGAGCATGACCACACCAGGAAAACAACGACTAAACCCTATTCTTTCAGACCACTAGCCAAGCAGAGCTCAATTGCACGCTACACCACCAACGGCCAAACTGTGGTCAACCACTCTGCCCTTCAAATGGAGAGCAACGGCTCCCCAAAAAAACATAACCTTTGCCAAACGAGGTGAAAGACATGAGACACGAAAACACGCGTGACCGCCTCTGATAAAACACTGTGTAATTGCATAACACTACATCAAGCAATAACACTTCGCATCCATGTACAACAGAGTTGAAAAGGACATCTGAAGTCCTGTATTGTGTTATCTAAGTGAGAAAACAGCACGGCTAGAGTGCTACGGTTTGTCAATGTTTCCCATAAGTGGAGGAAACGGGAAATGCCGTTAGTGCTCTTTGATCTGATTTATTGTAGAAAGAAGAGTAAATAATCGAAGGTGACTCTCTGGAGGGAGAGAACTAGAAGAGTCAGACGATATAATCCCATCACAGTGCCTCACAGGGTCGCCCTGGTTGAGGCATCTATTTCAACAGGACCTCCTCAACATTTGATTTTGACAGACAAAAAATATCATACTTTTACTGTTGAAAGAGTTATTGAAATCATTTCACATCTTAATTGGGTTCTACAGTTGCCACGGGATACGGTAAGATTGTGCATATTTACAATAACCAATAAGCTACTAGCTAAGCTAGGCTGACTGCACAGTACATACCACATTGTAACACATTGACACCACATGTTGTGGTTGAGTGTGTGAAAACTAGTTAGCAAGTAAGCAGAAAAGTTTAAATACTACGCTAAAAGTAATGGATAAGTAGTTGAAATAGATAACTTAAAGTATATGGCTAAACAGTTGAAAAAGACTGGTGACAGTAATAGCTTAACGGCTGAAATAGACAGCTAAAATGAATGGCTAATGGTTGAAATAGATAATGCTAGCTAAAACTAATGGATAAATGCTTGAAATAATTTGCTAAAGTAATGGATAATAAATGGCTGAAACATCCAGTCTCTGCCACAGCAACCTAAGCATTGATAATTTAAATTGTATGACCAAATTATTCTAACAATATCCACTTTTTTATAAATAATAGTGTTGAATAACATCCAATTTATATTCTATTCACAAGAACATATTTAGAACATGACATGCGGTGTTGATGAAGGGGTACTAGAGGTCATCTGCTGTGGGGGGTATGTCAGTCAAAAAAGGGTTTGGAAAAAAGATAGGTTGAAAGCATGGATGAGATACCAAGCTGTTGGAGTTTCTTAGACAACATAAGGGATCGAGAAAAGCAAACGGATTATCACTGAGAACAGGACAAAATGCTTTAAACCATATACATAATGCAGCAGCAGCAGGTGTGCGTTATCCTGAGTTCATCTGCGAACTCAGACAACCCCAGATCCCCTCAGGATCCTGCAGTGTGCCCTTGTGATCTCTAGGTGGCACATTTCCCCACAGACTCACCCCACTCCATCTACACTGACACCATGAGCTGTTTAGACAACATGAACCAAATGTAAACTCCCCTGAGGGAGTAGTCTGGTTCCCCACCTAGATGCTGCAGCGTCAGGTTGCATGTTGGCAACAGCAGAGTTCCCACAACTGCAGGGGACAGTGATGACAAAGCTAAGCAAACTTATAGAAGAGGCACTGCTGCCAAACCTAACAGAGCGATGGAGAGGTCATGAGCTATACATGCAGGCATACATTTCCCAGTTTCCTCCTCTCACATCGAGGCTCAGTTTGTGTGGGCTGACTGGAAGGTCCTCTACTGTTAACTTGATCTATCCCTTGTTCCGCCTCTGTCTTCCTCCTGCGTCCCATATTTTTTCAACATGACAGAATTTAAATCTTTCAGCAGATGGAGCGCACTCGTGTTTTCTCTGGCCGGTCAGCGGAGGCAGGGGAAGAGGAGAGTGGATGGGAGTGGGGGAGACTCGTTCTACTCAGTGCGATCTCAGACGGCCTGATGTGGCAGGACAAGGCACTGAGCAGGAGAGGACAACCATCAAGCCTGTGACTGTCAAAGTGTTTTATAATGACAAATGAACCAGTTGTCAGATCTAAGATAAACGAGAGGCATATTTGACACTGCTTTCAGATTAACCTTAAGCATATATATACTGTTTCCTTGGGCTGGATAATAAACCAACACTATAAATTCCTTACAACTGCCTTATAGTATAATACAACCTTGTCACTTAAGTGAGGAAGTGGACTGTTTTCGGTGGCTACCTGGCTGTGGATGTTATCGTTGTTTACGATTAGGCTACATGGGCTAAGTTTGAATGATTTCGAATTAAATTATGTGTTTTGTTTCGTTATTCAAACTTGAAAAAGTGACAGCCCTAACAACAACCAATGACATCTAACCAGACTTTGAACAGTTGTTGAATCAACAAAATGAATCAACAATACAATTTTGATGATTAATCTTTTTTGTTTGTTCTGGTTCCAGCTTCTTGAATATGAGGACAAGCCGCTTTTCTCTGTTTTGTATCATTGTAAACTGAATATTTTGGAGTTCTTGACTGTTGGTTGGACAGAAGAAGCAATTTGAAGACGTCACCTTGGACTGTGATGCACATTTTCCACTATTTTTATTGTTTTCCCCAAACATTTTTCTCTAAAAAATGTTCAGTTGGCTAAATAATCGGCAGATTAATCAATTATGAAAAGTGTTATTAGTAGCCCTGGTCTTCACCTGCCTGCAACTTTTGGTTCAAATCTTAAAGTATCAAAATTAATTTAAAATAATTTTTACACTTACTGACATTAATAATATAAGAACAGGGCCCAGTAGTGCAACACAGGATTGCATGTTGAAGGAGAACCAGCCTGCTGATGTAGAAGGGTTTGTCCCTGAGGTGACCCTGGCTACTGACACACATTTTCCCTCCTCTAGCATTAATTGAAAAGGAAAATTTGGGGACCATGTTATAGGTACCCCTTAGAGAGGAAAGTCTTTCTACAGCTAATTGGATTTCCATATTTAACCAATTAGCTAGAAAAGCTACAAAGCAGCTCTGTGCTTACGCACAGTCACACCAGAGCATGTTGTGCTTAGCATCATGTTTCACTGTGGAAACACAGTCAGGACTTTCTGCACCATTAACAGAGAACAGAACTGAAAATCAGAAGCTGGGAACACACACACACATGTCTGTTTCACTATCCCCGTGGGGGACAGTCATTGACATAATGCTTTCCCTAGCCCCTTACCCTAATTGTAACCTGTACCCTAAAACCAAGTCTTAGCCCTCAAAAATCAGTCTCTACCAATGGGGACCTCAATTTCTGTCCCCACGATGACACAAGTCCCCATGGGTTAGTGTGCATTCAGGTTAAAGTCATGAAACACACACACACACACACACACACACACACACACACACACACACACACACACACACAAAAATATAATGGTTTGGACCTGCAAGTGTGGTCATCACTGACAGAAGCAATTTGTTTCCCCTCCGTGGGCTCGAACACCAAATGGTTAATGTAGCTGGTGTGGCCCTCCATCACCTAGGCAACAGTATAGAAACACAATATGTAAACAAAACAGCAAACACATAATCAATAAACTTTTCTAGCAAACTCGGGTTTACAACACTGGCTACAGCTCTGCTTTCTGTGTGTACAGCTACATTTCCTGTATCACTAAGTACCAAATGTCAGTACTAAGTAAAGAAAGTTTAATGCCAACTGACAAGCACAATTCTGGCCAATGTGCTCCAGATGTTGCACTACCTTGACTTCATGACTATCCTGAAGATCAGAAGTCAGCAGGCGTAGCTTTCTGTCAGCTGCAGCGGTGCAAAATCTGCAAAGAGAGAGGAAGAGAAAAAGAAAGAGGATATAAAAATAAACAAAGAGAGATCATCAAAACAGAGTCAGACTGTACAGACCCAATGACAGACGACATCTCTTTCTACATACATGCCTGCAGCTGCCTAGCCTGACACCTCTGGATGAGAGTGTCAGTGTGTGTGGTAGAAACTTGGAAAGTGATCAGTAGAAACGCTGCCAGGGAGATTCTAATTGCAAGCTAAGATAAACACTGAGAAAAACAAGATTCCTCACGCCATTTACGCATGTCTCTGTTCAAAAACCTGTGCAGATCCAGGCAGAGGACTTTCCCTCTAATCAGTCGTAGTATACACCAGTGCCTGCAATTATTCACACAATTACACTAACTCACTTATGACAAGAAAAACACACACATATCACCAGAATAAACAGACAGAGGTTCACACATTTGCAGTCGCAGGCACAGATGGATTTGGCATGATGTCATTACAAACACCCTTAACGTGCTTCGGGGTATTACTGCTACAGTAGATTAGATTATATTAGCATAGGCCTTCTAACCCTACAAATTAGTGTTGTACTTTGGAGTGAGGCATGGAACACATTCTGGCTCATTTTGCTTTTTTACTTTAATGTCAAAGCCATTTTCTTGATTGATCTCCAATAATCTTGCTTAACACAATAAAAGTCACTATTAAAAGGGAAACACCACAGAATTTCAGCATTGTTGTTGTAGAACACTGTGATTACTGTTTTAGCAAAAGACAGAAATGAGAGACAAGAGTTTATCCTTTCCTATGTAATAGGAAAACACAAAGTTCATACAACTTTTGTGTGAAATAGGAGAAGTTTTTTGGGAGAGGGAACATCTTTAAGTGTGATACTTATTGACTTGCATCAATATTTGAATTCTGAAGCCTACCACACTGTCGTCGTCCCCCCCCCCCGCAAAATCCATTGCATATTACATTAGCTGTGGGCTTAATGATTTTTACAATATTTTAGTTTTCTGCTATACACACTGCAATATTTAAAGGAATAGTTCAACATTCTGGTAAATATGCTTATTCTTGCAGAGAGTTAGAAGAGAAGATTGCTGCCACTCTCTTGTATGGAGCCAGCAGCCAGTTGGTTTAGCATAGCATAAAGACTTGAAACAGGGAAAATATATAGTTATGGGACGTAACTTCCTTGGAGACTAGCGGTCAGGCGCTTTAACTTCCTGGAGTCTCCCCTGGTTGCTTGGCAACCTCACAGTGAAGACAAGACTTCAGGCTAATAAGCATATTTCCCAAAATGTCAAAATATATCTTAGATATGCGATTCCCAGTAACTGTATCTTCAGCTTGGTTGGGCGTTCCACCAATCCCAATAAGCAGCGTGAATCGGTGGGAAGCCAGTGAGGGTTCATATCTTTGTCACTACCCAATTGAGCCCTACTGGTTGGTCCTGACGCCTGCACAGTTGGGGGTGGGCCAGCGGGGAATAACGTGAACCTCTGTGTGTTATGCCCTCCCAGTGTCATTTTAAAAAAGCTGCATAATTTCATAAAATATTGTGTATGTAGCTTTACCTCCATTTGGACAGAAAGAAAAGTCCCTGCTGATGTTCCACATAATCTTTAAGACCAAAATACTTCCAAATAGCATATGTAACATTTTCTTTCCACAACAGGTCTTCGTCAGTCCTTGTTAGCTTGATTTTTTCCATTGCATGCTGAACAAATCTGCTCTAAGAATGATTGTGAATGGTCAGTTGCAGGCACAACATGTGTGCAATACATACACAATGTAATTAAATAAGGCTGTCGCTTGTCAGATGGGGCAGACTGTTTGTCTTTGCAATCAACTATGCCACAGCAAACTTTGCTAGTTTTTTATTTTCTAACAAGCAGTAAATTAGTTTATATAGTGCACAATGGTGGAGCTAATTTGTATTATTAGATTGCATCGAATGATATGTGAAGCTGCACACCTGGTGATTGTAAAGTAAATGCTGAAATGATGTGGGGTTTTTTGTATTTATATATAAAACTGCCTTTTTTCTTATTTTTTATGATTAATTTTGGGCATCTATCACCGGATAGCTGATAGTATAGGGTAGATGGGGGGAAAAAAGGAGAGAAACAAGGGTATGACACTTTAACTATGAACAATGATCCCTTGTTAGAATCGAACTGGGAAATTGCTGTTCTATGGTATGCATCTTAACACTCGGCTACCAGCATGCAAAACTAGAATTTTAAATCTGTTTCTTCAACTTTTCTGTGAAAGCTGCAGCAAAACATATAATTTACTGATGGATGTTGATGACTTTCGTTTCCTGAGAGCAGGATTTGTGGTTTGTCTAGTGATAAAACTCTCATCATAGTCTACCTGGGGGCGTCCTGGAGGGCTAGGAGTTTAAAAGTGCTGACCATGAATCGCAGCGTCCCTGGTTCAAGTCCAGCTGGAGACCTTTGTTCATTCCCCTTCTCTCTTTCCTCTCATTTCCTGTTAACTCTCTAATAAAAGGAATACAATGCCAACTTTGAATGAATAATAGACTGAAAAATCTGCGTATTTGGTGAAATAGTTGTTATGTGTGGGGTGTCTGGCCTTTGCTAATCTTCAGATCTTCCCATTACAAGCTGCTGTGGTGGATGGTGGCAGTGCTGCAGCCCCCTCTCCTCTCCTCCCCTCATCTCTCTCGCTCTCTCTGGGCCCCTGCTTGAGGCAAGCCCGTGAGAACGTTGTACTTTTCCTGGAAGGCACGGCTATGTGCAGATCGAAGGGAGGGATGGAACCTGAGTGGGTAGTCATCAGCGCAATAACATGTGCGCACGTCACAGGGCTGGCTCGAGGGCCCTGTGGAGTAAACCACAGAAGGCCAAGAATTATCGCTGCCTTTCCTTTTCAATTACAGAAAGCTTAAACACCTCCGGAGGGACCGCGGAACCTTCCCATCCAGCGCTCCAATTAGGAGGAAACTCTTGCTTTCTAACAATCTACAGTTGGGCTACTTCCCTCCTGTCCAAGGCCCCCTGAAATAACTTGGCTCACATCCTGGCAGCTGCAGTGACAGTGAGAGGCGGTTATGACTACTTTCACACAGTGTGGCTGCTGTGCTTTCTCTACAACTGCCTCTTGTTCTGGTGTTTGTGAATAATTATCTGGTTGTGTTTAAAGACACTAAAGGCACTGCAGATGGCCCACCATAAACACCATCTGATATTAAAAACAGCCTGTTATGCTAATAAGGTCATTACTTAAACTGATTAATGACTTAGAAAATATGTCAGCACACTTCACATTATAGATGGACAGCTTAGCTGGTAGAGGGGCATGTCCATCGAACGTAACACTGAAACCCCAACTTATGTATGTGGATTGAAAAAAAATGTAAGTTGCATTGGTTAAAAGCATCTGCCAAATTAAATGAATGTAATGTAACAGGTAATCAATTATACTGAAAATTCTGTCACCTCTGTTTTGTCAAGGTTCAATAAGTGCAATGCAAAATACTGAAAGCAAGGTCGGCAAAGGTGGTGTGTTCAGTGTTGGTGGGAACAACTGACATTTGGAAGTTAAAAAGGCATTCAGGGGTTATGTTAAATAATTAAATCCGTAAGACAGACAATAAACAGACATTAATGTTGTGAAACACATAGTTAATTTGCCAGCCTCCTGCATTAAAAAGGTTAGTGTTCAGAAGCCAAATCTCAAGTGCCCTTTTATTTAAACCCTTTTTCCAACCAATAGGACACTTCCATGCAGCAGTTTTGCACTAATGGCAGTACAGAGCAGCTCCTGAGCTAACTAGGGGGACACTCAGGCTGCTGAAGAGGCACTTGATCCAAAAATGATCCCTTAGAGAGTATGTCACTGTATATGGCCAGTGCATACATGATTTGTAGTAATCGCAGTTTAGTAAACATGCTAAAACACCAGCATTATAGTTTAAGTATTTGTGACAGCTCTGTGGGAATTGGTTTACAAGGCTGAACAATATTTTAAAAAAAAAAAAAAAAAAAAAGGTAAGTTATTTAATTATGGAGCTTTTAACTGTGAAGAAATTGGTTTCCTGTTCTTTCAAAACCAAACATTCCATGTTATTTCCCCAACAACCATTCTTCCTTTTGATGGTTCGTTTCGACCTCTTTACTCATTTTAAAGTTAAATGTTAAATTCTACACAGTACACATCTTAACTTGCTTTCCTTGTTGTATGCTAAATGAATCTGCCCACTGAGTATGACTGTGGTTGGTTATTCACCATGGACTAAACTGTCTTTAAGATTAGTCATGAGCGATCTTCGGTAGTGTTTATTTTCTGACAGGCAGTGAAATGTTTTGTATAGTGTAACATATTAGGACTAATTTTCATCCTTTACAATACAACCATTTCATGTGCATAAATTGCAGTTTTGATGCTGAAACAATATATTGCTCAGCTTCAGTTTACAATTTATGCAGCAAGGTGCTCTAAAATCTACTCAAGTCAAGACACATACAGACAGATACTACAATACTGTCCTGAACTATGCAACTTCATTGGGTCATAATATCACCAGACCGAAAGGTGCTGGAAACAAAGCAGCAGTACCTGATAGTGGGTATCCTGTCCAGCCGGGACTCAGGGCTCCAGGCAAAAGCATCGACACGCAATTCATGATGGAAAGCTCGAAGAACATTGAATTCAACTCCCTCAATCTCCATATCCTCCTCCTGTGGGAACAAGTATGTGTTCAGAAAGGAGTACACTGTAGGTAAACCAGGTTGTGTGAAGCTGCATCTCTAACCTGGAATAGGCAGGTGCCCACTACCACATACTGGTTTCCACCATAGGCCAGGAGAGAGGCAGGGGTACCAGAGCTGAAAGGACTGAATTCAACCACGTGAACATAGTCCTCGCATGCCACCGTGTAACTGGGACTGCGGCTTGAATCCTCCTGCATGCTGTGTGTCCTGGTAAAACTGGCTTCAGATCAGAGCTTCCACTGTAATACATGAGAATAAAAGAGGACAGAGAACCGTTTGTCTAATGTTTGATGTGATCATCAAAACAGTTATGTTTAACACTGTGAAAAAAGCAACATCTGCTAAATAAATCACCTTAGTTGATACTGAATAAAATTAGGCATTAACGTGAGCTAAGGTTGGCCGATATGACAATATATATCGTGAGATGATATAAATTTGATGACTGCCATACCATTATACCAAGGTATGGCCATTCCTTTAATATCTCTGGCTCTATTAGGCCATTGATTTTTACATTAATGTGATTAAGTGCCTTTATTTGTCAACTCATTAATTAGCTGGATTAGCCAAAATCCAGTTTCCAAATTCCTGTTATTTTATTCATAAACAGTTTCTCTCATTTTAAACTGCAATATATCAATATCACGATATAGAATTGCTTATGCATGATAGATGATTGTATCTATATCCCCTCACTCCTAGCTTGAGCAGAACCTCAAGTACTTAATCTATTGTAGAATAAAAATGTGGGAATGTTCAGTTCAATGTCATAAAACAAAATCATAACTTCAGCTGTCAGATCAAATAGTTCCTCAACCTCTGAAGAGCGCAGTTAGACAGTTAATCCAGACAGCCTCACAATGTATGTATTAGATTTTTGTCAGGATGCTTGGAGAGATCGTCAGACCAAACCTTACTCAAATATCTGCTTGTTTTATATATCCTAGAAGGCACAGAGGCATGCATAGCTAGTATGGCGCAATGTGGGTATTTTAACTAAACTATATCGATCATCCTTCAATTCGGCAAACATCAAACGCACAAAGCAGTGCTTTGAGATATGTTTAACTTAAATTAAGCTGGGGCTAAGTTAGAGGTTAGGGCGATATTCTGCATAAGACTATCGACTCATGAATTGTTTAATATACATCACGAGTTAATACGTATGCAGTTAAGCCAGGCAGTGTTTTAAGTACCTAAATGGAAAATTAATAGAAATGGGGTTTTAAAAAATGGCTCGTATCCGGGTATTTTGATACAATGCTAGCTAGCTATATTGTGTACATTATCTTACGTGAGCTAACATTATGTTACATCCAGAATTCCCGAGTTAATTACCGTTAACACACAACGGTAATGTGTCACCTGGCAAAGAGCTAAAACGTGACTGTATCTGGCTCAGACATAAGATAGCTAGAAATTAGCCAAACAAAAGTTTATATTGCCCGTTTTTATATTAAAACGCTCCAACTGAGAACTTAATAATTACCTTCTGGTTATGGGAGTCTATTCCGATTCAGAATACAGTAATGATGGATATACTTTACCACCTTATTTTCAAAAAATTCTTTGAATCAAATGGTGCGCGCATTTGACATGCCTTCAAGCTTGTTCCGGGTTCGACTGGACTGTACCATTGAGTACAAATGTCATGGGGGATTTCGCGCAACGTAAATGAAAACATCTAAACCACGTCGCGATATATTGGTATATTGTTGCGCTACAAAGTTTAGTTTGTGCTGAACATCACTTTCTAGTAATTTGCCACGAAACTATAAAAAATGAATGCAGGAGAGAAATACTTCTTTGTTGGACCTCTCCCATTGTTGTCTACTAGAAGCTGATTGGTCAGGATGCAGTAAACGTCATCGGCAATTTAAAATTTCAAACAGCTGCATTTTGTCGTGGACGAGTGTTCTCGGAGGTAACTACTACAATATTAGAGGTTTGCACCACTAAGTTAACATTGTCTGTGATTTAGTATAGCTCTAAACATACGATACTCTTAGTTATATTTGTGCATCTTGTGGGAGTTGACATAAAGACACACTGTAAATAGTAAGTTAAGCATTCTCAGTACTATTGTGCCAACGAACCTGAAGGTTTTCCTTTCCTAAAAGAGAAAAGTGATTTCACAATTGTCTATCTTTGTTGTAAGTCTAGTAAACGACGTTTTCATAGGTTTTCCTTTACAGCTGTTTTAGAGATAATGGAGGCTTTAGGAGACCGTCTAAAGGTGATGGTTAAAATCTTCAGGAGAGAATGCCACAGGGTTTTACAGTCTGAGAGGACCACCATTCATGGAGCTGATGGCATGCTGATGGTGCTGCAGCTGGCCATGGCTGAAGTTAATAAGCAGGTAACAGTTCATTCCTTTTATTCAGTTCAAAATACTTTATTCATCCCTCAAGGAGCTCTTTATGGCAAACGTTTGCAAACACAAATGCACACAAACAATTCATTCACACACATAAAACAGTCTAAAAATACAAATATCATAATGTAAGGAGGGGGTGAAATACACATGGGTCAATGGCAGTGGCAAATCCATAGCTGGCCAACAATACTAACACCACAAAGGCATATTATGTCAAAAAGTGCATTTATAAATCTATATGCAAGGTAAACCGACCACTTCTTGGACTGTGGCTATTGATAATCTCGTATGCCTTTTTGGGACTTATTCAGTATTAAGCTGTGCGAGGGATCTCTGTGTTTTGCTGATAATTTTAGAGCTGAGACTAACAACACCTTGCACAAGCGGATGTAAACCAACAAATAAAAGAAAAAGTTACATTACTTTCAATAAAAGAGGAATAATACATTAAGTTAATAAGTTGTCCGGCCGCCCTAAAACGAGCCCAGTTCACATCATCATCATGGCATAATTCAATTGAACCATCAGGCTGACTGTCATCACGTCTTTAACTGATGACATTACCACAGATTTCCGGTTGAGACCGCTCATGGCCCATTTTTGGACTGCGGGAGAAGGTCTTTCTGCTTTTGAACTGATTGGTTCCAGGCCGTCAGTAATTATCGCTGCTGCTTTCACTGTTTTCTCTCTTCCTGTGACAGCACGGCGGAGAGTTGAAAGTGGCTCTGAGTGATGTCCTGATGGCCTGGAAACACTTACTGTTAGACAAACTTCACCTGCCACCCCCCAACTTTGCACGCTTGGAGAACTATGATCTCATCCTGGAGGCATATGAATCCTTCCTGAAACGCTCCAACACTGTGGACCTGGTTGATATCCTCTGCATGTGCAAACAGCTGAGACTGGTGGATTTGGACCAAGAGGAGCCTGTGAGCCCAGTGAGCAAGAGCTGGTTGAAATCAGAGTGATGATGTTGATTGTGGATGATCAAATTGGCTACTGAGTTATAGATCAGTTGATTTATCTCTCTAATTACTTGTTTTATTCTTTCGCCAAGGTCCAGCTGTTTGAGTTCTTATCAAGCAACATGGAGGTCTCAGAGTTGCCAGACTCCTCGGTCCCGTCAACACCGTCTAGTAAAAGCAGGCCCTGCAGCTCACAGGTAGGCCAAGTCCTGCTTTCATCCACTAATAAAAGGTGCAACTTATTTCATAAATAACCATAAGAAACTCCTCTTTCCACTTTGCCCTCTACCCTTTTTTTCCCAGGAAAAGGAAATGCTTTTTCTCCCGCTAGCAATAATCCATGCATTTACTTTCCCAGTCTTCAACGTACTTCATTTCTGTCTGGAATCCATCCTTCTCTTATTGACAGGAACGCTGTATCATATCACTTAGATTTAAGAGCGCAATGTGAATTCACTTACCACAGATGTGTAAAACAACACAATGTGGGGCTGGACAAGAGCTTCTGTAACACAGTCTCTTTTCTCCACTCTTCTCTGTCACTTGTGAATTTATGAGTTTTTAGTCAAGGCTTGCTGCTGCATTACAAGCTAGAGTGATGTAATTTTTGGAGTTTAATACGGGCTGTCAGCTGCTGTTTTTAGTGGTTTTACTCTGGCAATAAAGCTGCTGTCCCTTTTTTGGTAATTTATAAACACGACTTGGACTGGCCTCAAGCCAAAGGTTTTTTACTAAAGGAATAGTTCGACATTTTGGGAAATATGATGATTCGCTTTCTGGTGGAGAATTAGATGAGAAAACCGATAATGCACTCATGTCAGTAGCTTAGCTTAGCGTAAGTGTAAAAATTACAATTTGCTGTTTCTTGTTCTTGATTTTGTTACCTTTTGGAAAGAGCCAACCTAGCTGTTTGACCTGTTTCCAGTCTTTGTGCTAAGCTAAGCTAACCAGGTACAGCCTGATACATTTTTGGGGACAGATATGAGAGTGGTGTCGGTTTTTCTCAACTAACTCTCCAACAGAATGCGAATAAGCCTATAAGGATAATGGTGTACTTTAATAATGTTTATTGTATTTATTATCAATAGGTGAAAATGGCAGTGAGAAGGGTTTTCTGCTCCTATCTGAATTTGCTTGTGAACTCCAAGAACGACATGGCCTTGGCGCTAACCCTTGATGTCCCTAGTCGCGCTCTTGGACGACAGGCATTTACCGACATAAAGCATGCTGCACACAACAACAACACTTCTCTCTTCTTGGTAAGAAACATCCACACTCAGCATGTGCCTTGGCTTTAGCAATGATGTATTCACACTTTACATCACTAGAAAATCAAAACTATGACATTAATCATCTCTGGTGCAACTTTTGGGTCTCTTTCATGCTTTTGCAGGCTGTGACATCTTTTGTGAGGGCCATCCAGCTCGGAGGGAAGGGCTACGCTCCAGCTGAGTCTGACCCACTGAGGAAACATGTCAAAGGCCTGTCGGACTTTGTCCAGTTTCTAGACAACCTGGAAGAAATACTGGGGGAGATTCCTGACCCAAGGTACACAATGCAGCTTAATCCAGGCTTCCTCTTGCTCCCTGTCTTACTGTTGCTTTTGACATAATGCCTCCCTTCTTGTGACAGAATCGGCTGTAAATGTCGGGAGGCCGGGATGTGCTCTATTCAGGACCGGACCTGTAAATTCTTGATGGATTCCAGTTCAGCATTTGAATAGAAATCAAACTTGAACTGTGGTTGTAAAAGTGTCACAGAGGTGCAATTCAAATGTTAGACAAAAGGAGTAGAAGTTAATGACTTAAAACTTAAAACAAGGAATACAAATTACTCATGTTTTTATTGTACATTATGTATTTTCATGTTTTGTAGATATCAAGCCTTTATACATTCCAGGAATATTTTGGGAAATTCCCTAATTCACTTTCTTGCAGAGAGTTAGATGAGAAGTTCAATACCACTCTCGAAGGTAAGGTAAAAAAAAAAAAAATGAAAAAGTTAAACAGAGATATAATTGTTAATGAGTTTTAGATGTGATGATAGGTGTACTTTAAAAAAAAAAAGTTTTTACTTTGGACAGAGTCTGGTTAGCTATTTCCTCTGCCTCCAGTCTTCATGCTAAGCTAAGCTAACCATCTCCTGGCTCTACCTTAATGCACAGACATGAGATTGATTTTGATCTTCTCATCTAACTCTTGGCAGGGAAGTTAATGTGTGTCCCCCCTCCCCCTCCCCAAGATTTTTAAGTAGTGTTTTATCACAATACATTCTGTTGCTACTAGACTGTAGCTTTTAGTCATTATTATTATTTATGTTGCAAGAGGATGCCCTAAAATGCATGAATGTGACCCTAACTGACACTAACAGCTTTTAAATGCACCCCATATGATTGAAATGATTGCTGGTGGAGTTACAGTAGGAGAGATGTAATGAGAGAGTCTGATGGAATAACTTTGGACAGTCTCGAGATCTATTTGTCTTTGGCCCTGGTACTACAGTACTTTGAAAGACTTCGTCATAATTTTGTCTGACATCCAGACCAGATTAGACAGCAACTCTGGATCGCCACAGGGCATGGAGAATTCTAGGAACTCATCAGGACTGGTTCGTTCTAGTGAACCGATGCCTCGTGCTAAAGCAGGAGACCATCAAGCCACTAAGAGTCAGTGCAATCTTCCTGTCTGTGGTCCAGTCAGAGACACTCAGAATTTTAAAAGGCATCTACAAGTAACTAAACAAGTTACAGTAGTAACAAACACTAAAAGGAATAGTATTTTGGGAAATACGCTTATTCGCGTTCTGGCGGAGAGTTAGACGAGAAGACTGATACCACTCTCATGTCTGTCAGTTAAATATAAAGCTGCAGCCAGTTAGCTTAGCTTAGCTTAGCATAAAGAAACAGGGGGAAACAGTTAGCCTGGCTCTGTCCACTGGTAAAAAAAAAAAAAAAAAAAAAAAATCAACCTACTAGCACCTCTAAAGCTCACTAATCAACATGTTATATCTCGTTTGTTTAATGCGTACAAAAACCAAAGTGTAAAAACAACAATTTGCCGTTTTACAGAGGGTTACGTTCCAGACCATTTCTTGGCCAGGCACAGTAATTATCTGGAGTCTCCACTTGTTGCCCAGGGTCATAAATATATGGCTTCATTTTTTTAAAAGGCTACATAATTTCAGCTGGGCACTGTAGTTTTTATCAAGCCTTCCTCAAAAAGGAGTAAATAGTGCATTTGTTGGGGACTATTTTGATTAACACACATTTGTTTGCACTTTGAGTATTAGCAGCAGCAGGATGGTGTATGTGGAATTGAGTCAAAATAAACTACAGTGTGTGTTCATGGTAATAAAGGAACACTCAGTGCAACAGTGTGGCTCATGGGCAGAGAGGAATAAGATCTATCAGGCTTTGAATACACAGACAATACTTGGTAGAAAAATCAATTCATTCTTAGTTTGGTCTTTTCATGGCATTTGTTGTCAGTAAGAAAAATATAGAATATCACCAGACTTATCCTTTAAGTTTAGAATGACTATCCTTTAAGCTTTCTGAACGGAGAAATTGAGATTGAAATAAAGTAATGAAATCTTAATGGTTACAGCAGGTTTTTTTCCCCCCATAGTTGCCACATTCTTTAATCAGGGATAAATCACTTATTTGTAGGAGCTAATCCTAAACATACCAGAACAAGCAACTTTCCATTTCAAATAATGCATCGTTTCTAAATGCTGTATTTACGTTATTGTAGTATAATACTCGTATAAACATATTTCATTCCCAGAGAAATCATCCTGAGCTGATTAGGGGAATTCAGATATTCCAAGAAAAGTTGAGCACACTTCGGTATCTGGCAGTGACTAAGGTCAAATATAGTGAAACTCGTGATTTATGACTGAGTGGGATTTTCTTTGAATTGCTTCACTTCTTCCTGCAATTCAAGTTCAGGTTAAATTCTGTTTCCTCCCTGGTGAGGCCAATTAAATTCTCTTGAATTGAATTAAATTCTAAAAGCTGAACTGAGCTCACCTCTGTATGGGGGGAGGCACCACTGGTAGGAATATTTACAGCCGAGTATATCGGCCTGGCAGACACCTGTGCACTGAATCACACCTGTGATCATAAAATCCACCTGTCCCACTGCAGCTCGTTGTTATTTCCTTCAAATCCCTGTAACGACTCCCATCTAAGCTTCTCATGATAACATTTGGATTGCTAAAGCATGTTCATCTTTGCTACATCAAAGCCTGTCTTTGTTAAAGAACTTGTTCCCTATTTGGAGCTCTTACTTTGATGAATTATCATCAAACCTCAAGCTCCACAGATCATTCTCCATACCATTACAGATTATTTTGGATGTCGAAGCATTTGGCTCCACAACAAAAGTGGTTATCAGAAATGATTTAGCCGTTCAATCATGTGAGGGTGGAGCTTTTGAGGTGAAGCTGTTGAAGGCATCCTTTGTAGCAGTCCCAGTAGCAACGTTAGCTTCACTCAGCCGAGCCATAACAACACATTGTGATGTTTGTGTAGTAGTGGATTCGAGTCTCACTGCTCTTCTGAGGGTTCTCAGTTCATGCAGGCTGATGAGAGCGCTCCACGTCTGATGAGACACTGATGAACTCAGCCAACATTTGTCTTTCAACAGGCAGTGCCTTTACGCTCTCGGTGGAGTACTGTATTTCCTCATACAAACACCTTCTGTGGAGAGTTCAGGGCCCCTTGTTCACTGAACATCTGTTTTCCCAAATGATTCTGTTACTGAGCCCCGCTCGCTCACATCAGAGCTGGGTCAGGGTTGGACCACCGCCTCTCCACCTTACTGCGATCTTTTCTAGCATGCTTTAGTGCACTTGATTGTTATAGAAACCTACAGAAGTGATATGTTGCTATGATTTTTGGACATGCAGCGCAGACAGTGTGCGAGCATGGTCAAAAACCCACCAAAACTATGAAGGGGAAAACCCTGTTTCTCTGCTGACACTCCATCGGTGAGAGCAGTGACAGTGCCCAGTGTGACTTTAACAGGGATTTGGAGCATATTTTCTGCTTCATAACTGTTAACATTGGCAAAGCTGCGTTACAGTGAAATAAAGCTCAACTGGATGTTAACACTGAAACAATTACTCTGAGCCCTTAAAGTTAGTGTCCAATTAATTGAAAGTGAAGCTGCAGTATATCTTTTGAAGACACTGAGACGAAGGCCCTGGCTTTTCTGGGTTTTCAGTTTTAGGAGAGAGTTATTCATGTTGGCAAATATTGGCTGAACTCTTGAACACTATTAATTCCATCCAGATGAAAACCTGTATGTGTGTGTGTTCTGCAGAAGAAAGAGTATTTCTTTCCAAAACAAATGCAGGTTTTTTTTTTTTTCTCTACCTACGGAACACAATACAGGTCTCTCAGCAGATGGCATTGTGACTGTGTTTGATTCTCAGTGTATGTGGAGCCAGGCTGGTGACTGCCATCAGGGCAGTGCTGGTGAGGGGACGCAGCAGTGAAGATCCAGTGTACGCTGCAGCTGAAGAGATGACAAAGGAGCTGAAGGAGAGGATCTGCCAGCTACACCAGATCCAGAAACAGACTGCTAATGGAAGCAGGACGGGGATAAGCCCTGCCAGGGTAATTTATAACCTCTGCTCTCCAGCCAGTCAGCTACAGTTTTAGCTTTTGTATCTCCTGAAATCCATACATTCACACAAAACCTACTTCATCTTCTTTAACACTCAGCTATGTTAGCTGTCAGTGCACCGATTGTAGCTGTGTTGCTTATCCTCTCTAGCCAAAGGCTTATGCAGTCAATCATGCCACTGCGTACGGAGGTCGGGACACTGTGAAGGTGCTGATGGCTCTTCTGGATGAAGAAGCTCTGACTCCTCTGTATCAGAACAAGGCAGACCTGCTGTCTGAGGACCAGTCCGTCCTCACTGGAGCTGAGGGCACCTGCATCCTCATGTTGTTCAGGTTGGCACAAATAGTCATGCAGTAAAAACTGGGATTTACCTGAAATGCCCTTTGTATTTCTAATAGGGAGCATATGTTATATAAGGTTTAATTATATTTCACGCAGATCCTCTGACTTTTCCTCTAGTGCCATCATCAGGACAAAGTTTTAGTTTGTGCAATACTTTGGTTTATGACCAAATGCTTGCAAAACTAATGACATTCCCATCAGCCTCAGCTGTACTTTGTGTTTAGTGCTAATTAGCAAATGTTAGCATGCTGACATGCTAAACCAAGATGGCGAACATGGTAAATATACCTGCGAAACATCAGCTTGTTGGAATTGCCATTGTGAGCACGTTGCCATGCTAGCATTAGCATTTTGCTCAAAGCACCGCTGTGTATAAGTACAGCCTCACAGAGCTGCTAGTATGGCTGTAGAGAAGAAGTGCTGAAATGCTTAGTCAACATTTTTTGAATTTTGAGTTATCATAAATATTACATTTTGAAGGTGTCACTTTTAGCATTCCAGTATTTTCTGACACTTAAGGACATTTTTTACTATTTCCTGAAATTGTACAGGCTAAATGATTAATTTATGAATCATACAAAATAGCCAACAGATTTACCAATAATTAATCAATTGTTAGTTGCAGCCAGCCGTGACTTAAAGCTTAATGTGGTAACTTGCCACAATTGTGGCTCCTTGGACAGAAGGTCAAAATCTGCAATAACAGTCTTACCAAGCGTGTTCTGCCTGAAGCTCATCTATCACAGTGGATTGAGAAATACATGCAGTATGGTTATAATATTGTTTTTACCGCTCTTTTCATTATGGACAAAAAAATCACCTCCTGTGTTGCATCACAACGTAGCATTAGTGTATTGTTTGTATACCATAAATTGGAACAGTCGATTCTGATGGATCTTAAATCATTCAGGAGGCAAGTACAACTTTGGTAAATTAAAAGTTAATATTTTACTATGAAAAAGACATCTCACAGAGCTTTGAATTAGATTTGACCATGTTCACTACCACATGATTCAGTCAGGGAGTCAGAGTGGGAAACCCCCTGAAATTGCATTTAAGACCATCATGAGACTCTACAACTCTCCACTGAAACCATATGGAGGAAAATGCTCCCACACCACACTGGAACAATTTCTCTGAAATAAAAATAATAACATAAAAAATAGCCACTGGCTGTGTTCTGGGGTGACCTACATTATGTCTGAGTTGGTTGACATTGAATGGCTGATATTCAATTTGCTGCAAAAGCACAACATCACCACAGTCTGACATTAGTGTAAACATCTTTTACATGTTGTGTAAAGCTGCAATAAGTGTTTTTATGAAGCAGTGGGTCGATTTCTTGGTTAGTGTGACCATGTAACCTCCTAGCTTTTCTAATTTATAAACCTCTTGTCTTTGCCTCTCGTTGTGGCTCGCCCCTCAGATCCCCTGAAGTGTCTACTGGATGTTCTCCAGAACCTCTAAGGAACCGAGTCCAGAGCCGGCTAGACCTGCTCAAACCCAAGGTAACGTGGGCCCCTTTATCCAAGAGCCCCAAATCCAAACCATCAGTTACTTCAAATTGAATCAGATGTACAAACATTGAAAATAATGTCTTTACATCCTGTAATTTCTCCCTGGTATTATATTATTTATTTTCTTAGCTGAAGCTCACATCTTAACTGACTTCCACCGTTCCCGTTTTCACAGCTGTGTTTTAGCTCTTAGTGTTGGTTTGAGGGTGCTGTTTAAATCCATGGCATAAAACGACTTATTCGTGGGGATTTCAAACCATTAACCAGTCCTGATGATAAGTTATCCTATTGTTAGGGCTCAGGTCCATTTGCTTACAGTGCACAATATAACATACTGTATATCTGATATCGTTACCTCTTCCTGGCTGTGAGCTCAGCTGATCTGTCTTTTTACCTTGATGTTTTCTGGGGTCAGCGTGGAAGAATCTGTCACATTATGTGAATAGAGCGTTTGTTACCAACAAGACTTTACTGTTTGTGTGCTTTTGTTGTTGCAATTTAGTCTGTCAAGTAAACAGGATTATTTCATCAGACTCTTGATTTAGCACTCAGTTATCATAACATACACCCAGCGGTGGAAAGTAACTTAGTACCTTTTACTCAGTACAGTACTTAAGTTCCATTTTAAGGTACATGTACTTAAACTTCTACTCCACCATATAGCCTGACCTATACTGGATTTTTGAGGTCGAAACCTATTACTTTTTTTAAATGTAAACAAACCTTTGTTCCTTTTTTTTTTCTTACTTATGACCAAGAAACATACTAAGCGGGACAATAAGAAACTGCAGTACAGAAATATGAGGTAATTTAGAAACAGTGTTTCCATTACATAACATGACACTTTCTAATCTCCAACAGTGGTGGAGTTGCATGGTGGGTAATGTAGGAGCCAGGTTTTGACAAGGAGAAAGAATGTGTGGAATAAAAAAGACAATATCTCTGGTTCTGCTGCATCAATTTTGATCATCTTTTTTTAAAGAGTCTGTCAAGAGTCCCACAATGTTATGAGTGCAATGCTAAATCAATGGAATATTCTTTAAGGCATTCGTACCAAGATTTTGTTTTACGTTATGTGTTTTTAAAAATGACTTGATCATCATAATCAGGGTTTTTTTAACTCCCAAATATCAACATCAGTATTGGCTTCAAAAATCCAGTATTTATCGGGCTATTCCAGCTACAACATGATGCTGCTTACTAGTGCTGACCGCTAATCGTATTTTCATCGTCATCGTGATATGAACATTTGCAATAAACACATCGCAAAAGACTGCCTGAAATGCGATGAATGAAAGAAAAATCATTAAATTTAGGGATGGGTACCGAAACGAAGTATGTATGTAGTCTAACTGTTTAACTTAGTTTGCCACGAATCTTAAAATTTGGCAGATAGAAACTTACTGCTGGCTGAGACAAACCAGCCCCTCCTCCCTCTACTAACGGTAACTTACCTGCAGGTGAGTCACAGCAGCAGCAGAGGGAGGAGGACAGGAGGAAGGACTGATGTCTGTGTTCATTCTTTCTAAACTTCACTCAGTATTTTGATGTATATGTTTTAGTATATATGATTTATTTTATTAACATTTTAGATTTGATATTTTTGAGTTTATATAGTGACTTTGCTGTTGCTGCTCTACAAACAATATTTAGTTATATTTAAAATATTTAATTCTAATCCTGTTCTGAATTTAAAGACAACCAGGCTGAAATAGGAACTGTAAAGGTAATTTGCACACTTCATATACATACAAGTCATATTGTTATTGCAATATTGAACAAAGTTATCGCACATTGCAGATCTTCCTCATATTGTGTAAGTCTACTGCTTACATGCTAATGCATCAGTTATAATAAACCAATTATATAATATTGATAATATCACTTTAAAAGGCGTCATTCTGCACCCTAATGAGTACTTTTATTTTTGATACCTTCATACATGTTGCTGATGATACTTTTACTGGAGTCAAATTTTTAATGCAGGACTTCTACTTGTAACTGAATATTTTTACGGTGTGATATTGCAACCTTTACGAGTACCTTTCCACCCCTGCATACACTACACAATTGCTGAGTCACCCAAAAAACACTGACAAGACCAGCTTTAGATTTTAAGGTAGGACTGATCTTTTAACATGAAGTAGCTCTGTGTGAACTCCTTTTGAACATGTATGCTAAACACATTTTATGAAATGGCTCTTTTATTTGATTGCGCTAGCAGATGTCATTTTAGCTCCCCACAATCTGGCTGCCTTCCTGTTTGAGTGCGCTGTAATGGTCCCTGGGCAGCTCACCGCTTCCTGAACTCGGTGAGCGGAAGCTTTCTGCATCAATTTCACTTTGAAGATGCCATATCAGTCGCGTAATTCGACTAGCAAGGGAAACTTGAAAGGTTATTGTTTCCTGTTGTCTGCTGAATGACTTTATCCCAGACTTCTCCAGCGGTTTCATCATGCACTGACGTCAACTGGCACACACAGAGATGGACAGATTTAGTTTCTGCTTTTGGGACGCTTCCAAATCTCTTTGTCGGTGCCACAGATGATCCAAACATAGAAAAATCTTAACTAAAACTCCAATTTACTGTTGCTCTTCTGTGACGTCAGTAATGATGATTGTGAAAAGATGCTTTTGATTACATGATAATACTACATTTGTTTTGTTTTTCTTTAATTCAGAATGATTGTCTCTGATGGTGATAATAGTCACAGTGCACTGTTATTCGCTCTCACTTTTATCACCTGCGTGAGAGAACACATGTTAAAACATAAAGCTGTAGAAATTGCTTGCACCTGCTTTTGGAAGTACTATCAGGAATGTCTTGGTCAGGTGTCTCCAGCGTTGTGTCAGGCGGTGTGCAGAGGTTATTTCAGGACAGCCATCTTCAGAGGAATGAGGGCCGTCTGGCCACACAGTGCCACGTTGGGCTTCCACCTGTTGTAATTGGATTAGATGTTCTCCGTCAGTCATAGTTTGGCCGTGTTCACTCTTCCATCCCCTCCCATTGTTTCAGGTTCGTTTCAGATATGTTTTATTAGCATGCAACCAGGGCAGCATACATTTTTAGCTCCTTTATTGAAGTGTACCTCATTCTTAGGGTCACTGTTGTTTTAGGTGCTCTTTTAAGAAGTTCTTTTGAAAAGCACAAAGGCTTTGATCCCTTTGTGCTTTACGGACCCACCCAGCTTTGCTCGCTGTATTTTTCCCTCAGATTTCGCCTCCCTCCTGTGGCCCACTGGCCTGAAGGGTGAAATCCTTGGATTGTAATAATCCCAAGCAGGCGTAGATCAAACAGTGGATGAAAAAGCTGTGGATCTGTGTTCCCCAGGGCCAGGATTGTAGTATTCAGTATCATTCACTTTGTTCTAACTAACTAGGCTGTCCAAAAAGGCCTTTTAATGAGGTGCTGCTCTACTATCTTAGACATGTAATTGTGATAAGATTGAAAAAAACTATTTCTCCTGTTTTTAAAGTGGTATAAAGTTGGGTTAATGGAGTGGTTCCTAACCCAGTCCTCAAGTTATCCTGTACTGCAATGTTTTTGTTCCAGCTCTACTCTTGCACACCTGATCTAATTAAGGTCTTAATGCTGACTGGTTGAGCAGCAGAAACAGATCTACCTGAACAGGGCAGGCATGAAAGTGTGTGGCCCTTAATTGGATCAGGTGTGCAAGAGTAGAGCTCGAACAAAAACATGCAACATAGGGGAACCTGAGGACTGGGTTGAGAACCACTGGGCTAATGAATGATTCGTCAACCTTTTATCAGTGACTAAGGAAATCGTCCTCCTTTCTTCTTGCGAGCACTTGTTCTTGAAATTATAAAAAGTGTGTGTTTCAAAACACTAAGGTAAAAGCCAGCAATCTTGGCCGCCAGCCCTTAGTCATTGATACTGATCAACAATGTCACCATTGAAATTTTTGGATAACTAAACTCAACTCTGGAACAGATACTTGTGGTTCCTAGAGGATGACTCCTCGTGATTTGGGGATCCCCTGACTTTTCATGTAGCGCCACTAGCAGGTTTGCATTTGTGATTATTAGTGAACTGTCTTGACAACTATTGGATGGATTGCTAAACTAAGATGGTGACCATAGGAAACATTGTGCCTGTTAAACAACATGTTATCATTGTCGTTGTAAGCATGTTCCCATGCTAGGATTAGCATTTAGGTCAAAGCACTGCTGTGACTAAGTGCAGCTAGCATGGCTGTGCATTGTGCATTTGGCGCTCCCTCGCTCCCTTCTTGAGCAGTTGAAAATGTGCAGGAGTGGAACAGCACTTTTTGAAATTTGAGTGAGGGTTTATACTGGAAACCTAGGCCACATACCCTGAGTCATTGATACTGTTCATCAACCATGTCACCATATCATATCAGCTGGATTAAAGGTTTTTGTGTTGTTGTTTTTTTTGCTGTTTATTCCAGGCCAAAGAGGTCATTCGATCCCAGTTTGCGTGCACATACAAGGATGAAGAACTGCCACTCAACCGTGTGCTGGAGTTCCCCAGCACCAGCCAGGTCCCTACCTGTGTGCACCCAGCACCCAAACACAAAACCATTCCAGCTGTGGATGAGGAGTGCAGCTCGGTTGTGGAGGAGACAACCACAGGTACAGATTCAACCTTTATTTTATCATTCCTACAAATGTGCTCCACTGCATGTGGAGAAAAGCTTCAAAATGTCAACACAAGTGGTGCAGCGTTCTCTTTTTGCTAGGATAGATTTCTGTTTCCTCTGACGCCACACAGCTGGACTGAGGCCCAGGCACACCTTCTCAGCTCCAGCCTTGAACCCTTCCCAGCCCCAGCCTTGGGACTGGTACTTAACCATCAGCCGTTAAATGAATCCCCATTCTATAAAACCTGCTCACACCCACATCTGTAGTAAAAACAAAAAAGCACACACACACACAGACTTTTTGCCTATTTCCCCTTCTGTCTTTTGTTCCGTGGGAATTCAGGCTTAGCTCCATCAGGTTACATGACAAATGTTAAATTTCAACTTCATAGAATAAACACACTGCCTGCTTCGACTAGCAGCTAACGTCAGCAATTTCGTCACAACATTTTCCTTTTTATTATTTTTTTTCTACCAGGTTGTCACACTTACTTTTGCTTTGTTTCAATCTTTCCAGCAAAGCCTACCTCTGAATGTCCAAATAAGGAGCAGAGTGGTGTGCAGTGGGGGGCTGCTCTCGGTCAAAGGAGTGGAAATGCCCAAAACAGAGGTGCAGGCCTGAGCAACAGAAAGAAAACTGGCATTCAGATGCAGCGCAAGGGCAACAAGAGGAAGCAGGTGGATTCTGACCAACATGGAGGATCAGAGAATGAGCCTCCACAGAAGAAACAGCCCACTAGTGTCTCAGTCAAAATGCCTGGCAAGAACGTCTGCAAGGCCTCGAGTAAGAAGAAGCTGATAGCTGGGCAGGGAAAGCTAACCAGCTTCTTCAGAGTCTAATGATCGTTTGTACTGGTTTCATGATGGTGCAGTGGATGGACTTACTGTCAAATGGCGTTCATACAAAGTAGCTGAGTGTTGTTTAGTTGTTTTCTCTCACTGGCAAATCTTGTGTAGTATGCGAACGTTCCAATTAAGGCTGCAATTAATTTTTATTTTCAGTCTCAGTTCATCTGTTGACTATTTTAATTAATTGATTGAATGAATAGTTTTTGTGAAATACCCGCATTTTCATACTTCGAGAGTTCGATAAGAAGATCGATACCACTCTCACATCTGTACGCTAAATATGAAACTAGAGATAGCAGGCAATTAGCTTATTTTAGCATAAAGCATAAGGAGACAGCTTGCCTGGAACTGCTAAACAAGATATAACAAGTTATTTAGTACAATTTAGAGGTGTTGGTACGCTGATTTTACAACTTTGGACAGAGTCAGGCAAACCAATTCCAATTTCTATGCTAAAATTAGCTAACTGGCTGATAGCAGGAGATTCATATTTAGTGTACAGATCTGTTTTTGTATTGATTAAACAAACAAGATATAATGTGTTAGTGAGCTTTAGAGAATCTGGTAGGGGGATTTTGTTACCTTTTTAAACAGAGCCAGGATAACTGTTTCCCCTGATTTCCTATCTTTATGCTAAGCTAAGCTAATCCCCTGGTGGCTGTAGCTTTGTATGCAGTCTACACACATGAGTGGTATCATTCATCTCTTTTAACTCTCAGCATGTCAGATAGTGGATGAAAAGCACAAAATCTTACATCATACATTTGAGAAGCAGGAACCAGCAAATGTTTGGCATTTTTGTTTTAAAAATATGTAAACTGTGAATAAGCATATCAAAATTATTGCTGATTAATTTTCTGTTGATTAACTTGGCAATTATTTGTTTCCACTAGTTTACATGGCATTTTTAGCAGTGTAGAAAATGTGGGTGGCTGCAACATGCATAGATCAATTTGCTAGCAGATCATTGGGAGTCTGGATTTGGCCAGTACACTTTCTTTCATCAAGACACACAGCCAATAAGCCCCACTTTGCACTTAATCACTGCATGCAATGCATTTAATCACTAGATGTATAGTTAAATTATTTAACCTGTAAAATTCAACAATGAAATCAACTCTGTAAATATGATGCAGACTTTTCCTTTTTAATAAACTTTTATTTTGTTTCATATTTTTGAGCACTCATTTTCTACAAGGAAATGCATTTCTGTGTAACACACATAAAGAAGACATTTTTACAGCACATTCAAGGGAACGCAGCAGCACAGAGGAAACATTTATGCTTCCCAGCAGGGTCGGTACACTCTTCCTATCATACATCGCAGCACTAGAAGAAGGAAAAAATACTTGCATTAGTATATGAACCTCAAGAAATTTGAAATGGTCCTGTATGATATTAGAATCAACTTTATTGGTATGTTGATACATGCTTGAGAAAATCAAAACTGGAAGCTTTTAGTCAACATTTTTTAACCTCAATAAAGAAAAATTGGTTTGCAGTTACTTACTGTCCAGGTCTGTGTCTCTGCGCTCATTTTTCAAACCCTGCTCGGCAGGAGTGTGTCTCAAGCTTCGGCCCGAAGGCAGAGGAAGACTCTGGGTGAAGGCCGGGTCCAGGCCACGAATACTGTGTCCTTTCAGCCTCATGTCCTGAAACACAGTATTGATCAGTGATTTACATGTGACACCGTAAGCCCACACACATTTCCATACTGCAGGATCTGAACTCTGGATCGTCAAGGTACAGCAAATTTGCAACAGCTTTCAAAGATTGTCTATTTCACTTGCAGCACAGGTGTTGGATCTGTCTTTACCAGCTGATCCAAGCCACAGGAACCCCAAATGGAAGAAATATGTTTCCCCGTTTTTACTACATCACAGTGGCCTGTTTTCTTCCACTGCTCCAGTTCACCCAGATGGCTTTGTTCTCTCAATCATGGCTGCCTGTTCCCCATTACCACAGAGATAACCACCATGTTCATGACACACAAGAGACGCAGCCACCAGATAAACTCTACACATCACAGCCAAACAGCACAGTTATATCATCATTCTTCCCACTGTGATTCCAATAAATCTTTATAGGCTTGTGATCATTTGACCTTTTCAGCTAATAGTATTTCCCGGTTTTCCAACGGTGCCGTAAAAGATTTTCATAGATGTGTATGAAATATTGACTTAACAGTAGACACAAGGACGGTGACCAATTGAAAGGGGTAAAATGTTCAGACACAGGATGGAGATAATGTGCTCTTTGTTGTTGTTGAACTATGGTTAGCTGCGGTTGTTTATAGAAAGAAATCTCATTAAATGAATAGTTATGATGCATGACTGTCATTGGCAGAGTTCAATGACTGCAAACAGAGACTAGCCAGATACATTTATTTGGGATGAATTGACTAAGAATAATCCAAATAGCTGGTAATCTTGGATTGCATTAATTTGTTGTTGAGCTTTAATGGATTCGTTCATCCAATTAACAAAAAAAGATGCTCACAGCATTGTAAAATAAAAGAAAATTTTGGGTACCCAGGACACTTGTGTCTGGATGGAGAAGTGTCTGTTGAATTTTTTTAAATGCTGTGACCACCGCCAGTGAAATTCCATTTACTTCCATTGTATTGGGGTAGAAGCAGAAATTTAAGACATGGTTATCTGGACAAACTAAACTAAAACTATCTGCATGGCTAGATACAATTAGAGGCTTGTGAGAAAATATGTTTGTTTTTGACATTTGGGTGAATGGTACCACTTTCTAATAAGTCGCCTTTTAAGTTGTAACTAATGGTGTTATAGTGGTTAATAAATCATTTAGTAATGGTTTATAATTCAGTTATAAGCCAATAATAAGAAACACATTTGGGTTGCCAGGTTGTGAAAAGCATACGCAGATGAACTAAAGAGCTAAACTGATTTTTCATAACCCTTTAAACAGCTTAAAACTTTGAAGAGTCATCAACAATTGCAATGTGACACTTACTGAGATGATAATGATTTTAGGGTTTCCATCTTCATCCCTCACGTTCAGCACACGGCTTCGTCTGTACGCAGGGGGAAACACAGCGGGCTCAGTCATGGGCTCGTTCCCCAGTAACAAACCCAAGCCATCTTGCTCTGTTACGCCGTCTTCTACTTTGGTTGCAGGCATAGCTACGGTGACCAAGTGGCTGCTCAGCTCAGAGAACAGCACTAGAGTATACAGAACAGAGTAAACAGACATCATGGTATCTACAATATTTAGTTCTACAGTCTTTGACTGATCTTCTCTTGCCCATTGACAGTTGTGACCGGGCTCTCAGCCGTCTTATATATTCAGTGAGAGAGCATGTTGCTTACACCTTAAAATTGTTAAATGTAAAAAAGCATCATGTCTCCTGCAGATGTGCATCCATCTTAAAGGCCGAAGGTTACAGGAAGTTTAAAGGTCACAGCAAATGTGCTGCAATTCCATTAATAGATGCTCCTTCATAAAGAAAAAGGTGAATAGCTCTATTTTGTCTGTTTAGAGCTGTGATTAATTCAAATGGATAAAAAGGTGAAACATGGAGGACTGTAATTTCCACCAAGAGGCAAGAAGGCTCAGAGAAGGTCAAAGGGCAGGAATTAATTGTGGATCTTTTCCTTCAAAATCCACATGCTGAAATGAACCCAGCAGGTGAGAGGACAGAGACTGACTGCTCCGCATGAAAGACAACCATTGAGTGGTCATAGTGAGTCATTTTCTCTGAAAGGCATCAGTGTCTGCACATGGCTGAGAAAAATCCTATAATGGAGGTCAGTTACATGAATGAAAACCTCCAAACTGTCTCGACAACAGGCTACTACAGAAAATGATGATGAGCAATTTTAAAGGAATAGTTTGACATTTTGGGAAATAGGTTTATTCACTTTCTTGCTGAGCGATAGATGAGAAGATCGATACCACTTCTATATCTGTGCGCTAAATATGAAGCCAAAGCCAGGAGACGGTTTGCTTAGCTTAGCATAAAGACTGGAAACAGGGGGACACAGCTAGCTGTCCAAAGGTAAAAAATCTGCCTACCGGGACCTTTAAAGCTCACTAATTAACACGTTATATCTCGTTTGTAACTTCCTGGAGGATTGTCAGTGGAGTCACTGCGCCCAGCCAAGAAACAGTCATACAAGGCACATAACCCTCATAAAACCACGTCTCGTTTTTATTAGCCATGCTAGCAATGTGACTCTATGGATGGCAATGTAGGTCTGTAGGTTGGTCCACCTCTTTGGATGAGACTGAAATATCTCAACAACTACTCGATGGACTGCCATGAAATTTTGTAATGACATTCATAATTCCCAGAGGATGAATCCTACTGACTTTGGTGATCCGCTGACTTATTCTCTAGTGCCACCATGAGGTTGACATTTGTAGTTTTGAGTAAAATGTCTCAACAACTATTGGACGGATTGTCACAAAATTTGATAGACATTCATGCCCCCTCAGGATGAACTGAAAAAACTTTGTTGATCCCTTAACATTTCATCTAGCGCCATCATCAGGTCAAAATTTCAATTTGTCCAATACTTTAGTTTATTACCCAATACCTGCAAAACTAATGACGTTCCCATCAGTGCCATTAGTACTAATTAGCAAATGTTAGCATGCTAACATGCTAAACTAAGATGTGAATGTGGTAACACCTGCTTAACATCAGCATGTTAGCATTGTCATTGTCAGCATTTTTAGCATGCTGACGTTAGCATTTATCTCAAAGCATGTATAAGCAAGTATGGCCTCACATAGCTGCTAGCATGACTAATCTCTTGGTAATTTTACATTTCTACGCAACAAACACGACATAATGTGTTAATAGTGAGCTTTAGAGATGCTGGCAGGTTTTGTTACCTTTAAACAGTATTTCCAGTCTTTATGCAATACTAAGGTAACAGGCTGATGGATGTAACCTCATATTTAGTTTATAGATATGAGAGTGATATCAATCTTCTCATTTAACTCTTGACAAGAAAGCGTATAAATGTACTTCCCAAAATCTCCAACTATTCATTTAAAGGAGAATTTGCTATGCTACAGCTCTGTGATCAAGTCTTGGGACTGGGAGCATTTGATCGACAGGCACCCACACCAAGGTGGCAATCAGCTGATGATAAAAGGCTGAGGCAAGCAAAAACCAAAGGGCCTTCATGTTGACATATCTCCTCACAGGCTTCTTCTCAGCTCAAAAGGCTTACCTTATTAACATCACAGGAGCCGTAGCACAGAGGATGGAGAACCAGGACATGAATAATAGCTATTGAACTCAGCTGAAGTGATTTTACTTGGAGCGGTCCGCCTTTATTTTGTAAGTATTATTGTTGGAGGGCGAGGACTTCTACTAAAGGACTGAACTTGTCCACAGGGGCACGGCCGTTCCAGCAGAAGCACAACTGAACTTGTGAGCTTCATGCTCTGTTGTTGTAACCTTTCTTGCTCTTTCGCTCTTTCTGATAATCTCCCACTCACTTTTCACATATTTCTCCTGATATAGGCTGTATTAATGTACTGATATTGACAGTAGACACACTGCAAATCAAATCAAAGTCCACCTGATCCAAAACTTCTGGGCTCTATCAGCTTCCTTGGCACTTACTGAGAAGATTCAACGAACTCTGAGCTGTGGTGAAGGTCTTTTATCTGGTAACTGTGATTTTTTCCCTGGTCTGAATTTCTAAGAAATCATTACCATAATTCTCTAACAAAGAACATTAGCAAAAAAGCCAAGAGTCAAATAATCTTATGAGGACCAGATGTGATTCGGTGGGTATCCATGAACATTATTTACAAAATCTTTATGTTTCCACAACACAGCTCGTCAAATCTTCAACCGATGCCAGTAAAGTTTATTTAACTACTGGCTGTGCTGTCGCTGATTTACAGTTGGTCCTGTATGTAAGCAGTCGTAATTGCGTCCAGATTTGATTCGGCCTCGTGCATGGTTTAAATTTTAAACGCGAGGAAGCTGCAGAGTAGTTTTTTCATCAGCTCTGTCAGCTGCTTGCATCACCTGTCAGTTGCCGGTGCTGTATTTCAATCACACCGCCTACAGCTTTGTGCGTAGAGACCTCAGAAGTCTGGGCCCTATGACATCAGTAGCAGCATTGTTTTATAATCCTCTGGGGGCCAACACATTATTTCCTCGTTCTGTATTAAAACACTGCCTTTCATCACCGACACTTGTCTTCTAATAGAAAATATAAAGGAAAGAAAAAACAAACACTGTTGCAGCAGAGGGGAAGCAGGGAAATGTGATGCACTGATGCTCCATGCGTGATGTTTGATAACTGTGTGTTTGTGCTGCAGAGACTTGAGTTGTGCCAGAGGCCGGCGTGCTGCATTCAGCAGAGATGCGGGTGCAAAAGGGGGGGACCGCATTTTGGGCAGGATTTTTTTGTTGCCCAGAGAACAGACCATGGTTTCCTGGAACAATGCAGCTGATGAGAGTCTCTCCAAGGAAAATAAGGCTCTGACATCATGGGTTCTTAAAGCACACAGCTGAGCCAACACTCTCTCCTGCTATAATCAAGCCTCAGTGAATTTCCACTGTCGACTGAAATGGTTTAGACACTTTTTTAAAAACTTTTTTAACATTTTTTTTTTTTTTTTTTTTTTACACATGCTTTAATCTAACTGCTAACATTCCCGTTGTAGTGCGAGGCTCACAGTGCACTTGCTGGATTCTTGTATCTCTATTTCCTTTTACATCTGGCCTTGGCTCACAATAACAATAAAATGTGACACAAGGCTACTTGTAAATTTGTCATGATCAACTCATCACTAGCCAAGATTGGATGCTAGCCTCAGGATATGAGGATATTTGGGATTAGAGACAACAAATGCTGAGTTGACAGCAGCAGGAGCAAAAGTTAAACCCAGCAAAGAGAAATCCTGTGTGTCCTATTGGAAAAGAAATGAATGGTTAAAGACTGATGAAGCCTTACAACCACTTTTCCTGTAAAACAACCAGCAGAATAAGTAGTAAAATTGGTGAGTGTAGTAAAACAGACCACAAGGTCATTCAAAAGACAATTGTGTGCTTAAGATGAGGAGTTGAAGAGTGTGGAGATATTGTGTTTCAGGGCTCAGTCCAAAATCTGTGTCCTTAGATGCACTGGATCCTGATTGCATGCAGATCAATGGGAATGGATTGTGTTCTTTCCAGAACCATCCTGGTTCTTGAGGTTATTCAAACATCTTCGTGCTGCACTCCTTGAGTCACCGTGTAATCCAAAATTAGCACATATAAGAGGATAAACAGAGCATTTTCAAGACATCCTGACGTTTGTATTTGAGAATAATTGGATGGATGATACTGTATATCCGTATTCACTTTGAAAGTTGGCTTATTTGTTATGGCTTGGTCACTGCCCAGGCCTCCCTGCACACAATTTCTCTCTGATTTATTTGAACTCTAAATCTTGCAAGCTTGCAGCCTGCAATTGGACCATTAGGGTGAGATAATTGATTCTGTATTAGTCATAGAGAAGGATGAAATAACATCCAGGATAGCCGGGATGACCCGGACCTCGCCAACCTCCCTGCTGCTCCACATTTTGATCTCCGCCGTCTGCTGAGCGCCGGCCAGAGAGCCAATTTATCATTGTTTGATTGTGCCATATACATCCGTTTAAAAAGTGCTGACAGTGAGTGAGTGAGCGAGTGAGAGCTCGGTGCTGTCACTGTGAGCATCCTCCAAAGAGCTGAACATGCAACTCTGGCCTCAGGGAGCACCACGCCCCACTCTGTTTGCTTTGGCAGACCCTGCCACCTCTTAGGAAGTATCACTTTGTCATTCAGCACGCACAGTACGTTCAGTTTCATGCTGCACGATGCACAAAGCCTCAGCTTGAGTTACAGCTTCATCTACAGCCGAAATAACTTAAAAGATTTGCACATGCTTAAGAGAGACAAAACTCTGCTTTGGAATTATCCCACTGTTTATGTGTCTGAATCCACAGGGTTCCTCATAAAAGCCATATAGACCAGTGTGATGTTGGGTAATAGAGGGAGTAATGTCTTTACAGGATGATGTTTCCCTCAAGGTTTTATGAGTGTATGTGCATGCTGCATGAGAAAACTCTCCAGCCATTTCTGTGATGTTGACAAGTGGTTTATTCAGCAGGAATGGTGAACAATTTGTCAGTATTTTTTTTCTACAGAAGGCAATTGAGCACCATAAATAACAGCGCTGTAATCAAACAGTTTCTTGGACAGTGAGCTTCAAGAAATTACATTTTCTCATTAAACACCTCACAGAGTTGTGAATGTTTCACTAACTCCCACATTTTAGGCTTTATTGATATATTTCACACAAGTGATAAGCAGAAAAGTTTAGATGATTCATAGTCACATGATTTGAAGTTGGTTGCTGTAGCTTTTTTCATCGCTGCTCCAAATATACCAGATTTACTGAGGGACTTTTGTCTGGCTCACTTTGCTGTCTATTACACAAGCTGTATTTCAGGTACCAGAGACAGTGTGTGAAGGGTGTATTGTAGCTGCAGTGCAGTTCAGATAAGGATGGCATCAATTGATATTTAATGATCTGGTCATAGGTTTATTTCATGACATAATAATGCTGAGTGAGGCTTTTTCTCATCAAAAAGTCTTTGGTTTGTATTGTATATCTGAAGATCTGGGAGGACCAGAGCTGTTCTCCAACCAACTTATTTTTCATTTCAGCCGCCAGGTCAACTGATGTGAGAAATTGTAAGCAATAGACACCAAAGCACATATGCAAATTCCCATTTTAAAACCTTGATCATTACAGATAAAAACACACTTTTAAATGAATTAGTGAAAATAAGTTTAATTCAGAGAGCTGCTAACAAATGTTTAGTCAAAATAAATTAAACTCCTGGCTTATTCTTAAAGCGAGACTCTGTAACTTTCGAAGGAAATAATATTTTTCCTCTTACAAATAAAAAGTGAATTAAATACACTCGGGTTTTGTCACTACAGCCTTATTTGGTCTGGTATGACCTGTAGATTATGCAGACTAATGTTAGCTAATGTTAGCAAACTTAAGCAACAGTTCAACATTTAGGGGAAATACGCTTATTTGTATTCTTGCCAAGAGTTAAATGAAAAATATTTATAATGCTCTCATATCTGTACGCTAAATATCAAGCTACAGCCACATTAATCGCTGACCTTATGGCTCCTCTCTACTTGTCCTCCTGTTACACTACATTTTAGCATGACACAGATAAGCATAATGGTGTCTTTAAAGCATCTGAGTCAAGAGAATATTGGGAAATGAAAGCAAATTTAATATGCCATTATCCTGTAAGTACCACTCATAGCCACAGTGGCCGCTGTTCAGCAAAAGTTACATAGCCTCGCGTTAAGTGTTTTTAATAGTCAATACCTTGGCTTCCAGTGAAGTGCATGTACACACACATCTCAGGACAGACAAAAGCACACCATGAATTTTAACAATCTCAATACAATTGGAAGAATCACAGTTCACAGTACTTTTGTCAAGTTATTTGGCATAAGGGATCTATATTGAGAAAATAATTCAAAAACAGTAGAAAAAATAGCATTTTGCCTTCTTGGGACCACAACATGGTATTTTCTTTTTTTTTTTATCTCCATGCATTCACAGATTTCACACAGATACATTTACTCGCTTACACTACTACCTTATTGAAACAGCTTACAAATAAAAACACTATTAAAATGGTGGCCACAAGGCTGTGCAAAAGGGAAGACCTCCAATGTAAGCCCTGCCATCTGTCCATCTTAGCCATCTCTTGCAAGTAACAAACTACAAAATAGCACCATTATACAGTGGATAGGATTCTTAATACAGTTTTGTTATATGAAACCATCATGTACAATGAATGATAGTAATGCATAGGTTAACATAAATGGGAGTACTGTTGATTATACACAGGCAGAGGAGGCAGAGCCAGAGATGAGATGTAGTGGGTGGTTTGTGAGATAAAATGACTGTAAATCCACATGGAGGTTTGAACAAACAGCCATGACTCTCAGTCCTCATGCAAGGACTTCTCAGAACTGGCTTTTCACGTGTTTGTGTGTGTGTGTTTGTGTGTGCATGACCCTTGCTCACTGTTACACAACTCTCATCTACACTGTGGGTGCTTTGTATGTGTGTTTGTGTACTGTTATATGTGTGCCGTATCTCACATCTCCAGGAGGACTTTTCACTTTGGCTTGCAATATTTACCAAATCATGTAATCTGCGTGTTTCTTTGGTGGACTTTGCCATGGATGCTGTGGAGTTTTGTTGAACTCTAGCATTGATGGCAGGTAATGCAGTCCGTGCGACAACTGAAGTAGCAAAGTTCTCGGCCTCCCTAAACTAACAAAATATAACAGGCCAAGATCGAGCAATCATTAAACTTCCCATCTATGTGGCTATTGTTGGCAGATTTGAAAACATATTGTTAGTTCAAGAGAACAAGAAAAAGATTTTACTCTAGTTGATTCTGGTGGGTGTCTTAGAGCGCTTGCTGACTTGCTGTGACTAAACTTTCATGACTTGCGCTTAACCTTGAACACAGGCCTCAGCTCAGACTCAAATGTTGATCACCAATAACTGGATTGTTGACAAGAATCTGATTTGGCCACAGTGGTGACATGTGAAAAGGATGCAGACATTTTACCCGATTGTCACTATTTGACTTATTCCACTGACTTGTGCCAAATGCACTTTGAATCCACTGAATGACCCATTTCTGACAACCAAACAAGCACCATGCACTGACTGGGAAAAAAACTTTAATTCAATTTAGCTTCTGGTTAATTTGATTCTCTGTTTTTGAAAATAAGCAAAAGAACAATCTTGTTTTTGAGGTACCTACTTTCCCTCCTTCCTTAAAATCCCCTCTAATGATCGGATCTGTTGTTATAAAAGTGTTTGGATTGTAGACTCAGTCCTCAGGTTCTCAACACTTCCTGAGGCTTAGAAGGGATTTGGATTGGACTCAAACCTTAAAGGGACTCCACTTAGACAGAAGAACACTGCTTCAGTCAGTGAGAAGTAGGGATTTGACTTGGGCTCAAGGTAAAATAACTACAACAATGCTTAAAGTCTGATAACGAACCATGTGGTCTTTGTCCTTTCAAGCGAACCTTGATTTTAAAAAATATCCTCCATAATGCATGGTGCATAAAAACAAACTCTGAAGGTGAGATAATCAGATTTTAACTGGGGTAGTAACTGTTATATGCGATCAATGACAAAGTATCCTGTCTTACCGAAGGAGTGAATTAATCCACTCTCTCAGAGTAAAAGGATTTACCTCCGCAAAGTTCAAGGAACAGGATGGACCACTCATTCTCAAACACAGCCTGCCGCTCTCTGATTGGCTGAAGCCCAGATCCGTTCCCACCTTTCCTGGAGCCAGGGGATGCTGCAGCTCACACATGGAGGTATAATAAGCTCTTGTTCGTGTCTCAGCAGCTAAACTAGTCTGTTACATTGCATTAACAAAGAATTCCTCCCCATATGGAATGGTGCAGTGTATAAAATAATCACAAGATCCCTCATCAAACCCTTAAACAACACTTAGCTCTCAAGTTTCAATCATTTTGAAGAGCTTTTCGGACCATTGTTAGCCTCCTCTGTGTTTTGTTTTACAGTGAACCATTCCACAGGGGTACCAGGTAAGGCCACTCCCTTCTCTCTTCCCAAGTCGCTGGGCATTTGTCCATTCGCTCCTTCCCTACATTCTGTAATTTCTGCCCCCTGTGTTGCCTCGACTTGAGTTTTTCTGATGCACTTCCTGCAACAAAAGAGAAACACATTTTACATGTATAACAGAAATACAGTAGACACAGGATAAAGTAAGCAAGCTTTGGGACAGACAAAAAAAAAAAACCCAACACAGCTGTTTTTTGGATGTTGAAAATAAAATTTGGTCACAGAGGTAATTACTCTCTTGAAGTCAAACTGAAATTAAAACTCATGTTTGAAAAGAAATTTGAATATATATCGTTGGTGTTTGTTTTGGCTTGTGTTATTATTTGGACAAAACTGTAATTACAAAAAGAAGAAATTTAAGTATTGGTGTTCTCCAAGGGGCATTCATTTTTGGCAAATGAAACTGTCTTTCGTGTAACTTTGCAGCCACAGATTCTGCAATGTTTCTTCATTCTGTATTCCCATTTTCTAAATTTTCTTTTGTAGTTAACTTTTCACCCCCTAAAAATGTTGTACCTTCAACTTTTTATCAAAGAACCGGCCGACATTAGTAGTTACTTAGTCCCATCTGTGATTTGAGCACTCCATACAGATTGGAATTTCAGGGTAACATACAGAGTGCTGAGGTTACAGGATTACTCGTTGCTGTGAGTTTTGACAGTCTGTTCATTTGCTGTTACCATATCAATAAAAGAAGGACAGTCAGTGCTAGCTAGCCCCCTCCTGTCTATAATGTGGGATGGACACAACACTGTGAGGGAGCTGCAAATAACTCAGTAGGTGTTGAAATAATATGAACGAAAAGTAACGTCAAATGGGAATCAGTGCTAACGTTAGCAAGCTAAGCTACTAACTCCCAAATGCTGAATGTCGTAAAGGAACAGATGTCTTAAATCGCTACTGGTACTTATTGCCCTTATTTTAAGTCACTTCAGACAAAGGCCTCTGTCAAATGAATGTAATGTAATGGGACGTAAACAACACTATGTGTGCTTGTATCAAGGTTTGAAGGCTACAGGGGTATGATGTGCTCTAGTCAGATGGTAGTTAGGTGTTGAAATACATTAACAAAAAGTACAAAAAGTAATGCCTGGTGGAAATCTTTGCTAGAGTTAGGAAGCTAGGTGGAAGCTAGTTAACCTAGCTTGCTAGCTCCCACTTTCTGAGTTAAATACAAACTTAACAGCATGATGGGTTCTCCTAAATGTTAAATGTTATAAAGGGACAGATATCTTACATCGCTAACGGTTCATAACCAATGCTATGTAGGCTTGTTGAAAAAGCTGATCTTGTATGAACGTCCATAGACTACACTACTGACATGCTACGGAAGTTAACTGCATGTCTCCTAGCAGCGCTGGCTCTCATATGACAACCACTGCCAAGCAAATCGCCCACCCACAGGCTTGAAGCTGTCCAAAAATGCTTTATCTTCTTTTGAAAAACGGAAAAATATGCACAACAACTGCGATATCATTATAGTTTATATTTCCTGACACAAAACGTGAGAAGAATTAAAATTTTAGTTCGACTACAAGAGAGAAACGAGGAGGATTCATACAGCAACACCACCGTTTACAGTGCACTACACTCCACAAATGAATGAACAGATGAGTGACGTGGAAGCCACTGCACACGTAGATACACTAACGTGATATGTGTGCTTCATCTCCGGACCTTGCATGTGTCAGTCTGTTATGGTGAGATGCCAGAATTTCAGCACATAATGTACAGTAGCGTGAGTGGAGATTTTGCCTGGGGAGCGGGAGTGCCACTGGGTCTACCACAAAAACCACTTAGTTCCTTCTCTTGCTAATGGTTTTCTTTTTTGAGAGAAGGGTAAAAAGCACACAGTCAGATCTTAAAAGGATCACACTCTCCTGCAGGTTGGCAACTCTAGGATGAAACAGAGTCTGCATTTAGACCCCACGGTTTCTTTCTTTAGCCAAGAGATTAAGATTTCAGAACTAAGATTGTTTAAATGAATCTCTCTCATTTCAAAATAAAGGTTGTTCTGCTTTTGAAACTCTGGAGAATGTCAGAGTGGAGATTTGTACGGTTTATAGAGGTTTAAATGACATCATAAAAACAAAACAATAAAATGAGATCAAAAGTGTCCACTGGCGTGCATACCTTGAAGGATGAATGACTATGTCCAGGTAAAGGTCTCTGTGGGAGGAAAATAAAGCCACTTAAGTTGGATGGATTCATTTCTCTTGCTATAGTAAACTGCAAACTTGAACCTACTGACTTGAAGTAACAGTACGACAATTTGCAAAATGTGCTTAATAAGATGAGAAGTTTGAGATCACTCTTGTCTTTACACTGAATATGTAACTATAGCCATCAGCTGGATAGCATAGCTTAGCATAAAGACTGAAAACAGGGGGAAATAGCTAGCCTTGGTCTGTCAGAGAGTGCCTGGCCAAGAAATAGTCTCACACATAACCCCTGTAAAGCTATATGTTTTTGTCACATTTCATTAATTAGTGAGCTTTAGCTAGCCTGGTTCTGTCCAAAGGCAACAAAATCCACCTACCAGCACCTCTAATGCTAACTAATTAACATTTTTTATCTTGTTTGTTTAATTCGTACAGAAACCGAAATGTATAAATGATTTTTAGTTTAAAAGGGGACTACTTTAACTGCGAGACTACCTCTGGGAACCCGTGAGCAGAGCAATGGCTGGCTGATTCCCCTGATTCCAGTCTTTATGCTAAGCTAAGCTAACCATCTTGTCGCTGTAATTTCATACTGAACGAACAGATATGTGAGCGATATCAATCTTCTTGTCTTACTCGCGTCAAGAAAACAAATACACAGAAAACAAAAAAAAAAAGCGTATTTTCCAAAATGTCGAACAATTTCTCAGGATATTATGTGTGCATGCTCTGACAGAAGCTACCACGACATCAACCCTATTCTCTATTTTAATTCCACATTTCCTGATGAGTAAACCTTTTTTTTAAGAGTGTATCTGTTTGGTGCTGTGCTCACCTTCTTGTTTTTTGTCTTGTCTGGCTGCTGTGCTGTCCTACGCTCTGTGCCCTTGTCCACTTTGTGCCCTGCGGTACTAACCTTAGGTGCTCTCGGCATGTCTGTGTGGCGCTGTGCACGCACAGAGCGAGCAGCCTTGCTAGTTTTGGCAGGTGCACAGTACATCTCCAGGCGCCGCAGCTCACAGCTTTGGAAGCAGCACTCGTCCACAATGCCACGTGATCGCCGTGCATTGGGGCCATAGCCTGTTGGTTTACCTGTTTGAGAGGAACAGCAGGAGGAGTTAGATAACTGGGAAAACAGAAGAAATTTTGGCAAAATAGCTGGTCATTACTGCTGAATCTCTGGGTTACAAATTCCCTCAGCGTTTTCTTTTTCATTGTTCGAACAGACAGCATTTAAGAGCCTATAAATTAACGCATTGAGTAAGCGTTATGGGGTAAGAGCGATACTCTTCTTTTTTACCCTCTCCAAAACCAAAAATACAAGAGCAAAAGTGTAAGGCATGGATTAAACAGTGTGTTTATCTGCTCTTAAATAAGCTGCAAACGTTAACATGTCTTGCTAACTAGCTCACTCCTTACGGTAGAAACCTTCTCAAAATCGATGACCAGTTTGAAATGAAGCCTGCTTTTGTCTTCCTTATTCTGAAGTCAAGGGTTCATTGTTTTGAAATTTACTAAGAATTTAGAGGGGTAAATCCCTCATCATAGTAAACTGCATATGCGCCGTGTGAGAAAGCTTGACAGGCATAGCAACAGTAACTAAGGGGGAAGGAGATTAGCGAACAGACAATTCATCTTCTATAAATTAGATTTTTTTTCCTCTCCAGTGCTTAATATCGGTTAGCAGAATTAATCAAACTAATTGTGGCTAGTGGGCAGACTCTGCTTGTAATAAAGCAGTGATAATGGCCAGGTCATAAGTTCGATTACTCTGATGTATGAACAGCCTTAATGACATGGATTTCTTCTGTGTAAAATTTACAGTGTATCACATTGCACACTATGGACCCTTTTTGGCAGCTGCTTCCCTGTGAAAGGGGGGCCTCAGTCACCCAAACGTTGAGAATATCACGGTCAGCCATTTTGGCCCAGGTATCTTTTACACAGAGGCCCGTCCAGCAAGGCCAAACCACAAGCCTTCTGGGCCTGATCAACGTGCAGAAACAGCCAGGCAGGCTTTGGGGCCGCACCCACTGTTCATTCACATTTTCATTTGGCAGAAGCCTGAGCACCCAGGAGTCTCTCTGGTAGAACACTGATGCTGAAGACGGTGGCATGACGCACCATTTATGCCAAGAAACGGTCCTAAGTTCAAGGCCAGTTGAGGTGAGGTGGAAATTGTGTTGTAGTCTATATTATATCACTTAAAAAATGGGTAAAACATTATCTAAAGGTGTGACTCAGTGACACATCAAGTTAACAACGCCAATACTCACTTCCTTTTTCAACTCCCTTACCCCCCAAAACCCACCCTCTTTTGGTGGACTTTAGCATAACTCTGACTCTCCATTTACAATTCCCTGCTCACCTTGAGCAATATAGCCCTGATGGGCTTTTCCCCGTTACCAAATAAAATAATAATAATTTAATATGGCATTTACAAGGAGGAAATGCCTTTCCCTCTCAGAGTTAATAGCTCTTGGCTCAGAAGCCTGCCAGTGCTGACAAAGTGCATTAACTTCTGCTCTCTGTCTGCCTTGTCCTGACAATGTTGTTTTGGACAGAGAGCAGCTTTCATTCAGAATTAGAAGCATCTTTCTCCTTGGACCCCCAGACACAAAGCAGAGTGGGAGATAAGGGAGGTGTGAATGAGAGGCAGGAAAAGGGGGACAATAGGGAGGCTTTCATGTTGCACATCAGGTAGAATGATGCTAAAAATACACTGTGCACCTGCATTATTCAAGGAACAGAAGAACCAGATTTACCCAGATCTCAAACTGCCAGATGTGTTCAATGGAATATGTAGATGAGAAAAACTCTTAATTTAGCTTTTGACATTTGCATCTTTATTCATTTCTAATGCTAATTTATTGGCAGTTACAACTTTGATAGCCAGGTATTCCACGGTGTTTTTGTAATTCTTTCTTTTCAGTCCTTTTCTGTCATCTGAACAAACAACATCTGCTATTTCTCCCCTGTGGTGTGTATCAGTGGGACCAGCCTTGGCTGCTATATTAACACCTGTCAAGACCTGATTTCAAGAAACTTAGAAAGAGAGAAATATGACGTTGAGCTCTGGCTGGCGATTATATAATGGTTGCTGAAAGCCAAAAGAGGGGCCGTGCCTCGTTGCCTGGCCTGTTTTTAAATCCCTCCCAATAAAGCCTTACAAATTAACATCCGCTATTATTCTGAAAATAACTTGCAACCCTGCTGCACAAACAGCTGGAAGGGAGAGAGAAATCAGCTGGCACCGGTTGTAACATAGGATAATCAGCTCGGGCAGGTTGGGGAAAAACACGCATATAATAATCAGGTCTAAAAGCTTTGCAAGGTTTTAAATGCTTCAGTTCCATGGATAACTGCTGTAATCCCTCATAAACAAAGAGTTGTTTTCTGTGACTGTTGTTAAACAAATAAGGGTAAACAACCTTTTCTGTCAGTGCTTCCCGCCTTACGGCCCTCTGCTGTTTGAAACTGACTCTGGATGGAGGATGCAGGGATCACGCATGTTGATGAAGATCAGATTACAAAGGCGTGTGTCAGCGTTTCAGCCATCATGACGAGGTAGAGTGCTGTTATGTTATACTGTATATCTCTTATATAGATGATTTATTATGTTCGAGGGGGGAAAAATGGTAAATATACACATATCTTCGTTCTGCACATTTAGTGGCCCAACTAGAAAGAGTTCATTCAAAGCTTCTCATTTAATCATTTCATTTAAAGCTTCTCAAAGCTCTGTTTCAAACACTTACAGTTTCTCCGCATTATAGTAAAATTAAATTAGTATAAATTCACTACTTCTGTTCATATACTTTTTGGTGAAGTGGTGATTATTTAGAAGATACTGAACACACAGATTAATGGGTGAGAAGTGATGTCACTTGAGGCTTGAGGCATAGAATAAACAATGTTATAGAAGTGCAATGTTAAATCGGTAGAGTACTCAAGGACCTGCATTGTAAGGGTGTGTTGCTTCGGATACCTGTGAGATGATGAAATACACTCCAGGAATGCCAGTTGGAGGAAAACATCCATGAGTTGAACGGCTTATCAGATGCCAAAACACTGCAGTGAACTTTTATTTATTATGAGACAGGATTTTACAACTTAAGGAAACTTATCATGGTGACAATCATTCAATCCTCTCTCTTGACAGTTGCAAGGTAGAATTGCTCCATTCACGTTTCAAATTAATCTACCAAGAATGTGCACGTGCATGTATTTGACTGACCAATGCAGCACCTTGCTGGATGATGTCATTTTGTATTGTGGCAAAAGTTGAGCCAAGTAAAATCTTTTTGCTGGATGACCGTGCATTTTTCTTGCTGGAGCTCTCACAGAGGTCTCATTGAAATGAATGAGGGGGCTGTGTTTTTTCACACAGTGCTGTCTGAACACGGCTTTATGCTGCAGAAGTGGTTTGAGACGTTTCTATGGATGTTTTGATATGTTCCAGCATATTTTCTTTTTTCCGTAACTCTCAGTCACATTTGGAATAAATTGTATCTGCCGTGAATCCAAGCTGAGTGCAGCTGCTGTCCTCCACGAATGAGCAGGCTACGAACTTTTCTGAACCACCTGTCAAGTGCTTGATACTCTAAAGAGTTTTCCTTTGGAGTGGAGTATTCCTTTAAATGATTTACCTTACATGTCAATCTGCCAGCATCCTTCTTAACAGAAAACTGCAGTAGAACCAACTGTTTTCCACATGTCAAATGTAGTTTAGATGAAGTGTTTCATCTGATGCCATCTAACATCTTAGGTTTGGTGTTTGACAGCCTCAGCACACATAGTGTTAATTCCTCTAAGGATCGGCACTGGAGAGAGATGGCTGGATTCCCCCATTCCAGAGTGGCACAGAAAGCATCTGAGTTTTACAGCTTGGTCATGGTCAATAAAAAACTGTGGATTCTTGGAGCCTGTGCACTGCTCTTCCTGCAAAGTGTCAGGCAGTTTACGGCTGGGCAGGGACTATAAGAGCTGCTAAAGTACTGGAAACTATCTCTTTATCACTGGTACCACAAAGACTTTATGGCATGAGTGACGTGTTCTTCACATTACTGCACCGTAACACTAGAATCTTATCCAAATGCGCTGCCAATAGAATTAAGTGTTGTTCATGGCATTATCGATATAGATCAAAAGACATCATTTGGAAATTATTCAATTATATAAAAAAAGTACAGATCCCAGGGCAATTTTTTTAGGCTGATTTGGAAAGTGTTAACAAATGTATGGAGTTCTTTAACTTTGGTAATCATTTAATAAATTGGGTGATATATATATATATAATAAATTCTCAAGTAAGATTATAAATAATGACTAGACTCTAATAATTAGACTCATGGGGAGTTAGACAGGTTTGCCTCGTCATTATCTATTTTTCTTGGTGATAGAAACAATGCTCACATTTTAAAGTGAGGTTCATTCTTTTCTTGTGTACAATGGGAATGCAAATGGGTAAAAATAAAAAAAAAAGATCTTGCACACTATAAAGTTTTATTGACAGGTGCGTAAGGTCAAAAACTCCTGACTTTGAAGTAACCAAAAACTCCTGCACACTGTCGGTCACATGAACTCACTTTATTAACAATGTTTCAGTCCAGAATTTTACCTGTTTACCCCAGTGAGTATGAGTGAGCAATAGTGTCTGTGTGTGTGTGTGTGTGTGTGTGTGTGTGGGGGGGGGGGGTTAGTAAAGGTTGTCCTCTCTCACCATATCTATTTTTGTTGAAATATTGGTAATAAAGTGAATACAAGTGATAAATAGTGTGCGAGATTCTTTGGTATTACAACTGGAATGCGAAATGAGAGACAATTTATGAGACTACCTAAGGTGACGAAGAAAGAGTGCCAGAAAGGTCCAGGATATCAACTATGAATCTTTGTAATCTCTGTACTAATGCAACAAGATACATCCTCTTTGAAGAGGTCCTGCATTATGTGATTGGATTAAACTGATGAAGGGTTTCAAAGGTAAAGTACTGTTTAGTCCCAGAGTGTCCACAAATCCCTCATGTCTCAACTTCAGCTAATGTACCGATCTAAGGAGAAGTGGATCTGTGGACGACGCCTGCCTGTCCTTTTGATGAGATGCCTCTTTGTTCCGCTGAGCAGTAATTCACAGAATGGCCAGACATTTTTAGTTCAGGTCTTAATGGGAAAACGACACCTTTTCTCAGTGATGGAGAGGACACAGGAGGTCTTTCTTCAGATCTCAGTGCCTTCCGCTGTGTGTTCAGGTCCAGTGTAAAACTAGGGAAGGGGGTCCTGATCATCCTGTAATCCACATAATCCCCTGCTGCTGAGGGACAAGGCCTAGCTATGTGTGTGTTTGAGTGTGTGCACGTGTGCGTGCATGCATGGGACGTGCTGTTTGCACATTCTACCTCCCTCTCCAGCTCCAGTAGCTTTGAATAAAATTGACAGTGACAAACACCGAAGAGAAAGTCTCATCAATGGCTGCTAAAAGCAATTTCCCCTCTCCTTTCCACCTTCATTTCACATGCCATTAGTACAAGCCAAAACAGCAAAAGAAAATTACCACGTTTCATATTTGGCTGCTCGTTTTTATTAGAACTTCGTGTACCAACAGTTATGGATTATTCCATCTTGTCGTAATTCAGGAGAGGTTGCGCATCATTCATTTTGCAGAAATCAGCAGTAAGAATATATATCTCACACTCACTCTAGAATAAGTGTGAATATTTTAGCATGAACTGATAAAATATGAAGTGACTTAGGACAGGGAGCCACTTAGCACTTACACTTTAGCCAAAAAACTCCCATAACAGATCTGATTCATGGAATGAACATCGCAGTGAACTCACCCCACGGTCCTGCCTGCTAAAGCATTACAAAGACAACTGACGATTTCTAGGTCAGAAATAATTGGAAAAACTGACTACGGTTGTGGATTTTTTCTGTTTCATAGACCACAGTTTGTTTCATTACCTAAAAAAAAAGAATTTCCACCAACTAGTATTTAGCATTTCTGTCAGGGTAGGAAATTTGCAGTCTTAAAATGCAAGTGTGCTACTTTACTGGTGACATGCGTAAGGTGGATTGGCAAAAGCACTCCCAGCACAGAAAGCCCACTGTCATTGCAACACTGTCTCTGGACACATTATCAATCAGATAATAGATCAGGTTGCCAAGTTCAACACGGCCAGTCTGGAGGGGAAGAGTTCAGGGAAAGGAGCACACCTCCTTTGGCCAAATTGTTACGCTGCCGGGTCCTATAGACGACAGAGCTTAAATGGATTCTCCAGATATTTTACGCAAACAGCCATTGGTACATTTGGCGACCGAGATAGAGAAGAAAGAAAAGGAATGACAGCGAGAATATGAGAGAGCGAGAGAAACAGGGGAAGACAGGGAGCAGCATATTTTCCAAGGCACAGCACCCTGCTGCTAAAACCTCATCGTCTTTTCAGAAAAAGGATGGAGTGTTCGTGAAATACACCTCTTTTTCAACACAGGAAAATGTGGCATTGATAGATGGATGCTGTGTAGTTCAGTGACTGCACAGTGTAAGGTAATGCGGGAAAGACAAATACATTCCCTGCACCACAAAAAGGTCTGTTCCTGCTTAAGAAGTGTATCCTGCATGAGGATTCAGGAGTTACATTGGCCTCCATTCAACACTTTCTCATGAGATGAATATGGACAGTAGTGCTATACTTCTACAGAAACATTTCCAAAACTGTAGTAAAACTCCGCTATCAGTAGCCAACACTTTGTCACATTCTCACATCATACAATCTCTGGACACCCTCATACGTTGTCAAAATCTTGAACAATTCATAAACTAAGCTACATCTGAAGACACTTCTTAGGACCATTTTACAAACCTTCAAACTAAGATATGAATCATTGAGATGGGATTTACCTGTGAGCTAGATTTTGAAGGAAAATATCAATCAATATTTAGTAATAATCACCATCTAAATAGAGAATGCCAAAGTCAAAGTCTCATTGGTGTTACAGATTTCATCCTTGCATCACATAGACGCTTAAATGTGATGCATGATATACTAAAAAGTTGTCTTTGACCATGTAGTCCATGATCTTCCACTGTCTCTCAGCCTAAATGAAGAGAACATGGTCATTTATACAAGTGAAGTACTGCAGCAGAGGGAATCCAAAGACCAGAAAGTCTTAACTGGCAGAAAACTGGCAATCGAGCAGGCTGTCATGACCACTTCACAGCATGTGGGTGTTGCCAGCAGCATCTGGACGAACAAGACTCGCAGCTTTGCACCAGCTTGGTGGCTCTCCAACAACTCTCTGGCAAACACTGATGCAGGGCCCGATGCAGAGAATGATGTTGACTTGTCCTGGAAAAGCTGCATGCAGGGGTGGAGGAATGTGGCGGTGGGATGGTGGGGAGCAGCAGCAAGGTGCATGGTGACACTACTGCGAGACAGAACGTTGATATTGGATGATTCTGCAAAAAACTTCGGATTACGTTCAATGACATTTTGGAGGGTTATAAGCCAACCGTTTTTAAAGTATTTCTACAATGTGCATGGCAACAACAATAATGTAGGGCATGGTTAAGGTTTTGTAACTGAAACACTTGATTAAGGTTAGGGAAAGGGTCAGGGTTAGGTGTTAGGGCTAGGGTTAAGGGTTGGACTATGTATTAGAGTGTGACTGGACACGAACTCCGATAACACACCCATTCACAGTCCATTTACTTTCCCTCTAGCCACGTATAGGAAAAACTACTTTCTTCATTCTTACTAATAGTCAACAT